>NC_051185.1:25714481-26050272 GCF_013339695.2 Rhipicephalus sanguineus | reverse complement strand
GCGAAGCCTACCATAATCACTGGCATTACGCCATTGCTACTAAATTCTACTTAAGTGTTGGCTATCCGTCCTTATATCAAAAGTCACGCGGTCCCTTACCCGTTCGCCGACAACGACTCGCAGGCGAAAGCCATCTTTTTCTTCTAAATCAATAGTACTGCCCCCCTTCCCCCTCTCCTTAAGCTCTCTGCACTTCACGCGCTTGTACTTCCTCCGGGATCGGCCCACCTTTTACCATGCGTGACGTCGCGTGATTACGTCATCATATGTCATGATGTCGCCAAATTCGGCGATCTGTGACGACATGACGACGTGATTATGTCATCGTGTGGCGTCATGATGATGTGGCATATGATGCTATCATGACGTCAACTGTATCTCGTGACTTTTCGCAACTTGCCGCCGCCTCCGACAGGGCCTCGGGAAGTGTCGTCAGGTCTTGCCAAATCTAGCGGAGCCTCATGACCCATGCAAGGGTTTCGCCTTTAAGTACAATGAAAGATTACATATGGACTACACCCGCGACGGTGGTCTAGTTGCTATGGTGCTCTGCTGCTGACGCGAAGGTCGCGGGATCGAATCCCGGCCGCGGAGGCCGCATTTCGATGGAGGCGAAATGCTAGAGTCCCGAGTTCTTAGATTCAGGTGCACGTTAATCCCAGGTGGTCAAAATTCTCGGAGCCCTCCACTACGACGTCCCTCATATTCATATCGAGATTTTGCGGCGTAAAACCGGAACAATTATTATAATGCGCTTACACCATTAGACGTACCGCCCTCTGCAACAGTTCCTCCTAAGGAAAATTTACCGCAATTTGTTTTTCTATTGCGATTGAGTTTCTCCACGAAAGGACACCGTCAGCTTTACATTAGTTGTCTCGAAGTAGCTGTCCGAGCGTATACTAACACTTAGGAGAACGGGCAGCGCCTACGAACGTATTAGGTATCTGTGTTTTCCCGCTGCTTCACCGGATGGCGCTGGAGTCGCATATCGCTTCTCCTTTCGGATCGAAAAAGTGCGCCCTTTCATTGAGCGGGTTCGCATTCGCTGATCAGGCGCTCGCGCCCACGGATACTACATTCTTTGTGGTTTGCGTCGCATACTTCCTGGGAAGTTTTCACTCAATTTTCTCTTTTCTCTCTGAAGTTTTTTTAATGCTTCATTCGTAAGCCGATTTAAGCTTTTAAACGTATTATCCGCAACGTTACGGAAATACTTCACTTTTTATCCGAAACGATGGGATTTTTGAACCCCAATTTGGCGTCAATGATCCCGCTCAATCTTCTCTTACTGCTAACTGCTCTAATCGCGACCTCAACTGGGAACGAAGAAAACGGTGAGTTGAAAATTTACATCGTGGTCGAGAGAGTTTATTTCTTAGTTGTACAAAGATCAGTCGCGAGGTTTCGTTTAATATAATGCCATCTTTTTCGTTGCTTCTTAAATCTGAGTGCTTGCCGCCTTAGTTCAACAGTGTGTGCTGACATCAGGTTATTGAATGTTGTGTTTAACGTAACATACCTATCGATGAACGTCATAAAGAAATTTGCTGTTGTGGTTGAGACAGTTATGCGATGACCTAAATTTCTTGATGCTTGCTTTGATCATATGCCTTTGATGTCGTTTGATCTCAAATCTTCGTGTCGTATTCTATCGGATGCTATATGAAAACATGTTGTCGGGGTCCTTGTGTAAAAAGCCGCTGCGCTTTGGTATTAACATTAGATTTCTGCCATGTATTTGGTGGGGCATGAAATGAAAATCTATACTATATATCTTGTTGGGAATAACTGCAGTGGCTCTCAGATTTCGGGTTGTTTGCTTTACCGCTTCGGCCTTTGATCTGCTTTGAAAGCAGATACTTGAATCGGGACCTTTATAGATCTTTTTTTTATTTCAAAAGCCCGCTCTTAGGTAATGTATTACTTGGTGCCTTGAATACACATACAAATTTGCTTTATGTAGCAACTTCAAATGTTATGCAGTAGGGTGATTCCACGAGAGATGGAACATGCCTCTCCGGTCGATATTTTTGTTTTGCCTGGGGTTTTTATATGCTCTGTGGCCACATTCAACGCGCATGGAACCGAAAACTTTATTTGCAGGAAACACTCCCAGCGCGCCAAAAAAATATTTGACGGTGGCCACGCGGGCGTCCTCTTTTTGCTCACTGCAATATTTTCGGATTTCACGGCCGAATTTAACGCGAACTATAATTGTTACGTGGAAATTTTTTTCTGTTGGCTTTAATATGCTTTACTGTGAATTACATCCATGCCTTGTCTTATGCCGTCCCCTGTCAAGATCGGACGCCGCAAGAGAACTTCGTATGCTAGCTCGTCGCATAACGTCGGACTTGTGGAAGTCATCATCTACATTTACAAGTGCACGGCTGCATGCCTTGGACCCTGAGCTTGAATTACGCATCCCGTCCACCTTATCACGACGTGACTCTACCCTGCTGGTCCGTCTATGGCTTGGAGTGGCCTTCTCAAATGCCTATTCGTATATTATTGGAATGGCTGAGAGCCCGTCGTGTGAAGTCTGCGGGTGCGGCGAAACAGTCGCGCACCTTCTCTGTGAGTGCACCCGCTTCAGCTCCGAAAGAACGGCCCTCTCAGCCGCATTAGGCCAGCTGGACAACCGCCCTCTCACGGAGAACAAAATCCTAGGGCCCTGGCCTACCCGGTCTTCAGCGCAAGCCGCTCTGAGGGCGTTGTTGCGGTTTCTCCACGCAACCGGACTCAATGTCAAACTGTGACTGCTGGAAGAAAATGGTGCTGTGTAGTACTTGGACTGCGGTTATGACTTCGTTTTGTTTTGTTTTGTTTTGTGTTGTTGTTGTTGTATTTCGTCGCGCAAACCGGAGACTGCTTCTGGTTAACCTCCCTGTCTTTCCTTTCTCCCTCTTCTCTCTCTCTCTCTCCTCAAAAGGAAAAAAGTGTGAAAAAAATTATATCTAAATTATATATATATATATATATATATATATATATATATATATATATATATATATATATATATATATACTGGATTTGTCGAGCGCAGAAAAGTGCTCTGTCATCCGTAATAGCATTCATCGCGCGCGACTGAACGCAGCAAATTTATAGCTGAGCCTCGGAATAATTTTGCTGATGAGGCGCAGCAATAACGCCGAAACGTAAAAATGAGAAAGAAAGTGTATAATGGGTGGGTGCTTTAAAAACTCGATACCTTTTATCGTGTCGCAGGTGACATATCGCTACGTGATCTTCAATTTTTTGTTCATTGTCTAAGAATTTTTTCTCTTGCGCCTTTAGAAAGCAATATAACAACATAGCTTGACGTATCCCAAAGAGAACATATTAAAAAGAGAATAAAAGCTCACGTCTAGACCCATTAAAGACTTCATATTGAAACTGAGGGCTAATTTTTCTTCATAAAGCAAGTTCAGTCAAAGAGCTGCCGTGAAATTTTAATGGCCGTTTTTCGACCAGTCTTTCTCGATTGATCACCTTCTGTACTGGGGCTTTTTCTGCAATGCTCATCAGAATGCATGGTCTTTTTTTTTTTACTTTTTAACGTTTAGTTGTGGTCTGGCATGCAGTCCTAGTTCTTACGTTTGCAATGTTATTTGCGTGTACGGACAAGTTGCCATTATTTTATTGTTCGTAGTGCCAAACAGTCCTAATGAATTTTTATTATCCTCAATTACTAAATAAAAACGCAGGAGGTTGAAGATTATTAGTAAGTATTTGTTTCATTATTTACTTTATACAGAGTACAGCGCTGGTTAGTGGGTTTCTTTACTGTTATTGTGTATAAGAAATTCGAAAATAGAGGTAACAAAACAATAAATACGAATTAAAACAAAATTCCGGAGTCAGGTTTTCGAGTGAGAACTGCGAACTTGAGTTAGAGTTAAACCAACAATTTTTAATAGAGGCGCAAGTTTCGCATCTGAGTTAATTACGGTTAAATATGTCGAAGTTATTCTAGTTTTGCATAGAAGCCCTTTCGTTCGTTTTACATCTGTAGTGGAACTTAAGTTCTCGCCACAGCAATGGGCCACAGTTGCCATTGAATTCATCCTGATGTAATGTAATAAACCTCAATTCCATGTAGCGCAATCCCAATTGAAATGTAATGCAGTTGAATTGGTTAGTGAGTTTTCGCATTCGCAGGCGTTTTACTGTATTACCGCAATGTATCTAGGATTCGTTGAGGTATATATAAATGAACAAATTATTTATTTATTGATTAATCAATTAATTAATTAATAATTAATTAATGTCTGTTTACATGGGGATGATGACAGTTAGGTTCTTCTTGTTTCTTCCACTCGTCTCGCTGGCTGCGCGACATTTGCTGCTGCCGCCAAGGAAGCCGAAGACGAGAACTTTTCATCTGCTGGCACCTTGAGGAAACGACCGCTCCGACATCATCTGGATAGAGACGTTTATTCGTTTCTCTTCTCCCTCTTTCCTGTCCCTGCACCCCTGCCTCTATTCCCTGTCTCCCCATTCAAACACTCTTACACTCCAATCGGAAAGCAGGAGCAACTCTCTCCTTGTCTCCCGGTCGGCTGCCGCTGAACGCACCAGGCCCGGATTCCTCCTCGCCACCTCCTCGCAGGAATACCGCCTCTCGCCCGCCGCTCAGCTCCATTTCACCCCGGTTTCCAGAATGTTCGGCCTCAGGCGTTGACGGGTCGTCAATACAATAGGCCGTGCATCATTGCCGCCGCCTTTGGCTGTCACAGCGAAGGCGCAAGTGTACCTTCCGTCCCTGTAGCCCGGCTAGGCCACGGTCTCCTGTAAGGTACCATAAGTGACCCCTTCGGGAGACGTGGGTCTTCGCGTCCTTTGTGACCAGCAGACAGTCGTCGTTCCACCATCCGGTACCACCGCCTCCGTGTTGGCGCAGGCACGCCGGCCGCGGGGCGGGTAACAATATGGAGGTATTCGGCGAACGTACGAAGTTCGACCCCAACAATGACCATAACGATGCAACTATGGCGTGTGAATGAAGTTTACTAGTACTGTACAGCATAAATATAAAGCTTCAGCTTAACGTACTTATTATACATTTTTGTTACAACGCAAGCATGGAAGTGTATAGCCGCGCGTCCCCAATTCTACGTGACTAGTTTGCCATGATTTTTTAATAGCAACCACAGCAAATGTCACCAGAAAAAAAATTCTTTATGTTTAATAAACATATTTGAGTACGAATTCTGACTGCTACCGGGTACATGTTACAGGCATCAATACGAAAGGTGAAATGACATGAAAACTCTCGCAACCTGAACTTTTTAAAATATCTGATAACACTTCAAATATATCATTTCGCAGCATTGTTTTACTATATCTTTTTTTTTTTCGAAAGAGAGAGACAAAACGATGCCCCACAAGGAAATGACGCGAGCTCGAATTTTTCACATTAGGCTTGACATTTTTTAATAGTCGGTGAAGGCAACTCAGTATGTTTTATTTATTTTTTTAATTACGGGTGCTCCAGCTGCGGAGAATAAATATTTACAATAACTTTTCAAGAAAGAAATTCGAGAAATCTTTCAAAACAGCGCGCACTAATAACGCGCTACAGCGAAAAAGCTTTGTGGAAGGAACGCATCTAGGCTGCGATATGGACTTTGCATCGCGAGCAGTCACGTTAGGCCTAACGTCAGCTTTGCTTTCATAACATCAGACATTTCGCTTGTTCTGTCACTGAAACGGACGCTCGTGTTCTATTTCAACTTTCCTCTCTTTCGCCTAAAATTTTCAAATGTGATTCTTAAAAACTTTATCATTTAACGCAAGAAGAGGTATATAATAGCATGTGCATATTTGAAGGTTATCTGGTTAACCTCCCGGCCTTCTTTTTTCATTTCTCTCTCTTGAAAGAAAGAAAGAAAGAAAGAAAGAAAGAAAGAAAGTAAGTAAGAAAGAAAGAAAGAAAGAAAATTGTAGGTCAGGCACTCAAACTTGAATCTTCGCTTGGCCCCATTTTCCCGACAGGGTAGGGCTCCTAATTTCTTTCCTTCTTCTTTCTCTCCATCTTTCTTTCTTTCTTTCTTTCGTTCATTTTCCGTCCCTCGCTCTGTCTTTCTTCTTTCTTTCCTTCTTTCTTCTCTGTTAAAGAAAGAAACCTGTTTTACTCCTGCCCCTTTCCCCTGCAAGCAGTATTTCATGTCAGAAGTTTTGCCGTCCCTTTCGCATGACTTCGTCTGAAGCAACCGCTCTTCCTGCCAACCCACCAGCAAGTATTTGCGTAGGCACGCGAGGTATCGTGTCCGAGGAAGCAGAATAATAAAAAAAGAAACCTCGCTCTATACTCCAACGAAACAAAGGAGAAGCTTTAGAAACTTGAGCTGCAGGTTCGCGATCGTGATACCATGACAATAAAACTGCCCTATTGACGCAACGGGGAGAATGAAAAAAAAAAAAAAAAAAAAAACTCCTGCACATGTGTGCAAGCTTATGTCAAAGGCAAGATAACCGTTCCAGGATGCATGCCTTTCGAATTCTGCGGACATAGACGGTGCGACACAAGAGAAAATACCGTTTGTGATAAAAGACAGAACGCACTTTGATTCACGTATGATGCCAACCACGCACCCTCCCCTTTCCGCCCTCAACACGCACACAAACTACGATAATGATACTGCTCTTTCTGGCGCATTATAGTGGCAAACAACTTTACCGGTGTTATCTATCTTTCTTGTTTTATCTATATGATATTTAGCAGAAAATATGTTTCGTGTCTGCATCCTGTTTTCTTTTTTCTTTTTTTTGTTCATTTTGCTTTTCAGCGTATGACTTGAGTTTGACGTTCTTGTCGGTAGAAAAGAAAACTTCCTGTTGCCGTTGAAGCGATAGGACAGCTTGATAAAAATAGTACTCTCACTCTTTTTCCTTCGCTATGTTAATATGACATTCCATTTTAAAGATTTAAGGGAACTTTTGGAGAAAGAAATTGTTTTAGAAAAGCACGCCAAAAGAACACGCTACAGCAAAGACCTTTGTGGGATAAAAACATCTGGTCTGTGAAGTGAAATTTGCACCCCTCGCAGCCTCGTTACGCTTTACGTTCGCCGTGCTTTCAGAACATGGGAATTCTCGCTCGTTTCGTCGCTGAAACGGGCGCTCGAGTTCCTTTTCAACTTTAGTCTTTTGCGTAAATAAATTTATCTGGTATTTATCTCGTATAATAATAATAATAATAATAATAATAATAATAATAATAATAATAATAATAATAATAATAATAATAATAATAATAATAATAAAGAAGAAGAAGCAGAAGAAGAAGAAGGAGAATTTGCTTCTTTTCATTGTTTCTCTTGCCACGTGTTACTGTATACCGGGTGTTAGACACAATATTAATGAGCACTAACAGACAATAACGCCAAGGAATTGTCTGTTAGTGCTCATTAATATTGTGTAACAAAGAAAACGAGCCCTTAAGAGTAATCTTCTTTCCTGTATACCGGGTGGTGTTTTTTTTTTTTTTTAAGACGAGACAGAACTACTACGCGATTCACCAAATAGCACCTGTAAAGACAGCTTCGCAAAACAAGCATGACGAATAGATCTGAATGACGTATTACTTGCGCAAGAATACTTATTTAGGTCTTCCGTTAGCCGCTTTGCAGTCCATATTCTAACTACTGAATTGCTACCGGCGAGTTAGTCAGTCGTGCACATTCTTTGACTTTCCGTGCAAGATCATTTCTTTGGAGCGCATTCTTGAAGTTTGAGAGGAATTATATTAGCGGAGGAGTTACTTTTGCGCATCAATTCATGGAACGGCGTTATGTGAAAGATGTACGTGTGGTACAAGAACCTATGCTAAAGGTAAAGTCTTACGGCGCATGTCACAATATCGGTGTCATCTTTAGAGTTTAACTGCGTACGCCTTGCAAGCTAATAGCGTGTATGTATGTATGTATGTATGTATGTATGTATGTATGTATGTATGTATGTATGTATGTATGTATGTATGTATGTATGTATGTATGTATGTATGTATGTATGTATGTATGTATGTATGTATGTATGTATGTATGTATGTATGTATGTATCTCTCAAGATACGCTCCAGTATACACTCTTAATTAAGCACCGGGTAAAGAGCAAGATATAGCCAGGATACTAGACATAAGAGGTGAAGTTTCCTGGCTACATATCGTTCTTCGCGCAGGACACGATTAAGAGGGAAGTACTAGAGCGTCTTAAGTGCTCCCTGAATTCTTGCTTTTTGATGCCAGTAACTTTTATCAGCGCATTATAAATCGGGGAAAAAGTATTCGTTACATAAGAGCCTGGGCCACTGGCTTGATTAGAACGCTGCTGCACGAAAGCAAGTCGAAGGAGAGAACGTTATGGCGAGGAGATAGGTTAGCCAAAGTGAAGTTCCCGTATATATCCGTCTACTTCCAGCTGCATGTGAAAGGGGTCCACTACGACAAGCAACATCCGAGAACGCTAAATGCCTCCTAAGGCAGATGTGCTCTGAAGTGAAATTGAAATGTGCTCTGAAGTGAAATTTAAAGTCGATTTTGAATTAAGGAAGAAACCTTTCGAGAAACGTTTCCTCCCGTACTGTGTTGAAGAAGTTTAAGCTCTCAATACGTCCCAGCAAGACCGTTCAAAGGGACTTCTTTCTTTTGTTGGTGTTTGTTACTCAGAGCGGCGCGTTCTCGTTAATTATGCAATAATTAAAGGGCGCTTCTATTTCGCAGTTTAGGGTCATCCCGCTATCTTTTTTAGTTTAGTTGCCGACGAGCTATGCGTTGAAAATTGTGCTCACTTAAAACTACCGTCGGACTGTTCGGTTTTACCGACCCTCTCTTCGGTGCTACTAATGAGTATTTTGCTTTACCGTGTCTAATATGGCTGCTTTAACACTCAAGTATTTTATGCGAGGCTTCGCCAAGAATTTACAGCCATTTGCGTCGACTATTTACTTCATAGAAGAGCACAATAGTTTTCTAGCATTCCGCGCGAGATGTGCCCCATTCGACTTCCGGTTTCTCTTTTCGGCGTATTTCTGCCATTTTGGTTTACACTTCCGCCCTATTGATTGACGTCCGCTTTACGCCTCTAGTCACTTGATTCGCATCATGGTTTCATTTCAAGTCACTTTACTCACTTTCGCGAAAGAGCTCCGTTGTATGTCACTTCTCATAGGGCACGTAAATCTGCTATATTTTCTTGCTTTGGACACTGTCCAATATGTGCACTTTTGATTTGTGTGCACATCTAAACGACTTATTCCTTGGAAACGAGATAAACTTTTTTTACGACAGTACGCCGAGCATTAAGTGAGGGGAAGTCTCAGCATAAAAATTTCAGGCAGCAGGCAGATGGCTGGTTCGTTAAAGAATGATTCTGCAGAGTTAGGTTAAAGTGGCGGTATGAATTACCAGCAAGAATTTTTGTCGCTTTCATAATAATCAGGTGATTAACGGCGATTATCAGCGTAAGCTGTTACTGCTGACTGGTGTACAACACGAACTTACCGTTTCTATCTTGGCATTCTCATGTAACAAACCTCTTGCAGCGTCCCTAAGCATTCAGCACATGAGCACAGCATGTGAGCACTTCGCACTTGGTGAGCGTGTGACAGAAATATGTATACCTCAGCGATGATTACGGCAAGAATATCGCATCTAGGAAATAAAAACAATGATTCTCCAACAGTCCCAGTAGCAGGCAAACTGAGAAGAAATAGGCAGGGAACTTCACGTCAGTATCTTTTGTTGCGCATATTTAAATCCGATCTAGGGTTACGCGTGCCGAAGCAACTCATCGTTGTAAAAGGACACCCTTGAGATAGAGCTCTGGGTAGTCGTCCGCCATGCGGCCTTCACTAACAAACATCCAAAACCATTTCGCGCGAAGCAATTCCTGGTTTTATATTAGAGTATCGGGACTCGATCCCCAAAACCTCGAGCTCTGCAGCAGTGCACATAATCCCCGGGCCACTGCGGCCACCACATACGGTAATTGCATGTAAGTTTATACTCCACTATAACGATACACAAAGCCTTTGACCACTTTCTGATGATTGTCCGAAATCGTTTCCAGAGATAGCGCCTGCTCTCGTTTTCAGTCGTACGCATCTATTGATTGTCTGTATACTGCGTACGCATTGCGTTGTATATCGCTTCGAAGATATACAGCCCGCCCTCATTAAGCTAATGACTTACAGAGGGCTGATTGGACATCCCCTGGTTTCGGTCTCTGCAGCATCAGCAGATATTGCACACGGGGGGAACCATTCAGCTTTGCTGACGAAAACCGGATAGTCGACAAAGCCACGACAAGCCGTGCCTCAGCAAATCTAAGAAATGCTGGAGAAAATCTCCGGGGCGTCGTTCGAAGCTATGGACCTATGGCGCTAGCCATAACGAGGCTTTGATCTGAGGTCGATAAAAGCGCTTAACCTCCTGAAACCCGTAGACTGTTCATGGACACAATTGTTCTTCAATCCAGTTGTCGGTAGCGAATGGGAAGTCACGAGAGGGGGAAGACTAATTCTTTCTTTAAAATATAGCAGTTAGATGCTTAAAGGGGCCCTGCAACACTGCCAAGTAGTCATGGAATGGCTTCACTTAAGGAACTTATTGCTCATGAATCCAACACCGCAAGAATTTTTAGAATCCGTCCAGTACGAGCGGAGTTACAAAGATTTGTGGCATGCTGTAATTGCCTTCTCTCTTCTCTCGCCCCGACGAAGCTCTGGAAGCTAAGCAGGTGGGGGGAGGGGGGGGGGGGGGTGATGGCACGGGGGAAGAAGGTACGTCGCGCGCACCTCCTAACCTTGAGCACATTTTCTTTTTTGTTCTTTCGAACGCGTGGCGTACATTCAGTGCGATCACACGCGCGCGCGGGCGAGTGGCGGCCTCTCGCGGCGCGCTGGCAGTAACTACCGACTGCGCCATGTTCAAATCAGCCAATGGCGTGGAACCTGCCTGTGGACGCCGTAAGCATCATTTTGGGTCCAGTGAAGAGGAAGCGCTTTTTGGCTGATTTGCGAATTTATTGCAAATCCCAGGCCGCGTGCTGCGCTATAATGTTTGGCTCGCGTGTTCTCGGGAAGCCTCGACTACCGATCGGCAGCGTTTTCTGACCATGCTGAAAAAAGTGTTGCAGGACCCCTTTAAGGCGGTCTTCGACGAACCAGAAGAAGGTAGCCATGTCCTTGATTATCGCCGTAAGCAAGGGTCACCAAGGCCACATGGAGTCTTGTGGATCGCCTTACAAGGATTGCAGAATGCATTCTCGGAGTTCTTGAAAAAAAAGTTTATCGAACTCCGCAATTTTCAAGGTGCTAATCAGCGGTTCACGTGCAAAGAGGGTCACCTTTTACTTAGCCTCGCTCACTTGAGCTTTGACCAAGGCATCGGAGGATAAAAGGTATTAACGAATTGCTTTTAAATAACTTATAACCCCATGATTACAAGTTATTATAAGCACGTTCTTACAAGTTATTATACCTGCCCAAATAAAGTTGAAGCTTGAGCGCTCAGAGATCCGTGGAAAACGGAGTGCCGCTGCAGCTAACGTTTCGACAAGCGGTCTTGTCTTCTTCAAGGCTACAACTGAACCGCGTGTCGAAACGTCCCCTCCAGCAAGGATTTTATATCTGCCCAAGATTTATACTTCCACATGTGGGCTTGCTAAATGTGGTTCCATATATGGCCATATCTGTGCAATTATCCATAAAGTGACTTAGATCCTACATAGCGCGTATACCTGAATAACAGTGTCGCCATCAGATAATGTGCATGTTTCAGTAGTGCTCATATTTATACGCCCGTTATCTGATCCGTTCCCACGCATATCCAACAGGTTACGGACATCCAATAGGGTATTCAGTTCCAACGCCCAAAGTCGCGCTTGAAGCTCAGCTTCTGTCTTCCCGGTATCAAAACACGTCAGCTATACTCAGTGGTAATAAGGGAATACCAACGCAACCTTTGTCTTATATTTTCGCTTTCGGTTGCTTAGGCTTTCAGGTATGCCGTCGTGAAAAGCATGGCACGCAGAGACGAGAAGAGAGCCAGAGAGTACAAACGCCGTGCGTCTTTCTTGTTTCTTTTTTTTTGCTTGTTCCGGTGCTTGCATGCCTCACCTTCTTTGATGATGAATCCCTACCGTCTAATTAAACTTTATCACCTCCAGGTACGTCAATATGAGTTTCATCCTTACGGCTTCACCAAACTAAACTATTTTCCGCTCTGTGCGTCGTTTCACGGCAGCTGCACGTGATGTGTTCTTTTGTGGAATCCAGAAAACTCCGCGCGGAAGAATAGTCTGGGGACGAGGAATTCAGAAATGCCGCGGGCCGTCGTGTTATTGATCACTTTCAATCCTTTTCATAAAATAAATTTTAACTCTCGTACTTTTGAAACGACGCGCAATTTTTTTCTTTCTCTTTTGCGTTCCCTCAAAACGCGTGCCTGCGATCAAGCCCACATGAACGGGGTAGCAAGAATGCTTTGAATCTGTCCCGGTAAGAAAAAAAGAGAGAAGTTTTAAAACATCGACTGCTAGTTGACGTCAACCTTTCTTAATTAATGTGTATTTATATGATGATTACTTTGCTCCAAATCGAGCGTGCGTGGACGAGGCATGCCACGAAAAATTAGAAATTATACCAGACGAATAAGATTATACAACTAAGAGAGTAGTTTCATTTCACTTAAACAACGCATCAGATATGAAGAGAAACACAGCTTTGTCATTGCCACCGACGCTGTTAAGCGCTGTCGTCGAAATGTCAGAGAAAAATGACAAACATTGTCAACTCTAACCACGTCATCGTGGCAAAATCTTTCTTTTTGTTTTTCTGGAAATTATTACAAGGAAGCAAGTAAACGAAATTAGTTCCAAACTACCGTTCCTCCTTTTTGATAGCTCGTGCCATTTGAACGGCAACATTTGGGTGTGGATAAACGCTTAAAGGCCTTGACAGCGTTCTCAGTGAGTTCGTAAAGATGCTCTAAAACTTGAAGCATCTTCTCTTTTTACCTCTCTCGAAAGTCAACAGCATTGCCTTTTCGTGTTTTTTTTTTTGTTTTTATTTTTGCGCTACCACCCTCAATGCAGTGAGCGTAGTGCCGATAAAACTCATTTACCCTTAAGGCACAAAGGGTTTGAACGTTATCACTTCTTGGAAGTACTGCGTTCTTCAAGGGAGGCCCTCAAGGTGACTTTGTTTCTGTCTTATTACGTTTTGTATTGCGCTAGCGGAGTATACATAACTAGCTGTGCGCTGCGTTTAAAAACCTCCTCTTTAACGAGAACTGTGAAACACAATTTATATTTATTTCTGCGTCACGAACAGAGGATCCCTGCATTTGGTCTTGTTCAGTGTTCCTCGGAGTTTACTCTTCTTCGAGTAGGAACTTTAAACTTTCCGGATGTCCGTTCCGCTTCCTGTTTTATGCTGGTATCGTTTTAGTTTCCGCGTTCAGCAGCTAGATCGATAGAAGAAGATAAAAAAAAAAAATAAGGCGCACGCAATCTGTCCTGCAATTCTCGGCGCCTTTGGCCGTATTTACAAACTCAGGGTACACAGTCGCTGAATTGAGGAGAAAAGGATCTCCTTGACGTGCGAAGATTGCTCAACGAAGCGGTCCAGTGATTGGAGTTCCTTAGTGTACCTTTCTATTATAGAGGACATCCGGACTGCTTCTGTAAAAAAAAAAAGACCGGAGTAAAAAAAACAGTTTTTCAACAAATAAAGTTTTTCAACCAACCAACCTACTCGTACGTAATTCTTACGTCTAGTGACTTTTTTTCTTTGTCGCTTCCAAATGACCGCGTTGAGGTGGCCGGACTTTCAGTGCTGTTACTTCCATTGCCTTCGCCGAGGGTAAAGAGATCTAAAGTGACCGCGGTCGCCTATTTTTACAACGTATACATATTCAGGAATTTTGCTGACGCGGGCAAGAACTCACTTGCGAGGATAATGACAGGTAACTCGTATTTTTCTCGTATTGACAAAGACAATTATTCATAAAGTAACAACATCAGGAGACGAAACATTGTACTTCTACCGCAACATTTAATAAAGATCGCACACGCTTAAATTAGAGTCCACTTGTTATACTTGTAGTGTTGAGGTTACATGTTTGTTATTAAACGTGACAGGTATCAATGATTCCCGGGATTTTTTTTTTTAATTCAAGCATGTGTCCGTTATTTTCATGCCAATAGATATCGACTTCCACTTTAAAAGGCCCAGGAATACTTTAACAAGTAACCATCGAATGGCTTCACTAAAGGAGTTTATTGCTTCTCGAATCGACCGCCGCACAAATTTTTTCAATCCGTGAAGTACGAGCGTAGTTACAGAGGTTTGTCGCTCACTGTAACTGCTTTCCTCTCTTCTCTCGTCCCCAACTGCATTGGAACTAAGCAGGGAGGGTTGACACGAGTGAAAGAAGTTACGTCACGCGCGCATCATGACCTTGAGCACTTTTTCTTTTTTTTTTTTTTTGAACACATGGCTTACCTTCATGTGATAGCGAGCCGAGCGCGCGGCACGTGGCGGCCTCCCGCGGCGGCCGCCAGAACTATGCAGCTTACGATGCTCAACTCGGCCAATGGTCGTGAATTTGAGTACATGGCACGGTCATTTGGGTATATGGCATCAATATAGATAGAGGAACGATTTCTACTACTTTGAGAATTATTGTAAATTCCGGCCATGTGCTGTCATACAGCGCGGTCATTCGAACACCTTTGAAACGGTGTTTGTTCAGAGATATCGAGGCGGGGGCGCCGTTTCCCAGCCCTATTCACTACACAATAAAGACGACTGCGCGAATGAAATCTTTCCTTGAAAACTACTGACAGGCATAGAAATGCATTAGTAGTGGAATGCAAACCGCACTGGTGCCCAATGAACTTCCTCCGCTCCAGAACCCCTCACAGCCATACACTTCACTGTCAAGGATATTATTTGCAACTGTCGTAAGGCCTTTCTGAACAGGATTCCATCGTCTTTCTTGAAGCACACCAATTATGTCGTGGTAGATGCGGTCGCTCTAGTGCTCCAATAAACATCCACTATATAGTTTCACGTTTCGAGGAATCCCATTACGGCGTGAGTTTGCGGACCGGCCCGCGGAGCGTTACGTTTGCTGTGAGTTGCTCACTTCCATTTATTATGTTTATCAACACCCCTCTCTTGCTATCTTGTAGCTTGCGGCCACCGCGTACGAATTCGCTGGCGAGACGGGACTATTGCGCAAAGGGCCTCAGTTCCTTCAGGTGATGGCGTTTAGCGAAGCCTCTGGGAGGGTAATACTGCGACCGCAGCCAATGCGTGGTAGTCGGTCGGCTTTATATGGTGTGAAAGAAGGAGTGCGGAAGGAAATGGAAAAGAGGAAGGCAGGGAGGTTAACCAGAAAAGCTTCCGATTGGCTACCCTACACTATGGAATAGAAAAGGGAAATAGAAAAATGAGAGAGAGAGAGAGAGAGGGATGATGATGAAAAAAAAACAAAAAAGGCGAAGTGAATTAAGAGAAATAGCAGAGGGAATATAGCTGAGGGAAATAGCCTGAGCTCTCGCTGGAAGACCAGTGAGGGCTCAGACACATATATAGATCAGGACGTGGCTAGGACTGACGACTTCCTAGACTAAGGGGAGGGGGCCGCCCACAGTGCTTAAAGAACTTCGCTTGCTCTTTCATTAAACGTTTATTCTCTCTCTTTTTCTCTCTCTCTTCTACTTCAAGCTATATAGAGTCAGAGACGTGCACCACAAGGACAAGCCGCACAAAATATCTGCAGATTACAAAAGTCGTAAGCCGAGCGACACGTTTATGTTAAGCGTAACTCAGAAAAAAAAAAAAAACAAGCCCCTGCGGAAATCAGGCACGACTCTCATGCTGAGCCCCTGCGCAGCATTCTGTGAACGCGTAAATGGCTCGACGGGCATAATTAATGATTGAACCGACATTATAAATCACTGAAGGCAAGGCACGAGAACGGCTGATGCGCAGCTTAGCACTTCCGAGGGGCAGCTAAAAAAGTGCTGTATTCCTCGTGAGAGGCAGCAACTAGCGCTGAAGGGTTTGCTTTATTCTTGTCTCTTTGAGACACATTATCCCTCAGCAGATATTTAGGAGCAAACTGAGCAGCCCTATTATGAGCGCGAAGTCACGCGTTCGAATCGCGGCTCGCGGCGTCCGTGTTTCGATGAAGTTTAGCTGTTGCCACCTAAACTTAGTGTACTTCATAGTAAATTTACAGCGCGAAAAAAACGAGAGACAAAAAAAAGAAAACCAGACAGGACAAGCACTGACTGCCAACTACAACATACTTCGTTGAGGCTGTTCGTATAAGCTCTCTGTCAGATATGTGCGTCGCGCAGGCCTCGATCAGCATAATTTAAAAAAAAAAGATAGACTATCCGGGCATACGATGATAGTTACATCAATTTCTGTTTTGTTGGTTTTTTTGTAATAAGCTTTTACCTTTCCGTCTCCCATGTTCACGTGATACGCAGCGATGTTATTTAGGCATGGGTTATGAGCAGTAAATGTAGTTGGCAGTCAGCGCTTGTTCTGTGTAGTTTGTAGTTTTCATCTTTTGTCTCTCTTTTTTTTCGCGCTGTAAATTTACTATGAACGCTTACCGACTAGCCCGGCTTAGCATTCTTTAGTGTACTTGACAGATCGCTTCGGATCACAATCAAGGTGCCCAACGGAGATATGTACGTGGGTGTGTATATTTACTTCGTGAACATAGTTGCACAGGCTACTTCGCGAATTACTGGCGAATTAGGCTTTTGGGCGATAGAGACTTCGGCCGGTTAGTCGATATTAATCACAGAAAAAGCGAGGCGTGCAAAACACGCGGTGCACGTGATTACTTTATTGTGAAGCATCTAGGTTTTAGAAGCGTTTTTTGGGTCAGCATGTAGAGAGAGAGAGAGAGAGAAAGGTCAAGTGAAAGGCAGGGAGATTAACCAGAAGAAAGGTTTTCGGTTTGTTACCCTGCACTGTGGAAGGGGTAAGGGGGAATAGAAAGGTAAGGAAGGAAAAACAGAGTAAAAAAAGAAAAAATTGACCGCGTATCTGCGTGCTTCGCTGCAAATGTCGTCTATAGAAGAGGCGCTGCATGAGATATGGACGCCATCTGGCAATACGTCGGGAAACATGAGTGCTGTGTTGCGGGCTGGTAGTCCCGGCGCAGCAGCAGGCGAAGACCGGCGGTGACCAACGCGACCGGCGGGGACGCCAGCCAGCCCGAACACGCGGTTTGGCGCGAAGCGCTGAAGCAGCAGAAACGTCCGCACTGAACGAGTCGTCTCCACACACTTTTTATTTACACGTCGCCTGGGTAAAACAGGAATGCCAGAGCGGCGCCCCATGGCATTCGTACAGTGCAATACAGAACCGAAACCGAAACACAACAATAAGCTCGTGCAGAGGGCACGGGGGAAGGCAAGTTTCAGCGCAGTCGCATTTTCAGCGCAGCTAGAGAAACTAGGGTCTTTAGAATTACGTATGTATGCATTTTCTATTAAAGGAACACACCACCTAATACTTACCTAGTGATGTTGCGCCTCAGATATGCGTAATGTTTGCTTTTTGATCGACAATGTACACAAGTATGAACCTAGTCAGCCGTTCAAGATTGCTAGCCCTTGGGCAAGTGGTTCAACTTTGGCCCTGCGGCTGAATCAAGTGACGTGCCGACAAAGAGTAAGACAGAGCGAAATTTTTCCGTTTAAGTATCCCAAGAAAGACTATCGTCTTTAAAAGAAACGCGCGCACACTCAAGCACTGGAGCATCATAATCGTTTAGCGAGGTCGGTTAAGCGCAGAAACTTCAGCAGCGCCTTCGTCGCTTTCTGGTTGAAAGCTAGAACGTGCCGGCACTCCAAAATTGATTGTTCAGAAAGCGGCCGGTAATCGAGGCGTGCTAGCGTTGCTGAGAGCTGTTGCCTTTGGGAGCTATAGTGAGGACAATGACACAGGACGTGCGCAATGGTTTCCTCGCTGCCACAGTGAGCACAGGCAGACCTGTCTGCCATTCCGATTCGGTAAGCAAAGCTTTTCTTGAAAGACACTCGAAGCCACAGGTGGCAGAGGACTGTTTCGGATCGGGATAGTCCGGATGGAATTGAAGTTGAAGTGACGGATCCAGACGGTGAAGGCGGGTATGCAGAAACCGGACGTATTCCACATTGAATGCGTTAGATCACGTGCGAGCGAGCGAGTCTTTGATGCTGCATCGGTTCGTGATAATGGAATGGCCTCCTGCACGCAACTTTCATGAGTATTCTTTTCAGAATTATTGGCATGTTTCGTTGCCGTCGATGCCACAGTGGCCTGAAAGCCACTGAAAAGTTATGTCATGCCCTTTGTCTTTTAATTTCTGATAGGTTTTTCTTATTTCTAATACTAGTTGTTCTTGTGCACCACGACGTAAAGCTGATGACAGACACTGCAGGGCTGACTTCGAGTCTGTAAATATGCCCCATTTTAGTGGTGATCTAGTTCAATTCTTTGAAGTGCACTGCGGAGTGCCGCAAGCTCCACAGCAGTCGACGTAGTCCTATGAGACGCTCTAAAATTATAGATTTCGGCTTTTGGGTAGAAGTTAACAGCTCCTGCAGATCCCTAACAGTTGTAGAGCCATTCGTGTAAAGTTTAAACGGAGTCAACATGTAAATAAATGTTGCCTAGGTAAGATGCGAAAAAAATATCTGGCGATATAAATTGCGACATACAAACTGTTCAATAAATTTGAACAACTTTGATGTAGCGCGAAGAGCACACAGACTCGAGAAGGCACATAAGGACGCCACAGTCCGTGTGTCCTTCGCGAAGGACAGGTCGAGTCCGTGTACTTATCGCGCTACGTCAAAGTTGTTCGAATGATTCCCCAACAAGCCCCCAATTGCAACACTCGTTGTTCATCATCAGCCTGTCTACGCCCACTGCAGGGCAAAGGCCTCTCTCCATGTTCCGCCAATCAACCCGGTCCTGTGCTTTCTCCTGCCACGTTATACCTACAAACTTCTTAATCTCATCTACCCACCTAATTTTCTGTCTCCCCTCACGCGTTTGCCATCTCTTGGAATCCTGTCAGTTACCCTTAATGACCACCGGTTATCCTGCCGACGTGCTACGTGCCCGGCCCATATCCATTTCTTCTTGATTTCAACTATGATGTCCTTAACCCCCGTTTGTTCCCTGACCCACTCTGCTCTCTTCCTGTCTCTTAAGGTTACACCTATCATTTCCTTTCCATGGCTCGCTGCGTCGTCCTCAATTTAAGTTGAACCCTCTTTGTAAGTCTCCAGGTTTCTGCTCCGTAGGTAAGTACCGGGAAGATGCAGCTGTTATATACCTTCCTCTTGAGGGATAGTGGTAGATTACCATTCATGATTTGATAATGCTTGCCGAATGAGCCCCAACCCATCCTTATTCTTCTAGTTATTTCACTCTCATGGTTCGGCTCCGCGGTTACTACCTGTCCTAAGTAGACGTACTCCTTTACAACTTCCAGTGTCTCGCCACCTATCGCAAAGCGCTGTTCTCTGCCAAGATTGTTCCACATTACTTTAGTTTTATGCATATTAATTTCAGACCTACTCTTCTACTTTCCGTATCCAGTTCAGTAATCATGAGCTGTAATTCGTCTCCCGCGTTACTCATCAATGCAATGTCATCAGCGAATCGTAGGTTACTGAGATACTCTCCATTAACTCTTATCCCTAACTCTTCCCAATCTAGGGCCCTGAAAACTTCCTGTAAACATGCGGTGAATAACATTGGAGAGATCGGGTCTCCCTGCCGTACGCCCTTCTTTATTGGGATTCTGTCGCTTTCTTTATGGAGGACTATAGTGGCTGTGGATCCGCTGTATATTTCTTCCATTATGTTTATATAGGCTTCGTCGATGCCGTGATTCCGCAGTGCCTGCATGACTGCTGATGTCTCCACCGAATCAAATGCCTTCTCGTAATCTATGAAGGCTATGTATAGGGGTTGGTTGTATTCCGCGCATTTCTCTATCACCTGATTGATAGTATGAATATGGTCTATTGTTGAGAATCCTGTACGAAATCCTGCCTGGTCCCTTGGTTGATTGAACTCTAATGTCGTATAATTCTGTTAGCAATTACTTTTGTAAATAGCTTGTAGACAACGGACAGTAAGCTTATGGCCTGTAATTTTTCAGGTCCTTGACGTCCCCTTTCTTATGGATCAAGATGATGTTGGCATTCTTCCAAGATTCTGGTATCCTCCCCGTCGAGAGGCACTTCGTATACAGGGTGGCCAGTTTCTCTAACATAATCTCTCCACCGTCTTTCAACAGGTCTGATGTTACCTGATCCTCACCAGCTGCTTTGCCTCTTTGCATTCCCTTTAGGGCTTTCTTTACTTCTTCTGTCAATACTGGTGGGATGTCAGATTCCTCTGCGCTACTCGTTGTTCAATTATACTCTATCAGGGCGAAATATACGCTTGATCAATATTTAATTAAAATAAGATATATAGTTCGTGCGAAGCCTACCATAATCACTGGCATTACGCCATTGCTACTAAATTCTACTTAAGTGTTGGCTATCCGTCCTTATATCAAAAGTCACGCGGTCCCTTACCCGTTCGCCGACAACGACTCGCAGGCGAAAGCCATCTTTTTCTTCTAAATCAATAGTACTGCCCCCCTTCCCCCTCTCCTTAAGCTCTCTGCACTTCACGCGCTTGTACTCCTCCGGGATCGGCCCCCTTTTACCATGCGTGACGTCGCGTGATTACGTCATCATATGTCATGATGTCGCCAAATTCGGCGATCTGTGACGACATGACGACGTGATTATGTCATCGTGTGGCGTCATGATGATGTGGCATATGATGCTATCATGACGTCAACTGTATCTCGTGACTTTCGCAACTTGCCGCCGCCTCCGACAGGGCCTCGGGAAGTGTCGTCAGGTCTTGCCAAATCTAGCGGAGCCTCATGACCCATGCAAGGGGTTTCGCCTTTAAGTACAATGAAAGATTACATATGGACTACACCCGCGACGGTGGTCTAGTTGCTATGGTGCTCTGCTGCTGACGCGAAGGTCGCGGGATCGAATCCCGGCCGCGGAGGCCGCATTTCGATGGAGGCGAAATGCTAGAGTCCCGAGTTCTTAGATTCAGGTGCACGTTAATCCCAGGTGGTCAAAATTCTCGGAGCCCTCCACTACGACGTCCCTCATATTCATATCGAGATTTTGCGGCGTAAAACCGGAACAATTATTATAATGCGCTTACACCATTAGACGTACCGCCCTCTGCAACAGTTCCTCCTAAGGAAAATTTACCGCAATTTGTTTTTCTATTGCGATTGAGTTTCTCCACGAAAGGACACCGTCAGCTTTACATTAGTTGTCTCGAAGTAGCTGTCCGAGCGTATACTAACACTTAGGAGAACGGGCAGCGCCTACGAACGTATTAGGTATCTGTGTTTTCCCGCTGCTTCACCGGATGGCGCTGGAGTCGCATATCGCTTCTCCTTTCGGATCGAAAAAGTGCGCCCTTTCATTGAGCGGGTTCGCATTCGCTGATCAGGCGCTCGCGCCCACGGATACTACATTCTTTGTGGTTTGCGTCGCATACTTCCTGGGAAGTTTTCACTCAATTTTCTCTTTTCTCTCTGAAGTTTTTTTAATGCTTCATTCGTAAGCCGATTTAAGCTTTTAAACGTATTATCCGCAACGTTACGGAAATACTTCACTTTTTATCCGAAACGATGGGATTTTTGAACCCCAATTTGGCGTCAATGATCCCGCTCAATCTTCTCTTACTGCTAACTGCTCTAATCGCGACCTCAACTGGGAACGAAGAAAACGGTGAGTTGAAAATTTACATCGTGGTCGAGAGAGTTTATTTCTTAGTTGTACAAAGATCAGTCGCGAGGTTTCGTTTAATATAATGCCATCTTTTTCGTTGCTTCTTAAATCTGAGTGCTTGCCGCCTTAGTTCAACAGTGTGTGCTGACATCAGGTTATTGAATGTTGTGTTTAACGTAACATACCTATCGATGACGTCATAAAGAAATTTGCTGTTGTGGTTGAGACAGTTATGCGATGACCTAAATTTCTTGATGCTTGCTTTGATCATATGCCTTTGATGTCGTTTGATCTCAAATCTTCGTGTCGTATTCTATCGGATGCTATATGAAAACATGTGTCGGGGTCCTTGTGTAAAAAGCCGCTGCGCTTTGGTATTAACATTAGATTTCTGCCATGTATTTGGTGGGGCATGAAATGAAAATCTATACTATATATCTTGTTGGGAATAACTGCAGTGGCTCTCAGATTTCGGGTTGTTTGCTTTACCGCTTCGGCCTTTGATCTGCTTGAAAGCAGATACTTGAATCGGGACCTTTATAGATCTTTTTTTATTTCAAAAAGCCCGCTCTAGGTAATGTATTACTTGGTGCCTTGAATACACATACAAATTTGCTTTATGTAGCAACTTCAAATGTTATGCAGTAGGGTGATTCCACGAGAGATGGAACATGCCTCTCCGGTCGATATTTTTGTTTTGCCTGGGGTTTTTATATGCTCTGTGGCCACATTCAACGCGCATGGAACCGAAAACTTTATTTGCAGGAAACACTCCCAGCGCGCCAAAAAAATATTTGACGGTGGCCACGCGGGCGTCCTCTTTTTGCTCACTGCAATATTTCGGATTTCACGGCCGAATTTAACGCGAACTATAATTGTTACGTGGAAATTTTTTTCTGTTGGCTTTAATATGCTTTACTGTGAATTACATCCATGCCTTGTCTTATGCCGTCCCCTGTCAAGATCGGACGCCGCAAGAGAACTTCGTATGCTAGCTCGTCGCATAAACGTCGGACTTGTGGAAGTCATCATCTACATTTACAAGTGCACGGCTGCATGCCTTGGACCCTGAGCTGAATACGCATCCCGTCCACCTTATCACGACGTGACTCTACCCTGCTGGTCCGTCTATGGCTTGGAGTGGCCTTCTCAATGCCTATTCGTATATTATTGGAATGGCTGAGAGCCCGTCGTGTGAAGTCTGCGGGTGCGGCGAAACAGTCGCGCACCTTCTCTGTGAGTGCACCCGCTTCAGCTCCGAAAGAACGGCCCTCTCAGCCGCATTAGGCCAGCTGGACAACCGCCCTCTCACGGAGAACAAAATCCTAGGGCCCCTGGCCTACCCGGTCTTCAGCGCAAGCCGCTCTGAGGGCGTTGTGCGGTTTCTCCACGCAACCGGACTCAATGTCAAACTGTGACTGCTGGAAGGAAAATGGTGCTGTGTAGTACTTGGACTGCGGTATGACTTCGTTTTGTTTTGTTTTGTTTTGTTGTGTGTTGTTGTATTTCGTCGCGCAACCGGAGACTGCTTCTGGTTAACCTCCCTGTCTTTCCTTTCTCCCTCTTCTCTCTCTCTCTCTCCTCAAAAGGAAAAAAGTGTGAAAAAATTATATCTAAATTATATATATATATAATATATATTATATATATATTATATAATATATATATATATATATATATACTGGATTGTCGATCGCAGAAAAAGTGCTCTGTCATCCGTATAGCATTCATCGCGCGCGACTGAACGCCAGCAAATTTATAGCTGAGCCTCGGAATAATTTTTGCTGATGAGGCGCAGCAATAACGCCGAAACGTAAAAAATGAGAAAGAAAGTGTATAATGGGTGGGTGCTTTTAAAAACTCGATACCTTTTATCGTGTCGCAGGTGACATATCGCTACGTGATCTTCAATTTTTTGTTCATTGTCTAAGAATTTTTTCTCTTGCGCCTTTAGAAAGCAATATACAACATAGCTTGACGTATCCCAAAGAGAACATATTAAAAAGAGAATAAAAGCTCACGTCTAGACCCATTAAAGACTTCATATTGAAACTGAGGGCTAATTTTTCTTCATAAAGCAAGTTCAGTCAAAGAGCTGCCGTGAAATTTTAATGGCCGTTTTTCGACCAGTCTTTCTCGATTGATCACCTTCTGTACTGGGGCTTTTTCTGCAATGCTCATCAGAATGCATGGTCTTTTTTTTTTTACTTTTAACGTTTAGTTGTGGTCTGGCATGCAGTCCTAGTTCTTACGTTTGCAATGTTATTTGCGTGTACGGACGAAGTTGCCATTATTTTATTGTTCGTAGTGCCAAACAGTCCTAATGAATTTTTATTATCCTCAATTACTAAATAAAAACGCAGGAGGTTGAAGATTATTAGTAAGTATTTGTTTCATTATTTACTTTATACAGAGTACAGCGCTGGTTAGTGGGTTTCTTTACTGTTATTGTGTATAAGAAATTCGAAAATAGAGGTAACAAAACAATAAATACGAATTAAAACAAAATTCCGGAGTCAGGTTTTCGAGTGAGAACTGCGAACTTGAGTTAGAGTTAAACCAACAATTTTTAATAGAGGCGCAAGTTTCGCATCTGAGTTAATTACGGTTAAATATGTCGAAGTTATTCTAGTTTTGCATAGAAGCCCTTTCGTTCGTTTTACATCTGTAGTGGAACTTAGTTCTCGCCACAGCAATGGGCCACAGTTGCCATTGAATTCATCCTGATGTAATGTAATAAACCTCAATTCCATTAGCGCAAATCCCAATTGAAATGTAATGCAGTTGAATTGGTTAGTGAGTTTTCGCATTCGCAGGCGTTTTACTGTATTACCGCAATGTATCTAGGATTCGTTGAGGTATATATAAATGAACAAATTATTTATTTATTGATTAATCAATTAATTAATTAATAATTAATTAATGTCTGTTTACATGGGGATGATGACAGTTAGGTTCTTCTTGTTTCTTCACTCGTCTCGCTGGCTGCGCGACATTTGCTGCTGCCGCCAAGGAAGCCGAAGACGAGAACTTTTCATCTGCCTGGCACCTTGAGGAAACGACCGCTCCGACATCATCTGGATAGAGACGTTTATTCGTTCTCTTCTCCCTCTTTCCTGTCCCTGCACCCCTGCCTCTATTTCCCTGTCTCCCCATTCAAACACTCTTACACGCCAATCGGAAAGCAGGAGCAACTCTCTCCTTGTCTCCCGGTCGGCTGCCGCTGAACGCACCAGGCCCGGATTCCTCCTCGCCACCTCCTCGCAGGAATACCGCCTCTCGCCCGCCGCTCAGCTCCATTTCACCCCGGTTTCCAGAATGTTCGGCCTCAGGCGTTGACGGGTCGTCAATACAATAGGCCGTGCATCATTGCCGCCGCCTTTGGCTGTCACAGCGAAGGCGCAAGTGTACCTTCCGTCCCTGTAGCCCGGCTAGGCCACGGTCTCCTGTAAGGTACCATAAGTGACCCCTTCGGGAGACGTGGGTCTTCGCGTCCTTGTGACCAGCAGACAGTCGTCGTTCCACCATCCGGTACCACCGCCTCCGTGTTGGCGCAGGCACGCCGGCCGCGGGGGCGGGTAACAATATGGAGGTATTCGGCGAACGTACGAAGTTCGACCCCAACAATGACCATAACGATGCAACTATGGCGTGTGAATGAAGTTTACTAGTACTGTACAGCATAAATATAAAGCTTCAGCTTAACGTACTTATTATACATTTTTGTTACAACGCAAGCATGGAAGTGTATAGCCGCGCGTCCCCAATTCTACGTGACTAGTTTGCCATGATTTTTTAATAGCAACCACAGCAAATGTCACCAGAAAAAAAATTCTTTATGTTTAATAAACATATTTGAGTACGAATTCTGACTGCTACCGGGTACATGTTACAGGCATCAATACGAAAGGTGAAATGACATGAAAACTCTCGCAACCTGAACTTTTTAAAATATCTGATAACACTTCAAATATATCATTTCGCAGCATTGTTTTACTATATCTTTTTTTTTTTTCGAAAGAGAGAGACAAAACGATGCCCCACAAGGAAATGACGCGAGCTCGAATTTTTCACATTAGGCTTGACATTTTTTAATAGTCGGTGAAGGCAACTCAGTATGTTTTATTTATTTTTTTAATTACGGGTGCTCCAGCTGCGGAGAATAAATATTTACAATAACTTTTCAAGAAAGAAATTCGAGAAATCTTTCAAAACAGCGCGCACTAATAACGCGCTACAGCGAAAAAGCTTTGTGGAAGGAACGCATCTAGGCTGCGATATGGACTTTGCATCGCGAGCAGTCCACGTTAGGCCTAACGTCAGCTTTGCTTTCATAACATCAGACATTTCGCTTGTTCTGTCACTGAAACGGACGCTCGTGTTCTATTTCAACTTTCCTCTCTTTCGCCTAAAATTTTCAAATGTGATTCTTAAAAACTTTATCATTTAACGCAAGAAGAGGTATATAATAGCATGTGCATATTTGAAGGTTATCTGGTTAACCTCCCGGCCTTCTTTTTTCATTTCTCTCTCTTGAAAGAAAGAAAGAAAGAAAGAAAGAAAGAAAGAAAGTAAGTAAGAAAGAAAGAAAGAAAGAAAATTGTAGGTCAGGCACTCAAACTTGAATCTTCGCTTGGCCCCATTTTCCCGACAGGGTAGGGCTCCTAATTTCTTTCCTTCTTTCTTTCTCTCCATCTTTCTTTCTTTCTTTCTTTCGTTCATTTCCGTCCCTCGCTCTGTCTTTCTTCTTTCTTTCCTTCTTTCTTCTCTGTTAAAGAAAGAAACCTGTTTTACTCCTGCCCCTTTCCCCTGCAAGCAGTATTTCATGTCAGAAGTTTTGCCGTCCCTTTCGCATGACTTCGTCTGAAGCAACCGCTCTTCCTGCCAACCCACCAGCAAGTATTTGCGTAGGCACGCGAGGTATCGTGTCCGAGGAAGCAGAATAATAAAAAAAGAAACCTCGCTCTATACTCCAACGAAACAAAGGAGAAGCTTTAGAAACTTGAGCTGCAGGTTCGCGATCGTGATACCATGACAATAAAAACTGCCCTATTGACGCAACGGGGAGAATGAAAAAAAAAAAAAAAAAAAAAAACTCCTGCACATGTGTGCAAGCTTATGTCAAAGGCAAGATAACCGTTCCAGGATGCATGCCTTTCGAATTCTGCGGACATAGACGGTGCGACACAAGAGAAAATACCGTTTGTGATAAAAGACAGAACGCACTTTGATTCACGTATGATGCCAACCACGCACCCTCCCCTTTCCGCCCTCAACACGCACAC
Source organism: Rhipicephalus sanguineus (assembly GCF_013339695.2). Lineage (NCBI taxonomy): Eukaryota > Metazoa > Arthropoda > Arachnida > Ixodida > Ixodidae > Rhipicephalus > Rhipicephalus sanguineus. Next base: position 26,023,124 of record NC_051185.1, on the reverse strand, counting down.
AAACTACGATAATGATACTGCTCTTTCTGGCGCATTATAGTGGCAAACAACTTTACCGGTGTTATCTATCTTTTCTTGTTTTATCTATATGATATTTAGCAGAAAATATGTTTCGTGTCTGCATCCTGTTTTCTTTTTCTTTTTTTTGTTCATTTTGCTTTTCAGCGTATGACTTGAGTTTGACGTTCTTGTCGGTAGAAAAAGAAAACTTCCTGTTGCCGTTGAAGCGATAGGACAGCTTGATAAAAATAGTACTCTCACTCTTTTTCCTTCGCTATGTTAATATGACATTCCATTTTAAAGATTTAAGGGAACTTTTGGAGAAAGAAATTGTTTTAGAAAAGCACGCCAAAAGAACACGCTACAGCAAAGACCTTTGTGGGATAAAAACATCTGGTCTGTGAAGTGAAATTTGCACCCCTCGCAGCCTCGTTACGCTTTACGTTCGCCGTGCTTTCAGAACATGGGAATTCTCGCTCGTTTCGTCGCTGAAACGGGCGCTCGAGTTCCTTTTCAACTTTAGTCTTTTGCGTAAATAAATTTATCTGGTATTTATCTCGTATAATAATAATAATAATAATAATAATAATAATAATAATAATAATAATATAATAATAATAATAATATAATAATAATAATAATAAAGAAGAAGAAGCAGAAGAAGAAGAAGGAGAATTTGCTTCTTTTCATTGTTTCTCTTGCCACGTGTTACTGTATACCGGGTGTTAGACACAATATTAATGAGCACTAACAGACAATAACGCCAAGGAATTGTCTGTTAGTGCTCATTAATATTGTGTAACAAAGAAAACGAGCCCTTAAGAGTAATCTTCTTTCCTGTATACCGGGTGGTGTTTTTTTTTTTTTTTAAGACGAGACAGAACTACTACGCGATTCACCAAATAGCACCTGTAAAGACAGCTTCGCAAAACAAGCATGACGAATAGATCTGAATGACGTATTACTTGCGCAAGAATACTTATTTAGGTCTTCCGTTAGCCGCTTTGCAGTCCATATTCTAACTACTGAATTGCTACCGGCGAGTTAGTCAGTCGTGCACATTCTTTGACTTTCCGTGCAAGATCATTTCTTTGGAGCGCATTCTTGAAGTTTGAGAGGAATTATATTAGCGGAGGAGTTACTTTTGCGCATCAATTCATGGAACGGCGTTATGTGAAAGATGTACGTGTGGTACAAGAACCTATGCTAAAGGTAAAGTCTTACGGCGCATGTCACAATATCGGTGTCATCTTTAGAGTTTAACTGCGTACGCCTTGCAAGCTAATAGCGTGTATGTATGTATGTATGTATGTATGTATGTATGTATGTATGTATGTATGTATGTATGTATGTATGTATGTATGTATGTATGTATGTATGTATGTATGTATGTATGTATGTATGTATGTATGTATGTATGTATGTATGTATGTATGTATGTATCTCTCAAGATACGCTCCAGTATACACTCTTAATTAAGCACCGGGTAAAGAGCAAGATATAGCCAGGATACTAGACATAAGAGGTGAAGTTTCCTGGCTACATATCGTTCTTCGCGCAGGACACGATTAAGAGGGAAGTACTAGAGCGTCTTAAGTGCTCCCTGAATTCTTGCTTTTTGATGCCAGTAACTTTTATCAGCGCATTATAAATCGGGGAAAAAGTATTCGTTACATAAAGAGCCTGGGCCACTGGCTTGATTAGAACGCTGCTGCACGAAAGCAAGTCGAAGGAGAGAACGTTATGGCGAGGAGATAGGTTAGCCAAAGTGAAGTTCCCGTATATATCCGTCTACTTCCAGCTGCATGTGAAAGGGGTCCACTACGACAAGCAACATCCGAGAACGCTAAATGCCTCCTAAGGCAGATGTGCTCTGAAGTGAAATTGAAATGTGCTCTGAAGTGAAATTTAAAGTCGATTTTGAATTAAGGAAGAAACCTTTCGAGAAACGTTTCCTCCCGTACTGTGTTGAAGAAGTTTAAGCTCTCAATACGTCCCAGCAAGACCGTTCAAAGGGACTTCTTTCTTTTGTTGGTGTTTGTTACTCAGAGCGGCGCGTTCTCGTTAATTATGGCAATAATTAAAGGGCGCTTCTATTTCGCAGTTTAGGGTCATCCCGCTATCTTTTTTAGTTTAGTTGCCGACGAGCTATGCGTTGAAAATTGTGCTCACTTAAAAACTACCGTCGGACTGTTCGGTTTTACCGACCCTCTCTTCGGTGCTACTAATGAGTATTTTGCTTTACCGTGTCTAATATGGCTTGCTTTTAACACTCAAGTATTTTATGCGAGGCTTCGCCAAGAATTTACAGCCATTTGCGTCGAATATTTACTTCATAGAAGAGCACAATAGTTTTCTAGCATCCGCGCGAGATGTGCCCCATTCGACTTCCGGTTTCTCTTTTCGGCGTATTTCTGCCATTTTGGTTTACACTTCCGCCCTATTGATTGACGTCCGCTTTACGCCTCTAGTCACTTGATTCGCATCATGGTTTCATTTCAAGTCACTTTACTCACTTTCGCGAAAGAGCTCCGTTGTATGTCACTTCTCATAGGGCACGTTAAATCTGCTATATTTTCTTGCTTTGGACACTGTCCAATATGTGCACTTTTGATTTGTGTGCACATCTAAACGACTTATTCCTTGGAAAACGAGATAAACTTTTTTTACGACAGTACGCCGAGCATTAAGTGAGGGGAAGTCTCAGCATAAAAATTTCAGGCAGCAGGCAGATGGCTGGTTCGTTAAAGAATGATTTCTGCAGAGTTAGGTTAAAGTGGCGGTATGAATTACCAGCAAGAATTTTTGTCGCTTTCATAATAATCAGGTGATTAACGGCGATTATCAGCGTAAGCTGTTACTGCTGACTGGTGTACAACACGAACTTACCGTTTCTATCTTGGCATTCTCATGTAACAAACCTCTTGCAGCGTCCCTAAGCATTCAGCACATGAGCACAGCATGTGAGCACTTCGCACTTGGTGAGCGTGTTGACAGAAATATGTATACCTCAGCGATGATTACGGCAAGAATATCGCATCTAGGAAATAAAAACAATGATTCTCCAACAGTCCCAGTAGCAGGCAAACTGAGAAGAAATAGGCAGGGAACTTTCACGTCAGTATCTTTTGTTGCGCATTATTTAAATCCGATTCTAGGGTTACGCGTGCCGAAGCAACTCATCGTTTGTAAAAGGACACCCTTGAGATAGAGCTCTGGGTAGTCGTCCGCCATGCGGCCTTCACTAACAAACATCCAAAACATTTCGCGCGAAGCAATTTCCTGTTTTATAATTAGAGTATCGGGACTCGATCCCCAAAACCTCGAGCTCTGCAGCAGTGCACCATAATCCCCGGGCCACTGCGGCCACCACATACGGTAATTGCATGTAAGTTTATACTCCACTATAACGATACACAAAGCTTTGACCACTTTCTGATGATTGTCCGAAATCGTTTCCAGAGATAGCGCCTGCTCTCGTTTTCAGTCGTACCGCATCTATTGATTGTCTGTATACTGCGTACGCATTGCGTTGTATATCGCTTCGAAGATATACAGCCCGCCCTCATTAAGCTAATGACTTACAGAGGGCTGATTGGACATCCCCTGGTTTCGGTCTCTGCAGCATCAGCAGATATTGCACACGGGGGAACCAGTCAGCTTTGCTGACGAAAACCGGATAGTCGACAAAGCCACGACAAGCCGTGCCTCAGCAAATCTAAGAAATGCTGGAGAAAATCTCCGGGGCGTCGTTCGAAGCTATGGACCTATGGCGCTAGCCATAACGAGGCTTTGATCTGAGGTCGATAAAAGCGCTTAACCTCCTGAAACCCGTAGACTGTTCATGGACACAATTGTTCTTCAATCCAGTTGTCGGTAGCGAATGGGAAGTCACGAGAGGGGAAGACTAATTCTTTCTTTAAAATATAGCAGTTAGATGCTTAAAGGGGCCCTGCAACACTGCCAAGTAGTCATGGAATGGCTTCACTTAAGGAACTTATTGCCTCATGAATCCAACACCGCAAGAATTTTTAGAATCCGTCCAGTACGAGCGGAGTTACAAAGATTTGTGGCATGCTGTAATTGCCTTCTCTCTTCTCTCGCCCCGACGAAAGCTCTGGAAGCTAAGCAGGTGGGGGGAGGGGGGGGGGGGGTGATGGCACGGGGGAAGAAGGTACGTCGCGCGCACCTCCTAACCTTGAGCACATTTTCTTTTTTTGTTCTTCGAACGCGTGGCGTACATCAGTGCGATCACACGCGCGCGCGGGCGAGTGGCGGCCTCTCGCGGCGGCTGCAGTAACTACCGACTGCGCCATGTTCAAATCAGCCAATGGCGTGGAACCTGCCTGTGACGCCGTAAGCATCATTTGTGTCCAGTGAAGAGGAAGCGCTTTTTGGCTGATTTGCGAATTTATTGCAAATCCCAGGCCGCGTGCTGCGCTATAATGTTTGGCTCGCGTGTTCTCGGGAGCCTCGACTACCGATCGGCAGCGTTTTCTGACCATGCTGAAAAAGTGTTGCAGGACCCCTTTAAGGCAGGTCTTCGACGAACCAGAAGAAGGTAGCCATGTCCTCTGATATCTCGCCGTAAGCAGGGTCACAAGGCCACATGGAGTCTTGTGGATCGCCTTAAAAGGATTGCAGAATGCATTCTCGGAGTTCTTGAAAAAAAAGTTTATCGAACTCGCAATTTTCAAGGTGCTAATCAGCGGTTCACGTGCAAAGAGGGTCACCTTTTACTTAGCCTCGCTCACTTGAGCTTTGACCAAGGCATCGGAGGATAAAAGGTATTAACGAATTGCTTTTAAATAACTTATAACCCCATGATTACAAGTTATTATAAGCACTTTCTTACAAGTTATTATACCTGCCCAAATAAAGTTGAAGCTTGAAGCGCTCAGAGATCCGTGGAAAACGGAGTGCCGCTGCAGCTAACGTTTCGACAAGCGGTCTTGTCTTCTTCAAGGCTACAACTGAACCGCGTGTCGAAACGTCCCCTCCAGCAAGGATTTTATATCTGCCCAAGATTTATACTTCCACATGTGGGCTTGCTAAATGTGGTTCCATATATGGCCATATCTGTGCAATTATCCATAAAGTGACTTAGATCCTACATAGCGCGTATACCTGAATAACAGTGTCGCCATCAGATAATGTGCATGTTTCAGTAGTGCTCATATTTATACGCCCGTTTATCTGATCCGTTCCCACGCATATCCAACAGGTTACGGACATCCAATAGGGTATTCAGTTCCAACGCCCAAAGTCGCGCTTGAAGCTCAGCTTCTGTCTTCCCGGTATCAAAACACGTCAGCTATACCTCAGTGGTAATAAGGGAATACCAACGCAACCTTTGTCTTATATTTCGCTTTCGGTTGCTTAGGCTTTCAGGTATGCCGTCGTGAAAAGCATGGCACGCAGAGACGAGAAGAGAGCCAGAGAGTACAAACGCCGTGCGTCTTTCTTGTTTCTTTTTTTTTGCTTGTTCCGGTGCTTGCATGCCTCACCTTCTTTGATGATGAATCCCTACCGTCTAATTAAACTTTATCACCTCCAGGTACGTCAATATGAGTTTCATCCTTACGGCTTCACCAAACTAAACTATTTTCCGCTCTGTGCGTCGTTTCACGGCAGCTGCACGTGATGTGTTCTTTTGTGGAATCCAGAAAACTCCGCGCGGAAGAATAGTCTTGGGGACGAGGAATTCAGAAATGCCGCGGGCCGTCGTGTTATTGATCACTTTCAATCCTTTTCATAAAATAAATTTTAACTCTCGTACTTTTGAAACGACGCGCAATTTTTTTCTTTCTCTTTTGCGTTCCCTCAAAACGCGTGCCTGCGATCAAGCCCACATGAACGGGGTAGCAAGAATGCTTTGAATCTGTCCCGGTAAGAAAAAAAGAGAGAAGTTTTAAAACATCGACTGACTAGTTGACGTCAACCTTTCTTAATTAATGTGTATTTATATGATGATTACTTTGCTCCAAATCGAGCGTGCGTGGACGAGGCATGCCACGAAAAATTAGAAATTATACCAGACGAATAAGATTATACAACTAAGAGAGTAGTTTCATTTCACTTAAACAACGCATCAGATATGAAGAAACACAGCTTTGTCATTGCCACCGACGCTGTTAAGCGCTGTCGTCGAAATGTCAGAGAAAAATGACAAACATTGTCAACTCTAACCACGTCATCGTGGCAAAATCTTTCTTTTTTGTTTTTCTGGAAATTATTACAAGGAAGCAAGTAAACGAAATTAGTTCCAAAACTACCGTTCCTCCTTTTTTGATAGCTCGTGCCATTTGAACGGCAACATTTGGGTGGTGTAAAACGCTTAAAGGCATTGACAGCGTTCTCAGTGAGTTCGTAAAGATGCTCTAAAACTTGAAGCATCTTCTCTTTTACCTCTCTCGAAAGTCAACAGCATTGCCTTTTCGTGTTTTTTTTTTTGTTTTTATTTTTGCGCTACCACCCTCAATGCAGTGAGCGTAGTGCCGAAAAACTCATTTACCCTTAAGGCACAAAGGGTTTGAACGTTATCACTTCTTGGAAGTACTGCGTTCTTCAAGGGAGGCCCTCAAGGTGACTTTGTTTCTGTCTTATTACGTTTTGTATTGCGCTAGCGGAGTATACATAACTAGCTGTGCGCTGCGTTTAAAAAACTTCCTCTTTAACGAGAAACTGTGAAACACAATTTATATTTATTTCTGCGTCACGAACAGAGGATCCCTGCAGTTTGGTCTTGTTCAGTGTTCCTCGGAGTTTACTCTTCTTCGAGTAGGAACTTTAAACTTTCCGGATGTCCGTTCCGCTTCCTGTTTTATGCTGGTATCGTTTTAGGTTTCCGCGTTCAGCAGCTAGATCGATAGAAGAAGATAAAAAAAAAAAATAAGGCGCACGCAATCTGTCCTGCAATTCTCGGCGCCTTTGGCCGTATTTACAAACTCAGGGTACACAGTCGCTGAATTGAGGAGAAAGAGGGATCTCCTTGACGTGCGAAGATTGCTCAACGAAGCGGTCCAGTGATTGGAGTTCCTTAGTGTACCTTTCTATTATAGAGGACATCCGGACTGCTTCTGTAAAAAAAAAAAAGACCGGAGTAAAAAAAGACAGTTTTTCAACAAATAAAGTTTTTCAACCAACCAACCTACTCGTACGTTAATTCTTACGTCTAGAATGACTTTTTTTTCTTTGTCGCTTCCAAATGACCGCGTTGAGGTGGCCGGACTTTCAGTGCTGTTACTTCCATTGCCTTCGCCGAGGGTAAAGAGATCTAAAGTGACCGCGGTCGCCTATTTTTACAACGTATACATATTCAGGAATTTTGCTGACGCGGGCAAGAACTCACTTGCGAGGATAATGACAGGTAACTCGTATTTTTCTCGTATTGACAAAAGACAATTATTCATAAAGTAACAACATCAGGAGACGAAACATTGTACTTCTACCGCAACATTTAATAAAGATCGCACACGCTTAAATTAGAGTCCACTTGTTATACTTGTAGTGTTGAGGTTACATGTTTGTTATTAAACGTGACAGGTAAGTCAATGATTCCCGGGATTTTTTTTTTAATTCAAAGCATGTGTCAACGTTATTTTCATGCCAATAGATATCGACTTCCACTTTAAAAGGCCCAGGAATACTTTAACAAGTAACCATCGAATGGCTTCACTAAAGGAGTTTATTGCTTCTCGAATCGACCGCCGCACAAATTTTTACAATCCGTGAAGTACGAGCGTAGTTACAGAGGTTTGTCGCTCACTGTAACTGCTTTCTCTCTTCTCTCGTCCCGACAACTGCATTGGAAGCTAAGCAGGGAGGGTTGACACGAGTGAAAGAAGTTACGTCACGCGCGCATCATGACCTTGAGCACTTTTTCTTTTTTTTTTTTTTTGAACACATGGCTTACCTTCAGTGTGATAGCGAGCGAGCGCGCGGGCACGTGGCGGCCTCCCGCGGCGGCCGCCAGAACTATGCAGCTTACGATGCTCAACTCGGCCAATGGTCGTGAATTTGAGTACATGGCACGGTCATTTGGGTATATGGCATCAAGTATAGAAAGAAGAGGGAACGATTTCTAGCTGACTTTGAGAATTAATTGTAAATTCCAGGCCATGTGCTGTCATACAGCGCGGTCATTTCGAACACCTTTGAAACGGTGTTTGTTCAGAGAGGATCGAGGCGGGGGCGCCGTTTCCCAGCCCTATTCACTACACAAGAAAGACGACTGCGCGAATGAAATCTTTCCTTGAAAACTACTGACAGGCATAGAAATGCATTAGTAGTGGAATGCAAACCGCACTGGTGCCCAATGAATTCCTCCGCTCCAGAACCCCTCACAGCCATACACTTCACTGTCAAGGTATATTGATTTGCACTGTCGTAAGGCCTTTCTGAACAGGATTCCATCGTCTTTCTTGAAGCACGAACCAATATGTCGTGTGTAGATGCGGTCGCTCTAGTGCTCCAATAAACATCCACTATATAGTTCAGCGTTTCGAGGAATCCCATTACGGGCGTGAGTTTGCGAGACCGCCCGCGGGAGCGTTAACGTTGCGGTGAGTTGCTCACTTATTTATGTTATCAACACCCGCTCTTGCTATGCTTGTAGCTTGCGGCCACCGCGTACGAATTCGCTGGCGAGACGGGACTATTGCGCAAAGGGCCTCAGTTCCTTCAGGTGATGGCGTTTAGCGAAGCCTCTGGGAGGGTAATACTGCGACCGCAGCCAATGCGTGGTAGTCGGTCGGCTTTATATGGTGTGAAAGAAGGAGTGCGGAAGGAAATGGAAAAGAGGAAGGCAGGGAGGTTAACCAGAAAAGCTTCCGATTGGCTACCCTACACTATGGAATAGAAAAGGGAAATAGAAAAATGAGAGAGAGAGAGAGAGAGAGGGATGATGATGAAAAAAAAACAAAAAAGGCGAAGTGAATTAAGAGAAATAGCAGAGGGAATATAGCTGAGGGAAATAGCCTGAGCTCTCGCTGGAAGACCAGTGAGGGCTCAGACACATATATAGATCAGGACGTGGCTAGGACTGACGACTTCCTAGACTAAGGGGAGGGGGCCGCCCACAGTGCTTAAGAACTTCGCTTGCTCTTTCATTAAACGTTTATTCTCTCTCTTTTTCTCTCTCTCTTCTACTTCAAGCTATATAGAGTCAGAGACGTGCACCACAAGGACAAGCCGCACAAAATATCTGCAGATTACAAAAGTCGTAAGCCGAGCGACACGTTTATGTAAGCGTAACTCAGAAAAGAAAAAAAAAACAAGCCCCTGCGGAAATCAGGCACGACTCTCATGCTGAGCCCCTGCGCAGCATTCTGTGAACGCGTAAATGGCTCGACGGGCATAATTAATGATTGAACCGACATTATAAATCACTGAAAAGGCACGAGAACGGCTGATGCGCAGCTTAGCACTTCCGAGGGGCAGCTAAAAAAGTGCTGTATTCCTCGTGAGAGGCAGCAACTAGCGCTGAAGGGTTTGCTTTATTCTTGTCTCTTTGAGACACATTATCCCTCAGCAGATATTTAGGAGCAAACTGAGCAGCCCTATTATGAGCGCGAAGTCACGCGTTCGAATCGCGGCTCGCGGCGTCCGTGTTTCGATGAAGTTTAGCTGTTGCCACCTAAACTTAGTGTACTTCATAGTAAATTTACAGCGCGAAAAAAACGAGAGACAAAAAAAAGAAAACCAGACAGGACAAGCACTGACTGCCAACTACAACATACTTCGTTGAGGCTGTTCGTATAAGCTCTCTGTCAGATATGTGCGTCGCGCAGGCCTCGATCAGCATAATTTAAAAAAAAAAGATAGACTATCCGGGCATACGATGATAGTTACATCAATTTCTGTTTTGTTGGTTTTTTTTGTAATAAGCTTTTACCTTTCCGTCTCCCCATGTTCACGTGATACGCAGCGATGTTATTTAGGCATGGGTTATGAGCAGTAAATGTAGTTGGCAGTCAGCGCTTGTTCTGTGTAGTTTGTAGTTTTCATCTTTTGTCTCTCTTTTTTTTCGCGCTGTAAATTTACTATGAACGCTTACCGACTAGCCCGGCTTAGCATTCTTTAGTGTACTTGACAGATCGCTTCGGATCACAATCAAGGTGCCCAACGGAGATATGTACGTGGGTGTGTATATTTACTTCGTGAACATAGTTGCACAGGCTACTTCGCGAATTACTGGCGAATTAGGCTTTTGGGCGATAGAGACTTCGGCCGGTTAGTCGATATTAATCACAGAAAAAGCGAGGCGTGCAAAACACGCGGTGCACGTGATTACTTTATTGTGAAGCATCTAGGTTTTAGAAGCGTTTTTTGGGTCAGCATGTAGAGAGAGAGAGAGAGAGAAAGGTCAAGTGAAAGGCAGGGAGATTAACCAGAAGAAAGGTTTTCGGTTTGTTACCCTGCACTGTGGAAGGGGTAAGGGGGAATAGAAAGGTAAGGAAGGAAAAACAGAGTAAAAAAAGAAAAAATTGACCGCGTATCTGCGTGCTTCGCTGCAAATGTCGTCTATAGAAGAGGCGCTGCATGAGATATGGACGCCATCTGGCAATACGTCGGGAAACATGAGTGCTGTGTTGCGGGCTGGTAGTCCCGGCGCAGCAGCAGGCGAAGACCGGCGGTGACCAACGCGACCGGCGGGGACGCCAGCCAGCCCGAACACGCGGTTTGGCGCGAAGCGCTGAAGCAGCAGAAACGTCCGCACTGAACGAGTCGTCTCCACACACTCTTTTATTTACACGTCGCCTGGGTAAAACAGGAATGCCAGAGCGGCGCCCCATGGCATTCGTACAGTGCAATACAGAACCGAAACCGAAACACAACAATAAGCTCGTGCAGAGGGCACGGGGGAAGGCAAGTTTCAGCGCAGTCGCATTTTCAGCGCAGCTAGAGAAACTAGGGTCTTTAGAATTACGTATGTATGCATTTTCTATTAAAGGAACACACCACCTAATACTTACCTAGTGATGTTGCGCCTCAGATATGCGTAATGTTTGCTTTTTGATCGACAATGTACACAAGTATGAACCTAGTCAGCCGTTCAAGATTGCTAGCCCTTGGGCAAGTGGTTCAACTTTGGCCCTGCGGCTGAATCAAGTGACGTGCCGACAAAGAGTAAGACAGAGCGAAATTTTTCCGTTTAAGTATCCCAAGAAAGACTATCGTCTTTAAAAGAAACGCGCGCACACTCAAGCACTGGAGCATCATAATCGTTTAGCGAGGTCGGTTAAGCGCAGAAACTTCAGCAGCGCCTTCGTCGCTTTCTGGTTGAAAGCTAGAACGTGCCGGCACTCCAAAATTGATTGTTCAGAAAGCGGCCGGTAATCGAGGCGTGCTAGCGTTGCTGAGAGCTGTTGCCTTTGGGAGCTATAGTGAGGACAATGACACAGGACGTGCGCAATGGTTTCCTCGCTGCCACAGTGAGCACAGGCAGACCTGTCTGCCATTCCGATTCGGTAAGCAAAGCTTTTCTTGAAAGACACTCGAAGCCACAGGTGGCAGAGGACTGTTTCGGATCGGGATAGTCCGGATGGAATTTGAAGTTGAAGTGACGGATCCAGACGGTGAAGGCGGGTATGCAGAAAACCGGACGTATTCCACATTGAATGCGTTAGATCACGTGCGAGCGAGCGAGTCTTTGATGCTGCATCGGTTCGTGATAATGGAATGGCCTCCTGCACGCAACTTTCATGAGTATTCTTTCAGAATTATTGGCATGTTCGTTGCCGTCGATGCCACAGTGGCCTGAAAGCCACTGAAAAGTTATGTCATGCCCTTTGTCTTTTAATTTCTGATAGGTTTTTCTTATTTCTAATACTAGTTGTTCTTGTGCACCACGACGTAAAGCTGATGACAGACACTGCAGGGCTGACTTCGAGTCTGTAAATATGCCCCATTTTAGTGGTGAATCTAGTTCAATTCTTTGAAGTGCACTGCGGAGTGCCGCAAGCTCCACAGCAGTCGACGTAGTCCTATGAGACGCTCTAAAATTATAGATTTCGGCTTTTGGGTAGAAGTTAACAGCTCCTGCAGATCCCCTAACAGTTGTAGAGCCATTCGTGTAAAGTTTAACGGAGTCAACATGTAAATAAATGTTTGCCTAGGTAAGATGCGAAAAAAATATCTGGCGATATAAATTGCGACATACAAACTGTTCAATAAATTTGAACAACTTTGATGTAGCGCGAAAGAGCACACAGACTCGAGAAGGCACATAAGGACGCCACAGTCCGTGTGTCCTTCGCGAAAGGACAGGTCGAGTCCGTGTATCTTATCGCGCTACGTCAAAGTTGTTCGAATGATTCCCCAACAAGCCCCCATTGCAACACTCGTTGTTCATCATCAGCCTGTCTACGCCCACTGCAGGGCAAAGGCCTCTCCCATGTTCCGCCAATCAACCCGGTCCTGTGCTTTCTCCTGCCACGTTATACCTACAAACTTCTTAATCTCATCTACCCACCTAATTTTCTGTCTCCCCCTCACGCGTTTGCCATCTCTTGGAATCCTGTCAGTTACCCTTAATGACCACCGGTTATCCTGCCGACGTGCTACGTGCCCGGCCCATATCCATTTCTTCTTGATTTCAACTATGATGTCCTTAACCCCCGTTTGTTCCCTGACCCACTCTGCTCTCTTCCTGTCTCTTAAGGTTACACCTATCATTTTCCTTTCCATGGCTCGCTGCGTCGTCCTCAATTTAAGTTGAACCCTCTTTGTAAGTCTCCAGGTTTCTGCTCCGTAGGTAAGTACCGGGAAGATGCAGCTGTTATATACCTTCCTCTTGAGGGATAGTGGTAGATTACCATTCATGATTTGATAATGCTTGCCGAATGAGCCCCAACCCATCCTTATTCTTCTAGTTATTTCACTCTCATGGTTCGGCTCCGCGGTTACTACCTGTCCTAAGTAGACGTACTCCTTTACAACTTCCAGTGTCTCGCCACCTATCGCAAAGCGCTGTTCTCTGCCAAGATTGTTCCACATTACTTTAGTTTTATGCATATTAATTTTCAGACCTACTCTTCTACTTTCCGTATCCAGTTCAGTAATCATGAGCTGTAATTCGTCTCCCGCGTTACTCATCAATGCAATGTCATCAGCGAATCGTAGGTTACTGAGATACTCTCCATTAACTCTTATCCCTAACTCTTCCCAATCTAGGGCCCTGAAAACTTCCTGTAAACATGCGGTGAATAACATTGGAGAGATCGGGTCTCCTGCCGTACGCCCTTCTTTATTGGGATTCTGTCGCTTTCTTTATGGAGGACTATAGTGGCTGTGGATCCGCTGTATATTTCTTCCATTATGTTTATATAGGCTTCGTCGATGCCGTGATTCCGCAGTGCCTGCATGACTGCTGATGTCTCCACCGAATCAAATGCCTTCTCGTAATCTATGAAGGCTATGTATAGGGGTTGGTTGTATTCCGCGCATTTCTCTATCACCTGATTGATAGTATGAATATGGTCTATTGTTGAGAATCCTGTACGAAATCCTGCCTGGTCCCTTGGTTGATTGAACTCTAATGTCGTATTAATTCTGTTAGCAATTACTTTTGTAAATAGCTTGTAGACAACGGACAGTAAGCTTATGGGCCTGTAATTTTTCAGGTCCTTGACGTCCCCTTTCTTATGGATCAAGATGATGTTGGCATTCTTCCAAGATTCTGGTATCCTCCCCGTCGAGAGGCACTTCGTATACAGGGTGGCCAGTTTCTCTAACATAATCTCTCCACCGTCTTTCAACAGGTCTGATGTTACCTGATCCTCACCAGCTGCTTTGCCTCTTTGCATTCCCTTTAGGGCTTTCTTTACTTCTTCTGTCAATACTGGTGGGATGTCAGATTCCTCTGCGCTACTCGTTGTTCAATTATACTCTATCAGGGCGAAATATACGCTTGATCAATATTTAATTAAAATAAGATATATAGTTCGTGCGAAGCCTACCATAATCACTGGCATTACGCCATTGCTACTAAATTCTACTTAAGTGTTGGCTATCCGTCCTTATATCAAAAGTCACGCGGTCCCTTACCCGTTCGCCGACAACGACTCGCAGGCGAAAGCCATCTTTTTCTTCTAAATCAATAGTACTGCCCCCCTTCCCCCTCTCCTTAAGCTCTCTGCACTTCACGCGCTTGTACTTCCTCCGGGATCGGCCCACCTTTTACCATGCGTGACGTCGCGTGATTACGTCATCATATGTCATGATGTCGCCAAATTCGGCGATCTGTGACGACATGACGACGTGATTATGTCATCGTGTGGCGTCATGATGATGTGGCATATGATGCTATCATGACGTCAACTGTATCTCGTGACTTTTCGCAACTTGCCGCCGCCTCCGACAGGGCCTCGGGAAGTGTCGTCAGGTCTTGCCAAATCTAGCGGAGCCTCATGACCCATGCAAGGGTTTCGCCTTTAAGTACAATGAAAGATTACATATGGACTACACCCGCGACGGTGGTCTAGTGCTATGGTGCTCTGCTGCTGACGCGAAGGTCGCGGGATCGAATCCCGGCCGCGGAGGCCGCATTTCGATGGAGGCGAAATGCTAGAGTCCCGAGTTCTTAGATTCAGGTGCACGTTAATCCCAGGTGGTCAAAATTCTCGGAGCCCTCCACTACGACGTCCCTCATATTCATATCGAGATTTTGCGGCGTAAAACCGGAACAATTATTATAATGCGCTTACACCATTAGACGTACCGCCCTCTGCAACAGTTCCTCCTAAGGAAAATTTACCGCAATTTGTTTTTCTATTGCGATTGAGTTTCTCCACGAAAGGACACCGTCAGCTTTACATTAGTTGTCTCGAAGTAGCTGTCCGAGCGTATACTAACACTTAGGAGAACGGGCAGCGCCTACGAACGTATTAGGTATCTGTGTTTTCCCGCTGCTTCACCGGATGGCGCTGGAGTCGCATATCGCTTCTCCTTTCGGATCGAAAAAGTGCGCCCTTTCATTGAGCGGGTTCGCATTCGCTGATCAGGCGCTCGCGCCCACGGATACTACATTCTTTGTGGTTTGCGTCGCATACTTCCTGGGAAGTTTTCACTCAATTTTCTCTTTTCTCTCTGAAGTTTTTTTAATGCTTCATTCGTAAGCCGATTTAAGCTTTTAAACGTATTATCCGCAACGTTACGGAAATACTTCACTTTTTATCCGAAACGATGGGATTTTTGAACCCCAATTTGGCGTCAATGATCCCGCTCAATCTTCTCTTACTGCTAACTGCTCTAATCGCGACCTCAACTGGGAACGAAGAAAACGGTGAGTTGAAAATTTACATCGTGGTCGAGAGAGTTTATTTCTTAGTTGTACAAAGATCAGTCGCGAGGTTTCGTTTAATATAATGCCATCTTTTTCGTTGCTTCTTAAATCTGAGTGCTTGCCGCCTTAGTTCAACAGTGTGTGCTGACATCAGGTTATTGAATGTTGTGTTTAACGTAACATACCTATCGATGAACGTCATAAAGAAATTTGCTGTTGTGGTTGAGACAGTTATGCGATGACCTAAATTTCTTGATGCTTGCTTTGATCATATGCCTTTGATGTCGTTTGATCTCAAATCTTCGTGTCGTATTCTATCGGATGCTATATGAAAACATGTTGTCGGGGTCCTTGTGTAAAAAGCCGCTGCGCTTTGGTATTAACATTAGATTTCTGCCATGTATTTGGTGGGGCATGAAATGAAAATCTATACTATATATCTTGTTGGGAATAACTGCAGTGGCTCTCAGATTTCGGGTTGTTTGCTTTACCGCTTCGGCCTTTGATCTGCTTTGAAAGGCAGATACTTGAATCGGGACCTTTATAGATCTTTTTTTATTTCAAAAGCCCGCTCTTAGGTAATGTATTACTTGGTGCCTTGAATACACATACAAATTTGCTTTATGTAGCAACTTCAAATGTTATGCAGTAGGGTGATTCCACGAGAGATGGAACATGCCTCTCCGGTCGATATTTTTGTTTTGCCTGGGGTTTTTATATGCTCTGTGGCCACATTCAACGCGCATGGAACCGAAAACTTTATTTGCAGGAAACACTCCCAGCGCGCCAAAAAAATATTTGACGGTGGCCACGCGGGCGTCCTCTTTTTGCTCACTGCAATATTTTCGGATTTCACGGCCGAATTTAACGCGAACTATAATTGTTACGTGGAAATTTTTTTCTGTTGGCTTTAATATGCTTTACTGTGAATTACATCCATGCCTTGTCTTATGCCGTCCCCTGTCAAGATCGGACGCCGCAAGAGAACTTCGTATGCTAGCTCGTCGCATAACGTCGGACTTGTGGAAGTCATCATCTACATTTACAAGTGCACGGCTGCATGCCTTGGACCCTGAGCTTGAATTACGCATCCCGTCCACCTTATCACGACGTGACTCTACCCTGCTGGTCCGTCTATGGCTTGGAGTGGCCTTCTCAAATGCCTATTCGTATATTATTGGAATGGCTGAGAGCCCGTCGTGTGAAGTCTGCGGGTGCGGGCGAAACAGTCGCGCCACCTTCTCTGTGAGTGCACCCGCTTCAGCTCCGAAAGAACGGCCCTCTCAGCCGCATTAGGCCAGCTGGACAACCGCCCTCTCACGGAGAACAAAATCCTAGGGCCCTGGCCTACCCGGTCTTCAGCGCAAGCCGCTCTGAGGGCGTTGTTGCGGTTTCCTCCACGCAACCGGACTCAATGTCAAACTGTGACTGCTGGAAGAAAATGGTGCTGTGTAGTACTTGGACTGCGGTTATGACTTCGTTTTGTTTGGTTTTTGTTTTTGTGTTGTTGTTGTTGTATTTCGTCGCGCAAACCGGAGACTGCTTCTGGTTAACCTCCCTGTCTTTCCTTTCTCCCTCTTCTCTCTCTCTCTCTCCTCAAAAGGAAAAAAGTGTGAAAAAAATTATATCTAAATTATATATATATATATATATATATATATATATATATATATATATATTATATATATATATATATATATACTGGATTTGTCGAGCGCAGAAAAGTGCTCTGTCATCCGTAATAGCATTCATCGCGCGCGACTGAACGCAGCAAATTTATAGCTGAGCCTCGGAATAATTTTGCTGATGAGGCGCAGCAATAACGCCGAAACGTAAAAATGAGAAAGAAAGTGTATAATGGGTGGGTGCTTTAAAAACTCGATACCTTTTATCGTGTCGCAGGTGACATATCGCTACGTGATCTTCAATTTTTTGTTCATTGTCTAAGAATTTTTTCTCTTGCGCCTTTAGAAAGCAATATAACAACATAGCTTGACGTATCCCAAAGAGAACATATTAAAAAGAGAATAAAAGCTCACGTCTAGACCCATTAAAGACTTCATATTGAAACTGAGGGCTAATTTTTCTTCATAAAGCAAGTTCAGTCAAAGAGCTGCCGTGAAATTTTAATGGCCGTTTTTCGACCAGTCTTTCTCGATTGATCACCTTCTGTACTGGGGCTTTTTCTGCAATGCTCATCAGAATGCATGGTCTTTTTTTTTTTTACTTTTTAACGTTTAGTTGTGGTCTGGCATGCAGTCCTAGTTCTTACGTTTGCAATGTTATTTGCGTGTACGGACAAGTTGCCATTATTTTATTGTTCGTAGTGCCAAACAGTCCTAATGAATTTTTATTATCCTCAATTACTAAATAAAAACGCAGGAGGTTGAAGATTATTAGTAAGTATTTGTTTCATTATTTACTTTATACAGAGTACAGCGCTGGTTAGTGGGTTTCTTTACTGTTATTGTGTATAAGAAATTCGAAAATAGAGGTAACAAAACAATAAATACGAATTAAAACAAAATTCCGGAGTCAGGTTTTCGAGTGAGAACTGCGAACTTGAGTTAGAGTTAAACCAACAATTTTTAATAGAGGCGCAAGTTTCGCATCTGAGTTAATTACGGTTAAATATGTCGAAGTTATTCTAGTTTTGCATAGAAGCCCTTTCGTTCGTTTTACATCTGTAGTGGAACTTAAGTTCTCGCCACAGCAATGGGCCACAGTTGCCATTGAATTCATCCTGATGTAATGTAATAAACCTCAATTCCATGTAGCGCAATCCCAATTGAAATGTAATGCAGTTGAATTGGTTAGTGAGTTTTCGCATTCGCAGGCGTTTTACTGTATTACCGCAATGTATCTAGGATTCGTTGAGGTATATATAAATGAACAAATTATTTATTTATTGATTAATCAATTAATTAATTAATAATTAATTAATGTCTGTTTACATGGGATGATGACAGTTAGGTTCTTCTTGTTTCTTCCACTCGTCTCGCTGGCTGCGCGACATTGCTGCTGCCGCCAAGGAAGCCGAAGACGAGAACTTTTCATCTGCTGGCACCTTGAGGAAACGACCGCTCCGACATCATCTGGATAGAGACGTTTATTCGTTTCTCTTCTCCCTCTTTCCTGTCCCTGCACCCCTGCCTCTATTCCCTGTCTCCCCATTCAAACACTCTTACACTCCAATCGGAAAGCAGGAGCAACTCTCTCCTTGTCTCCCGGTCGGCTGCCGCTGAACGCACCAGGCCCGGATTCCTCCTCGCCACCTCCTCGCAGGAATACCGCCTCTCGCCCGCCGCTCAGCTCCATTTCACCCCGGTTTCCAGAATGTTCGGCCTCAGGCGTTGACGGGTCGTCAATACAATAGGCCGTGCATCATTGCCGCCGCCTTTGGCTGTCACAGCGAAGGCGCAAGTGTACCTTCCGTCCCTGTAGCCCGGCTAGGCCACGGTCTCCTGTAAGGTACCATAAGTGACCCCTTCGGGAGACGTGGGTCTTCGCGTCCTTTGTGACCAGCAGACAGTCGTCGTTCCACCATCCGGTACCACCGCCTCCGTGTTGGCGCAGGCACGCCGGCCGCGGGGCGGGTAACAATATGGAGGTATTCGGCGAACGTACGAAGTTCGACCCCAACAATGACCATAACGATGCAACTATGGCGTGTGAATGAAGTTTACTAGTACTGTACAGCATAAATATAAAGCTTCAGCTTAACGTACTTATTATACATTTTTGTTACAACGCAAGCATGGAAGTGTATAGCCGCGCGTCCCCAATTCTACGTGACTAGTTTGCCATGATTTTTTAATAGCAACCACAGCAAATGTCACCAGAAAAAAAATTCTTTATGTTTAATAAACATATTTGAGTACGAATTCTGACTGCTACCGGGTACATGTTACAGGCATCAATACGAAAGGTGAAATGACATGAAAACTCTCGCAACCTGAACTTTTTAAAATATCTGATAACACTTCAAATATATCATTTCGCAGCATTGTTTTACTATATCTTTTTTTTTTTCGAAAGAGAGAGACAAAACGATGCCCCACAAGGAAATGACGCGAGCTCGAATTTTTCACATTAGGCTTGACATTTTTTAATAGTCGGTGAAGGCAACTCAGTATGTTTTATTTATTTTTTTAATTACGGGTGCTCCAGCTGCGGAGAATAAATATTTACAATAACTTTTCAAGAAAGAAATTCGAGAAATCTTTCAAAACAGCGCGCACTAATAACGCGCTACAGCGAAAAAGCTTTGTGGAAGGAACGCATCTAGGCTGCGATATGGACTTTGCATCGCGAGCAGTCACGTTAGGCCTAACGTCAGCTTTGCTTTCATAACATCAGACATTTCGCTTGTTCTGTCACTGAAACGGACGCTCGTGTTCTATTTCAACTTTCCTCTCTTTCGCCTAAAATTTTCAAATGTGATTCTTAAAAACTTTATCATTTAACGCAAGAAGAGGTATATAATAGCATGTGCATATTTGAAGGTTATCTGGTTAACCTCCCGGCCTTCTTTTTTCATTTCTCTCTCTTGAAAGAAAGAAAGAAAGAAAGAAAGAAAGAAAGAAAGTAAGTAAGAAAGAAAGAAAGAAAGAAAATTGTAGGTCAGGCACTCAAACTTGAATCTTCGCTTGGCCCCATTTTCCCGACAGGGTAGGGCTCCTAATTTCTTTCCTTCTTTCTTTCTCTCCATCTTTCTTTCTTTCTTTCTTTCGTTCATTTTCCGTCCCTCGCTCTGTCTTTCTTCTTTCTTTCCTTCTTTCTTCTCTGTTAAAGAAAGAAACCTGTTTTACTCCTGCCCCTTTCCCCTGCAAGCAGTATTTCATGTCAGAAGTTTTGCCGTCCCTTTCGCATGACTTCGTCTGAAGCAACCGCTCTTCCTGCCAACCCACCAGCAAGTATTTGCGTAGGCACGCGAGGTATCGTGTCCGAGGAAGCAGAATAATAAAAAAAGAAACCTCGCTCTATACTCCAACGAAACAAAGGAGAAGCTTTAGAAACTTGAGCTGCAGG
Source organism: Rhipicephalus sanguineus (assembly GCF_013339695.2). Taxonomy (NCBI): domain Eukaryota; kingdom Metazoa; phylum Arthropoda; class Arachnida; order Ixodida; family Ixodidae; genus Rhipicephalus; species Rhipicephalus sanguineus. The sequence goes on along the minus strand of NC_051185.1, from coordinate 26,002,807 downwards.
TTCGCGATCGTGATACCATGACAATAAAAACTGCCCTATTGACGCAACGGGGAGAATGAAAAAAAAAAAAAAAAAAAAAACTCCTGCACATGTGTGCAAGCTTATGTCAAAGGCAAGATAACCGTTCCAGGATGCATGCCTTTCGAATTCTGCGGACATAGACGGTGCGACACAAGAGAAAATACCGTTTGTGATAAAAGACAGAACGCACTTTGATTCACGTATGATGCCAACCACGCACCCTCCCCTTTCCGCCCTCAACACGCACACAAACTACGATAATGATACTGCTCTTTCTGGCGCATTATAGTGGCAAACAACTTTACCGGTGTTATCTATCTTTTCTTGTTTTATCTATATGATATTTAGCAGAAAATATGTTTCGTGTCTGCATCCTGTTTTCTTTTTTCTTTTTTTTGTTCATTTTGCTTTTCAGCGTATGACTTGAGTTTGACGTTCTTGTCGGTAGAAAAAGAAAACTTCCTGTTGCCGTTGAAGCGATAGGACAGCTTGATAAAAATAGTACTCTCACTCTTTTTCCTTCGCTATGTTAATATGACATTCCATTTTAAAGATTTAAGGGAACTTTTGGAGAAAGAAATTGTTTTAGAAAAGCACGCCAAAAGAACACGCTACAGCAAAGACCTTTGTGGGATAAAAACATCTGGTCTGTGAAGTGAAATTTGCACCCCTCGCAGCCTCGTTACGCTTTACGTTCGCCGTGCTTTCAGAACATGGGAATTCTCGCTCGTTTCGTCGCTGAAACGGGCGCTCGAGTTCCTTTTCAACTTTAGTCTTTTGCGTAAATAAATTTATCTGGTATTTATCTCGTATAATAATAATAATAATAATAATAATAATAATAATAATAATAATAATAATAATAATAATAATAATAATAATAATAATAATAATAAAGAAGAAGAAGCAGAAGAAGAAGAAGGAGAATTTGCTTCTTTTCATTGTTTCTCTTGCCACGTGTTACTGTATACCGGGTGTTAGACACAATATTAATGAGCACTAACAGACAATAACGCCAAGGAATTGTCTGTTAGTGCTCATTAATATTGTGTAACAAAGAAAACGAGCCCTTAAGAGTAATCTTCTTTCCTGTATACCGGGTGGTGTTTTTTTTTTTTTTTAAGACGAGACAGAACTACTACGCGATTCACCAAATAGCACCTGTAAAGACAGCTTCGCAAAACAAGCATGACGAATAGATCTGAATGACGTATTACTTGCGCAAGAATACTTATTTAGGTCTTCCGTTAGCCGCTTTGCAGTCCATATTCTAACTACTGAATTGCTACCGGCGAGTTAGTCAGTCGTGCACATTCTTTGACTTTCCGTGCAAGATCATTTCTTTGGAGCGCATTCTTGAAGTTTGAGAGGAATTATATTAGCGGAGGAGTTACTTTTGCGCATCAATTCATGGAACGGCGTTATGTGAAAGATGTACGTGTGGTACAAGAACCTATGCTAAAGGTAAAGTCTTACGGCGCATGTCACAATATCGGTGTCATCTTTAGAGTTTAACTGCGTACGCCTTGCAAGCTAATAGCGTGTATGTATGTATGTATGTATGTATGTATGTATGTATGTATGTATGTATGTATGTATGTATGTATGTATGTATGTATGTATGTATGTATGTATGTATGTATGTATGTATGTATGTATGTATGTATGTATGTATGTATGTATGTATCTCTCAAGATACGCTCCAGTATACACTCTTAATTAAGCACCGGGTAAAGAGCAAGATATAGCCAGGATACTAGACATAAGAGGTGAAGTTTCCTGGCTACATATCGTTCTTCGCGCAGGACACGATTAAGAGGGAAGTACTAGAGCGTCTTAAGTGCTCCCTGAATTCTTGCTTTTTGATGCCAGTAACTTTTATCAGCGCATTATAAATCGGGGAAAAAGTATTCGTTACATAAAGAGCCTGGGCCACTGGCTTGATTAGAACGCTGCTGCACGAAAGCAAGTCGAAGGAGAGAACGTTATGGCGAGGAGATAGGTTAGCCAAAGTGAAGTTCCCGTATATATCCGTCTACTTCCAGCTGCATGTGAAAGGGGTCCACTACGACAAGCAACATCCGAGAACGCTAAATGCCTCCTAAGGCAGATGTGCTCTGAAGTGAAATTGAAATGTGCTCTGAAGTGAAATTTAAAGTCGATTTTGAATTAAGGAAGAAACCTTTCGAGAAACGTTTCCTCCCGTACTGTGTTGAAGAAGTTTAAGCTCTCAATACGTCCCAGCAAGACCGTTCAAAGGGACTTCTTTCTTTTGTTGGTGTTTGTTACTCAGAGCGGCGCGTTCTCGTTAATTATGCAATAATTAAAGGGCGCTTCTATTTCGCAGTTTAGGGTCATCCCGCTATCTTTTTTAGTTTAGTTGCCGACGAGCTATGCGTTGAAAATTGTGCTCACTTAAAAACTACCGTCGGACTGTTCGGTTTTACCGACCCTCTCTTCGGTGCTACTAATGAGTATTTTGCTTTACCGTGTCTAATATGGCTTGCTTTTAACACTCAAGTATTTTATGCGAGGCTTCGCCAAGAATTTACAGCCATTTGCGTCGAATATTTACTTCATAGAAGAGCACAATAGTTTTCTAGCATCCGCGCGAGATGTGCCCCATTCGACTTCCGGTTTCTCTTTTCGGCGTATTTCTGCCATTTTGGTTTACACTTCCGCCCTATTGATTGACGTCCGCTTTACGCCTCTAGTCACTTGATTCGCATCATGGTTTCATTTCAAGTCACTTTACTCACTTTCGCGAAAGAGCTCCGTTGTATGTCACTTCTCATAGGGCACGTTAAATCTGCTATATTTTCTTGCTTTGGACACTGTCCAATATGTGCACTTTTGATTTGTGTGCACATCTAAACGACTTATTCCTTGGAAAACGAGATAAACTTTTTTTACGACAGTACGCCGAGCATTAAGTGAGGGGAAGTCTCAGCATAAAAATTTCAGGCAGCAGGCAGATGGCTGGTTCGTTAAAGAATGATTTCTGCAGAGTTAGGTTAAAGTGGCGGTATGAATTACCAGCAAGAATTTTTGTCGCTTTCATAATAATCAGGTGATTAACGGCGATTATCAGCGTAAGCTGTTACTGCTGACTGGTGTACAACACGAACTTACCGTTTCTATCTTGGCATTCTCATGTAACAAACCTCTTGCAGCGTCCCTAAGCATTCAGCACATGAGCACAGCATGTGAGCACTTCGCACTTGGTGAGCGTGTTGACAGAAATATGTATACCTCAGCGATGATTACGGCAAGAATATCGCATCTAGGAAATAAAAACAATGATTCTCCAACAGTCCCAGTAGCAGGCAAACTGAGAAGAAATAGGCAGGGAACTTTCACGTCAGTATCTTTTGTTGCGCATTATTTAAATCCGATTCTAGGGTTACGCGTGCCGAAGCAACTCATCGTTTGTAAAAGGACACCCTTGAGATAGAGCTCTGGGTAGTCGTCCGCCATGCGGCCTTCACTAACAAACATCCAAAACATTTCGCGCGAAGCAATTTCCTGTTTTATAATTAGAGTATCGGGACTCGATCCCCAAAACCTCGAGCTCTGCAGCAGTGCACCATAATCCCCGGGCCACTGCGGCCACCACATACGGTAATTGCATGTAAGTTTATACTCCACTATAACGATACACAAAGCTTTGACCACTTTCTGATGATTGTCCGAAATCGTTTCCAGAGATAGCGCCTGCTCTCGTTTTCAGTCGTACCGCATCTATTGATTGTCTGTATACTGCGTACGCATTGCGTTGTATATCGCTTCGAAGATATACAGCCCGCCCTCATTAAGCTAATGACTTACAGAGGGCTGATTGGACATCCCCTGGTTTCGGTCTCTGCAGCATCAGCAGATATTGCACACGGGGGAACCAGTCAGCTTTGCTGACGAAAACCGGATAGTCGACAAAGCCACGACAAGCCGTGCCTCAGCAAATCTAAGAAATGCTGGAGAAAATCTCCGGGGCGTCGTTCGAAGCTATGGACCTATGGCGCTAGCCATAACGAGGCTTTGATCTGAGGTCGATAAAAGCGCTTAACCTCCTGAAACCCGTAGACTGTTCATGGACACAATTGTTCTTCAATCCAGTTGTCGGTAGCGAATGGGAAGTCACGAGAGGGGAAGACTAATTCTTTCTTTAAAATATAGCAGTTAGATGCTTAAAGGGGCCCTGCAACACTGCCAAGTAGTCATGGAATGGCTTCACTTAAGGAACTTATTGCCTCATGAATCCAACACCGCAAGAATTTTTAGAATCCGTCCAGTACGAGCGGAGTTACAAAGATTTGTGGCATGCTGTAATTGCCTTCTCTCTTCTCTCGCCCCGACGAAAGCTCTGGAAGCTAAGCAGGTGGGGGGAGGGGGGGGGGGGTGATGGCACGGGGGAAGAAGGTACGTCGCGCGCACCTCCTAACCTTGAGCACATTTTCTTTTTTTGTTCTTCGAACGCGTGGCGTACATTCAGTGCGATCACACGCGCGCGCGGGCGAGTGGCGGCCTCTCGCGGCGGCTGCAGTAACTACCGACTGCGCCATGTTCAAATCAGCCAATGGCGTGGAACCTGCCTGTGACGCCGTAAGCATCATTTTGTGTCCAGTGAAGAGGAAGCGCTTTTTGGCTGATTTGCGAATTTATTGCAAATCCCAGGCCGCGTGCTGCGCTATAATGTTTGGCTCGCGTGTTCTCGGGAGCCTCGACTACCGATCGGCAGCGTTTTCTGACCATGCTGAAAAAGTGTTGCAGGACCCCTTTAAGGCAGGTCTTCGACGAACCAGAAGAAGGTAGCCATGTCCTCTGATATCTCGCCGTAAGCAAGGGTCACAAGGCCACATGGAGTCTTGTGGATCGCCTTAAAAGGATTGCAGAATGCATTCTCGGAGTTCTTGAAAAAAAAGTTTATCGAACTCGCAATTTTCAAGGTGCTAATCAGCGGTTCACGTGCAAAGAGGGTCACCTTTTACTTAGCCTCGCTCACTTGAGCTTTGACCAAGGCATCGGAGGATAAAAGGTATTAACGAATTGCTTTTAAATAACTTATAACCCCATGATTACAAGTTATTATAAGCACTTTCTTACAAGTTATTATACCTGCCCAAATAAAGTTGAAGCTTGAAGCGCTCAGAGATCCGTGGAAAACGGAGTGCCGCTGCAGCTAACGTTTCGACAAGCGGTCTTGTCTTCTTCAAGGCTACAACTGAACCGCGTGTCGAAACGTCCCCTCCAGCAAGGATTTTATATCTGCCCAAGATTTATACTTCCACATGTGGGCTTGCTAAATGTGGTTCCATATATGGCCATATCTGTGCAATTATCCATAAAGTGACTTAGATCCTACATAGCGCGTATACCTGAATAACAGTGTCGCCATCAGATAATGTGCATGTTTCAGTAGTGCTCATATTTATACGCCCGTTTATCTGATCCGTTCCCACGCATATCCAACAGGTTACGGACATCCAATAGGGTATTCAGTTCCAACGCCCAAAGTCGCGCTTGAAGCTCAGCTTCTGTCTTCCCGGTATCAAAACACGTCAGCTATACCTCAGTGGTAATAAGGGAATACCAACGCAACCTTTGTCTTATATTTTCGCTTTCGGTTGCTTAGGCTTTCAGGTATGCCGTCGTGAAAAGCATGGCACGCAGAGACGAGAAGAGAGCCAGAGAGTACAAACGCCGTGCGTCTTTCTTGTTTCTTTTTTTTGCTTGTTCCGGTGCTTGCATGCCTCACCTTCTTTGATGATGAATCCCTACCGTCTAATTAAACTTTATCACCTCCAGGTACGTCAATATGAGTTTCATCCTTACGGCTTCACCAAACTAAACTATTTTCCGCTCTGTGCGTCGTTTCACGGCAGCTGCACGTGATGTGTTCTTTTGTGGAATCCAGAAAACTCCGCGCGGAAGAATAGTCTTGGGGACGAGGAATTCAGAAATGCCGCGGGCCGTCGTGTTATTGATCACTTTCAATCCTTTTCATAAAATAAATTTTAACTCTCGTACTTTTGAAACGACGCGCAATTTTTTTCTTTCTCTTTTGCGTTCCCTCAAAACGCGTGCCTGCGATCAAGCCCACATGAACGGGGTAGCAAGAATGCTTTGAATCTGTCCCGGTAAGAAAAAAAGAGAGAAGTTTTAAAACATCGACTGACTAGTTGACGTCAACCTTTCTTAATTAATGTGTATTTATATGATGATTACTTTGCTCCAAATCGAGCGTGCGTGGACGAGGCATGCCACGAAAAATTAGAAATTATACCAGACGAATAAGATTATACAACTAAGAGAGTAGTTTCATTTCACTTAAACAACGCATCAGATATGAAGAAACACAGCTTTGTCATTGCCACCGACGCTGTTAAGCGCTGTCGTCGAAATGTCAGAGAAAAATGACAAACATTGTCAACTCTAACCACGTCATCGTGGCAAAATCTTTCTTTTTTGTTTTTCTGGAAATTATTACAAGGAAGCAAGTAAACGAAATTAGTTCCAAAACTACCGTTCCTCCTTTTTTGATAGCTCGTGCCATTTGAACGGCAACATTTGGGTGGTGTAAAACGCTTAAAGGCATTGACAGCGTTCTCAGTGAGTTCGTAAAGATGCTCTAAAACTTGAAGCATCTTCTCTTTTTACCTCTCTCGAAAGTCAACAGCATTGCCTTTTCGTGTTTTTTTTTTGTTTTTATTTTTGCGCTACCACCCTCAATGCAGTGAGCGTAGTGCCGAAAAACTCATTTACCCTTAAGGCACAAAGGGTTTGAACGTTATCACTTCTTGGAAGTACTGCGTTCTTCAAGGGAGGCCCTCAAGGTGACTTTGTTTCTGTCTTATTACGTTTTGTATTGCGCTAGCGGAGTATACATAACTAGCTGTGCGCTGCGTTTAAAAAACTTCCTCTTTAACGAGAACTGTGAAACACAATTTATATTTATTTCTGCGTCACGAACAGAGGATCCCTGCAGTTTGGTCTTGTTCAGTGTTCCTCGGAGTTTACTCTTCTTCGAGTAGGAACTTTAAACTTTCCGGATGTCCGTTCCGCTTCCTGTTTTATGCTGGTATCGTTTTAGGTTTCCGCGTTCAGCAGCTAGATCGATAGAAGAAGATAAAAAAAAAAAATAAGGCGCACGCAATCTGTCCTGCAATTCTCGGCGCCTTTGGCCGTATTTACAAACTCAGGGTACACAGTCGCTGAATTGAGGAGAAAGAGGGATCTCCTTGACGTGCGAAGATTGCTCAACGAAGCGGTCCAGTGATTGGAGTTCCTTAGTGTACCTTTCTATTATAGAGGACATCCGGACTGCTTCTGTAAAAAAAAAAAAGACCGGAGTAAAAAAAGACAGTTTTTCAACAAATAAAGTTTTTCAACCAACCAACCTACTCGTACGTTAATTCTTACGTCTAGAATGACTTTTTTTCTTTGTCGCTTCCAAATGACCGCGTTGAGGTGGCCGGACTTTCAGTGCTGTTACTTCCATTGCCTTCGCCGAGGGTAAAGAGATCTAAAGTGACCGCGGTCGCCTATTTTTACAACGTATACATATTCAGGAATTTTGCTGACGCGGGCAAGAACTCACTTGCGAGGATAATGACAGGTAACTCGTATTTTTCTCGTATTGACAAAAGACAATTATTCATAAAGTAACAACATCAGGAGACGAAACATTGTACTTCTACCGCAACATTTAATAAAGATCGCACACGCTTAAATTAGAGTCCACTTGTTATACTTGTAGTGTTGAGGTTACATGTTTGTTATTAAACGTGACAGGTAAGTCAATGATTCCCGGGATTTTTTTTTTAATTCAAAGCATGTGTCAACGTTATTTTCATGCCAATAGATATCGACTTCCACTTTAAAAGGCCCAGGAATACTTTAACAAGTAACCATCGAATGGCTTCACTAAAGGAGTTTATTGCTTCTCGAATCGACCGCCGCACAAATTTTTACAATCCGTGAAGTACGAGCGTAGTTACAGAGGTTTGTCGCTCACTGTAACTGCTTTCTCTCTTCTCTCGTCCCGACAACTGCATTGGAAGCTAAGCAGGGAGGGTTGACACGAGTGAAAGAAGTTACGTCACGCGCGCATCATGACCTTGAGCACTTTTTCTTTTTTTTTTTTTTTGAACACATGGCTTACCTTCAGTGTGATAGCGAGCGAGCGCGCGGGCACGTGGCGGCCTCCCGCGGCGGCCGCCAGAACTATGCAGCTTACGATGCTCAACTCGGCCAATGGTCGTGAATTTGAGTACATGGCACGGTCATTTGGGTATATGGCATCAAGTATAGAAAGAAGAGGGAACGATTTCTAGCTGACTTTGAGAATTAATTGTAAATTCCAGGCCATGTGCTGCGCTATTATGTTTGGCTCGCGCGTTCTTAGGAGCCTCGACTACCAATCGGCAGCGTTGTATGTCCATGCTGACAAAGTGTTGCAGGGCCCCTTTAAGTGCTAAAATTTGTTTTTTTTTAAGGTGTTGAGAATTTTATTTTTTTGTAGAGAACACTTTCTGCGTTTAAAAACTCTTCTAACAAGCTGACACCTAAGACCGCGATACGTATTTTCAGCTTTTTCGCGGTCTTCTGAAAAGGGTGTATATTTTACGAAACAAACGCAATATTCCGGAGTGTTTACAATATTCCATATCCGAAACAGCACAAACAGCTTTCTTGCTCGTCACATATTGTATTTACGCTTGTCGTTCCCACTTTTCTGTTTTATATATGAAGAAAAAGTTGTAGTCGGAAACCAATACCGCACTTGCGCTTCCGTTGCGATGCGAGACACTTCCGCGCTGTCTCTGTACCAACATCCTCAGTTGGAGAAACATTCAACATTCTCACATCTCGGCGTTTCTTAAGCTCGCGGGAGCCTGCTTATTCGAACTTAAGGAAAGTGTCTTCTAGCGACAGCGTAAACAACTCGCTTGTTTACCTTGTTCGCCTCTTCTACGACATATAACTTCGCTACTGAGAAAGCTGTATAGAGAAGCAAGCCAAGTCGCGTCACAAATAGACTTCACTTCCCGGCTTCCCTCATTCAGTGAAATCGGCGCGAATCTCTTGTATCCATGACAACGAGGAAAAAACAACTTACGGGATTACAACCACGTTGATGGTTAGCGTGTGTCGGGTGATCACTCTCCAGGTACACGTTATACGTCGAATTTTGAAGGATATTTTGTGAAGCAGATTGCGTTACAGTCTACGAAATCGCATTCACGCGAGTGACGTCGTATCTTGAGTAAATACCGAGAAACGGAGTATTGCTAGCGCTCAGAGACTCGTGTTAGGATTGACTCGTGTTAGATCAACGAGAGAGAAAGAAATGTAGAGAAAGGAAAAAGATAGAAAGAAAGGGGAAGCAAGCATCGCGTCGTCTAGCGATCAGATACCGCACCACCTGGCCAAGCCGCGCATGCGCAGTAGCTAGGCCACGCCCACCGACTGAGCCATCGCGCGCAACTTCCACTCTATAGTGCATAGCCTGGCTGCGTACTCCCAAGGAGGAAGCCATGCATCTCGAAGCTAGACGTGTCGGTCGACGGAGAGTATGAGCAGCGACGGGCCCGTGCTTCACTGTGCCAAGCTTTAGCGACTTAGTGAAAACGGCCTGCATTTTTTTTTTTTTTGGAGGCGGGGCAGATAGATACTTTTTTTGGTTGTTCGGTATATTGAAGGTCCTTGAAGATACGTTGTCATACCTATGTGCTGACTTTACAATGTTAAGTTGCTAAATTTGTTTAGTCAACTTTGTTTACCTTTCTTACCGTTTTGCAAGTTGGCAAGTTTTCTACATGGGCGGCGACTGCACAGTTCGTTTGAGTTCACATTTTTTTATGTTTCTTCTAATAAACCTTTCAGTTGCGAGTAAGCGCTCATTGTGGCTCCTTCTTCGTCCGTGTTGTTTGCGCTGATTTAACCATAAGTGAATGTGCACCATATTTCTAGCCCGAAATTTTATTCTTTTTATAGAAAAACAGCACGTGAATAACTTCAGAATAAATGCGCGTATATATTTATTCGCAGTTTAATTAGGATTAATTCCTATAAGTGGATTAATTCCTATAATTTTTCATAGGTGGCGTCTGAAAAGATTAACGAATGTTTTCCTATTTTGCTCAATTAGAAATGCGGCCACAGAGCAGGTCAGGATCGAACCCACGACCTCCAACATAACAGATCAATGCAATCACTAAATCTTAATTTCGATTTCGCTTGTTTTTCGTGCAGGACTGGATCCGTCACCCCCTTCGCCATTGATACTAAGCCTACTGGAAGGCGAACAGACGTCACTTTCTTGCCCCATCAACATGACGTCGATGAAACCGGTGTCTGTCGTCTGGTTCCGCGTAGCAGACGTCAAGTTTAACTTGTCCAGCTACCTACCTCAAAGCTCGGACGATCACGTGGTACCGAAGAAAGTTTACGCGTTGGTGGCTCCAGAACCTCCGTCGGTCACTGTGCTGGGATCCAGTGTTGGACTAGTGGACGGTGCTCACTGGAAGCAGCCACCTTGGAAGGGCAGGGCGTTTTTTTCGCTGCTCAGTGACCCACCAGCTTTGCTCTTGAACCGTCTGAATCAAACCGATACTGGGAGATACGTGTGCAACGTGTCCTACCGCGGTGACAACGCAACCGACGCCGGTGTGACCGTAACCGAGACCGACGTCGAGCTGTTCGTCGCAGGTGAGTTACTTCATCGATGAACTGAATTTGACCTCTAGGAAGCGTCATTACAGGAAGGATGCAAGTAAGCAAAATAGAGAAGGCAGGGAGGTTAGCCAGACACATGTCCAGTTGGATACCCTAAGCTGGGGGAATTGAAAAGGGCAGTGGTAAGATTAGAGAGAAAGGAAGGAAGGAAAGAAGGAAATTATCAATAAATGCGTTGACGCGTACGTGGCTGTGGCCTTGTACAGCAGTCAAAGGCGTTCGCGTATGTCCTTAAAAAGCACAAAAGTGCTTTAAGCGCCTTTTGCGCCGACGGGCCATATTTTATGTTTGAATAAAGACGATTGAGTAGGCGTAAAACGATCAAGTGACCGCTTGCAAACTTTATTTTGTCGCTGTTCAGCCCTTTTGAGGAAAACTAACCGGATGCCCTGTGCATTCGCCCAAGACGACTCGAAGGTTAAAGTGACCTTCTCCTACTCCTTTTTTTTTCTCGGTCGATGTTTTATTTCTTTAATTCTTTTAGGTATATCATTCTGGAAGCGGCTATCTCAAAGGGACGTACGTCGAATACAAAAGAAGGAAGAAAAATGGTGCATGCACATCAAACGCAAACTAAGATAAAGAAAACACTTGAGATATTTCCCAACTATGCCTCTACGTTGCTGAACGTTTCTATGTCGTATATGCTTTAGAGATAAGAATATAAGGGACAGGCAGGGAGGCCAACCAGAATTATAACATCCGGTTTGCTATCCTACTCTAGGAGAAGAGTGAGGGGAAAAGAAATATGAAGAGAGGAGCGGAGGAAAGAGCAGGCGCGCAAAAACAAACAAACAAAAAAGCAAGGTGCGGATCGGGATTGCTATACCCTCTGCAATAGGCCAGTGCCACGCAAAACGTTGAATATGACCGTAATAGAATTCCGGTGCGACGACAGTGCGGAATGAAATTCTAGCACCGACAGTTCCGACAGGGTTTGTCGTCAAAGCGAGCCAACACAGCCGCTAGCGGATATCTGTGCGCGCTGTAGCGAGGACGACGACAAATAACATGTTCTATAGTTTCTTCGATACCGCAGTGGTGGAGAGCAGCACTGCCTTCCATGCCGATTCAGGAGGCAAAAGATTTGGTGAAAGCGGCACCAAGCCACAGTCAGCAAAGCACCGCTTTCTCGAGTCGAGAGAGTCCGGACGGGGACCGAAGTCGACGAAATGGGTCCTGTATATATCTTTGAAAAGCTATTGAACACAGGACATTCAGTATGTCAAACACAGAGACGATCTGCTGCGAGCTCACTTTGTATGCACCAATTTTTTTTCTTGCGATGTTGATACACTGTCTATTGTATTCGAGCCTCCTAGAACTACAATAACTCGTTTTCAACGCCGAGTGCGATGATGCTTGAAAAATGAACGTCCCAATTTGTGAGCTATCACTAGCGAACAGCCGGTACTGAATTCCTTTGTTTAATGTGCTAAAGAAGAAACTTTCGAGGAACCAGTGTCCTGCATATATTTCAGGCCGAAAATGGCTTCGGGCCCACCGGGTGTTGTCCTATTGTTCTGTTCTGAGGCTATGTCCGAGTGAAATGTTGAAGGAGGCTTCTTTTTTTGTACTTTGTATTTCTAACAAACGTGGGCCCTCGCTTAAGAAAACCAATCAGCCTAAATACACGCGCGTGCTTTCACTTAGTCAAAAAGCGCTTCCAGAATAATAAACTGTCCTTTTTCTCACCCTGCGGCGTCAGAAGAACCTCTTGAACAGACAACTTTGATGCTTCAAGATTTTTCACACCCGGTATTAGCGAGATTTTTTTTTCTTTTTTGTCTTTGTTTCTTTTCTTTTTTCAAAGTAAAATCCTTAGATGTCTCATCAAACGCGAAAAGTGACCATCGGCGTAGTCGTGAACACTAGCGGTTCAGAAATACATGATCACATGTAATCGCAAAAAAGCGCCACTTCGTGTATGGTGGAATGATTCCGTGGGCAATGCAAAACCACCCGATGTGCCGAAAGCTTGTACTGCCTCCGATCCTGGAGGCAGTGCAAAACCACGTTGAGTGGGGAAAGCATTCGAGGAGCGGGGTAGGGATAAATGCAATCGACTGAGAAGAAAAACAAGATGGCTTTCACCTTAGTCGTCTTAGGCAAACGCATAAGGGACCGTACGATTTTTTTTTTTTTTTGCGTGTTCAGCATTCCGACGAACACAAAAGTGTTTGTGGAACACCGGGTTACCGGACGACGGTGTCCACACCCTGTGAATGTTTGTCTGACCACATTTATATACATGCTTGTTTCATTTCGGCGGGTGCTCCTTAAGCAAAAAGCAAATTGAGAAGCGGTTTGGCCCCGCCGAACGACTTAGTATTGTGCGAAAGAACATCCGAGAGAGGCGTCAGGCGATGCTAGGCTCTTGCCTAATAAGTCAGCTTTATGGGTGGGCCCTCCAAACTTTCGGGGTTGGCCAAGTCACCTTTGGAAGTGGTTTGGGACATTGGTCAACTTAATCCTCGAATTGGGCGCAGTAAATTTCGGGGGTGGGTCACGCCAATTTTGGAAGTGGGCCAAGGCAGTGTCGAGAACGCCCCAAGCCAATTTTGGGCATGGGCCGTGTCAGTGCAGAATATTGAGCCAGTTCTCACCCGTGCCCAACTAGAATTTTCAACAGTGTAATACGGCCGAGGTTCAAATTTTGGATGGACCGTGACATATCCTAGACATGGTGAATATATTAAAGCATGCAGCGGTATTCATATCCTGCCGGATCCTTGCCAAAATGTTCATAACCTATTCGTAGCAAGAGCCCGTAAGTCAAACTCTTAAGTACGAGCTGGAAATAGGACAGCCGCGTTGCAAAAGCCGAACACACTGTGATCTAGCTGCGCAGCCTGAGGGATGGGTTAGGTTTCAAACCCTCCGCCTCCCCCCCCCCCCTCCGGAAGTATTTAGAATTTGTGCGTGTACATATACTCACATATTAGCACATGCACGAACACCCATATAGGGGAGTCGCACCTCTATCCCTTCCCCCGCCCCTCCATGTGAATTCGTGCGTGTGCTAATATGTGTGTGCGTGCGTGTGTGCGTGCGTGCGTGTGTGTGTGCGTGCGTGCTTGTGTGTGTGCGTGTGTGTGTGTGTGTGCGTGTGTGTGTGTGTGTGTGTGTGTGTGTGTGTGTGCGTGTGTGTGTGTGTGTGTGTGTGTGTGTGTGTGTGTGTGTGTGTGTGTGTGTGTGTGTGTGTGTGTGTGTGTGTGTGTGTGTGTGTGTGCGCGCGCGCGCGTGGTTATCAGTGTATATATCATAATCATCACCCAGCACCTGGAGTAGCATGTCAGGCTAACATCTCCAGCTTTTCAATAAAACATTTCTCTCCCCCCCCCCCCCCTTCTGAAAAAAAATTGCTGGTTACGCCCCTGCTTTGATAACATTCAAGAACGCTTCATAATACTGACGTTATAATGCAGGCACATCTTCAAACCGCGCAGCTCATTATAAGCCAAACGCAAAGTCAACTTTTATTTATTTTTTGGGGGGTGGGAGGGGCAGGATTCGCTTCAAGAAGTACGTAATCTTAAAAAAAAAGATGAATGATAGGGTGACCAAATAAACATGTACATTCTAGCTTCGTGCAATGCAAAGTTGATTTCCTGGAGTGCCCATAGATGGCATGCTGCGAGCTCATTAGAAGCCTGACTCGTAGCTAAGGTTGAAAACTGCGAGAGAGCCGCCTTAAAAAGAACCTAAAGCGAATTTTGTCTGAAAAAGAAAATTCTCCGCGGCCATTAAGCCTAAGTAAATACTGATAGGAGAGCCTGTACTAACAAGCGTAATGCGGTAGCTTCACATTTTTTGCGTCTGTAGTGGCTGTGGTTTGAGTGCCTTCCGTTATTATGCTTAGTTAGGGTGGATGTCTACTCGCTCGCTTGTTTGTCCTTAATCTTTGCGACTCAGTGGAAGCAAAGCTAAAAAAACCTGGTGCACTTTTTAGGAACGTTTATGGGCCACCCCATTTTGTACCTAGAGGGTGTCACGACTTTCTTTCTCTCTCTCTAAACGTAAATGATTAAGCGTGACATTTGTGATATCAGCGAGTTTTAAATATCTAAGCCAATTTTCTTGCTTCATTTCTTGCTCGTCGCATATTTTCTGTCACGCTTTAAATAAATACAGGTTTGAAGCAAGGTATATTTACTCCGGTTGCGATTAATACTTTAAAAAAAGGGGGGGGGGGGGCTTTGCTATCCTCTAAATCTCAACCCCATATAGTAGAAGTGGCAACGCGCGGTGATTCATAGTTGAAAAAAAAAACAAGCCAAAAAACGCAATAACACAGAGAGAAAGGAGGACACAGGACGAGAGTCGCCATCTTTCTACCTTAATGTAATGATTGTACACCTGTCGCTACATAAGTAGACTTCCTGTCGTGACAGAAAGAGATGTGCTCTAGCACCGTGAGTTTTCTTTTTACGATTAGGCTTCCGTGGCACTAATTGGCTCAGGTATACGCCCTCTTGTACACCTTCTAAAAATTTGTTGCCAAGAGTGAGCTCGCGTTCTTTTACCAGGACTTGAGCACTATATATTTGTTCTCATTATATTCCTATTTAGCCTTTGACTATTTTTTCAGGTTACATATTCGATAAGGTTTTCTTAGTATAAGTAGTAATTAGAAAATTCGTGATCACATAAGCTAAACCATGAATAAAAGCAAAGGCGAATGTTTAAGAGACCTGAGCTGGCAAAAAACATATGCGCACTTAACGGTTTGTCATGCAGACCACATATGTGTTAGAAATCTACTTAGTATACGATGATAAATACTTAGTAGCAACTTCTAACTAACGAGCAGCAACTAATGAAACGAACCTAGTTAACCAGGTGTTAGCCATCGTGAGATAGTGCGTGGTCACGTTCAGTGAAAATATTGGAATACATGTTCGTGCATTTATCGAGCATGCAGGGTATAACTGAGTGTGTCTATCGCAACGTGCGTCTTGGCCAGTTCTTGTTCTTGAAATGGTCATCCCAGCTTGGGAAAGTGGAATGCGGTAACAGAAAGAAATAAGTCTGCTTGGTCGGCTTCTGTCTGAAATTTCCGGGAGTCAACACGGGCTGTCGTAAAATTGACGCGCTTTTCATTATCACTTCAACTAGCCCCGTTTGCTGATTGCTTCATGTGGTAATCATCATCAATATTAGCATCACCATCGCTCACTGATTGATTCAATGATTAATTGATTCATTCACTTCCCTCATTACCAGACGTTAGATGTAGGGTGGGGAAGACGATCAACGCAAAGATATCGTCACATATCTTTGTGTCAGGCCCGTAGCCAAGAATTTTTTTCGGGGGGGAGGGGGGGGCACTTGCTGAAAGCTTTGACTATTTTAGAAAAACACCTATTTTCATTATTTATTTTAGGTAAAACACGCCCCTCCATAGAATTTTCGGGGGGGGGGGGGAGGCTAGTCCCCCCCCCTGGCTACGGACCTGCTTTGTCATATATAAGAATGGTGAGCATGTTCTAGTGCTGTTGGCTATCTCAGACGCGACATATTGCCAACGATTGGGCATAGCCTTCATACCTTCCCACCATTATTTCTTTCTTTATTTGTATTGCTTGATGTGACACCACATTCTTCCTGTTTAAGCAGTGGCGGTCTGAGCTTTATCAGTAACAGCTTTAAGTTCGGGGTTATAATACCTGAGATAATGCGCGCACGCGCAGTGTAGAACCGCGTCGTACATTTAGGGACTGAGCTGCCGACGGCATCGAACGCTTCGCGTAACGAACTTACGAAACCAAGCGCGTCTAAAGCCACTCATGCACGCTTCCGGTTTCCTCAACTTGATGCGCTTATCTCGTCCCCTGGAGTTTAGCGCATAATTAGGTGCGACGGGGAGGTGTACGGACACGTGACCTGATTTCAGAGTAGTGCGGGAGTTTACCGCCTAAGGCATTTCGCCGCACTCGGGAATTTAGTAACGCGCCACCTACGATGACGTCATCAGTAAGTTCGCTTGACAGAGAGAGGTGTATTGTTCGCCCACTCAACCCGCCTTTCAGGGTATGCACTTTCGTTACTACCTCTCCTTGGCATCTCCAGCGTTTCGCAATGGCATTTTTATATCAGGTGATATTGTACCTTTTTTAGAAACTTTTTGTTTTCTTGTAGTGACACCGTCCATTATAAAACCCGATTGTAGCACATTAATAATAATCTGTGGGGTTTTACGTCCCAAAGCCACGGTATAATTACGAGAGACGCCGTAGTGGAGGGCTCTGGAAATTTCGACCACCTGGGGTTCTTTGAAGTGTGCCCAAAGCAAAGCATACGGGCCCCTAGGATCCTGCTTTCATGGAAACGCGGCCGCCGTAGTCAATTGTAGCTCAAAAACGTTGTCAAATTAGGACTGTTGAACGTTTCTGTGCAACTAATGCACTGTGTGCGAAATATAAACTACCTCGTGTGTTTCGTTGAGTGCCAATGAACTGCAACTAAATCATGCAAAATGCCGTTGTTTTAATACGTCAAACGGACATGGGCCCCTGCCAGGCGTTGCTTACCTTTTATTACAGCGAAAGCTGTTATGACACAAAAACAAGGGCCGTTTTTGGCGCCGTAGTTGTCTGCCGCCGCCGCCGGTGTCCGTAACCACTATCACGCGAAAGAAGAAAAAATAAACGAAGTAAAAAAAAATATCCAGGATGGAACGATGTTCGAACCTGGGCCTTCTGCGTGGGACCCCATAATTATAATAATGATAATATATGGGGTTTAACGTCCCAAAACCACGCTATGGTAGGCGTTTTTCATCGCAAAAAGGGTAGATAGTGTGTCAGCTCTCCTTCGATATCATTATCAAGGGATGCAATTCAATTCTTAGATGGACATACCAGGTGACTCCCGCGTACGTGATGCGTACGCGCCGTTGTTGTTGTTTTTAATTGTGTCATTGCGATTGTTCCTTCCACTTATGTTTGTTACTTTGAAGAACCTTTAAATCACCTGCTTTCCGCAAAAAATTACACCATCTCCCACTAAAGGGGATCATGAGGCGATGCGAAGCCGGAGCACTTGCACGATCGCGTTCCGTTGGCGTTCGTTGGGCATGCTACCGACCTCGCGTCGTGGAACGCGAAGAGGGACGCTACGCGCGTCGTATCTTCCATCTAGCCTGGCCGTTAATTCTCGCAGGGCGAGCGGGAAACGCGGTCGACAGGCGGGCGAGAGGGGGGCAGCGTGGGAGAGGAGAGAGAAGCGGAGGGGACGCGCATGCGCTCGAGCTCATCGCGGCGTTGCGCAGGAGAGAATTTCCGCATGTCTAGCCCCCGTTTCAGAGGAAGAGTGGAAAGGGGGAGGGGAGAGGGGAGGAGAGAGAGGGAGGGGAGAGTGAATGTGGAGAGGGGAAGGGGAGAGGGAAAGTGGAGAGGGGAAGGGGAGAGGAAAAGTGGAGAGGAGATGTGTGGAGAGGGTATGCGCATGCGCAGTAAGGGTGATCACGCCGCACACCACCACCACCACCACCACCACCACCGGATTGAGCTCCGCCTTAAGATACTTCGCATCTAATAAAGTCAGTTGGAAGTTCTGCGCTTGTGTGTGTATGTGTTCCTGTTGTCGTCTCGTATTCATCGCGCAGTTTAAACCTTCTTTGAAATATTAATGAGAAAGTGAACTCATTAGAGAACACAACTGCAAAAAAAAAAAAAGACTCACAGGGTCCCGCATGCATTCGCCAGAGACAACTCTAAGGAGAAAGCCATCTTCTTCTTTTTCTTCAGCGTCGATGTTCTGATCCTAGCTCAGCACCCTCCGAAAGCAGTCTGCAACTAACGTCATTTTGCACTGCCTCCAGGATCGGAGCTACTGCAGGCTTTCTCCACCTCACTTGATTTTGCACAGCCCCCGTGATCAGCCTACCTTTGTCCAAGCAACGGTGTCATGGGATGGCATCATGATGTTACATCACGATATGCGAGGTCACGACGAATTCACAAATTTTGGCGTCATCACGTGATGACTACTTCTTGCATCAATCGCGTTGATGACAACGGTGAATTTTGGCGTTTGATGAGGCATTTAGGGCTTTCGCCTTCATAATCACTGTAATCGGAAGCAGCGCAAATCTGTTAACAAAGTATTGAACTGAGGGATAGCAGTTGGCTGGCCCTCATAAATTTACGAACAGATCGCTTTGAAAAGGAACCAGCAGTGCTGTCGGAGCTGAAATCAGTTCGAGAAAATGCACTTATTATAGAACACAACCGCAATTCTCGTTCCGGCAAATTCTGTGACTTTATGAAAACTACTCCTTCGTAATAGAATAGCTAAAACGCAAATTTACCTGTTTTCCGTCTTGTCCGCAAGCATTGAAAACCCTTTAGTTGAATGGGTTCCCATTGCCGCTTAATTATAATGATGAAGCTATATTATGTGTTAAAAATCCAGGCAACGCAGTTTTCACCATATGCTCTGCCTCTACAGTGCCGCGTAAGGACCAACGATGTTTATTAAGGTGAAAGCCTTCGATGCCTCGTCTAACGCGAAAATTCACAGTCGGCATCGGCGTCAACACGAATGATGCAAAAAATCATCATCAGGGGATGACGTCGCCATATGACTTCATCATGACGTCATAAGTCGCCATAATTTCTAGTGTCATCGTGACGCGATCGTTACGTCACATAACGTGACGTCACATGATGACGTCATCACATATCATCGTCGCTGCACCTCACGTGCTTTTGCACCGCCTCCGGGATCAGCCTACCTATGACCGATCGCCGATCTCACTTGATGACGTCATCAAGTAACGTCACGTAGTGACGTCATTGTGCGACGACGCGATGACGGCATAATTACGTCACACGTTTTGGTGATCTGAAACTTCATGGTGACGTCATTAGGTGCCGTCATCTCTCGCTCGGCGTAGGTCAAGTGTTTTTTTTGTGTTTTTTTTTTCTTCTTTTTTTTCTTCATTTTTTTGCACGTAGACGGACGCCAAAAAATCGAGGTGGTGTGCCATTTGCAGCTCCGCTGTAAAAATGATAATTTTTGGGGTTCTACGCGCAAGAATTACGATACGAACATGGGGCACGCCGTAGTCGACGGCTGCGGAAATTTCGACCTCCTGGGCTCTTTAACATGCATTTAATCTAAGTACACGGGTCTGCGGCATTTTCGCGTCGATCTAAAATGCAACCTCCGTGGCCGGCCGCTGTCAAAACGCTGAAGGTAAAGAAACGGCAGGCCTGCGCCGAAAGCGCAGCACAGTCGCAGCGAAAGCTGGAAAAGCGGCATTTCTAGAGCCCGTTATAAACCCTCTTGTGGCTACTAATACAAGTGCACTAGCAACGTACCCACTACGCCACAAATCATAATTTTGGGAAGCTGGGAAGCACCCACAACGACATTATTGTTATTCTGCGGAGAAGCGAAGTACCGTCTGTAAGGCATTATGTTCATTTTGTTGATGCGATGGGTGGTGACGATGAAGAATTATGGCTGAGCCTTTGTAATGGTTTGGAAGCTTTAAACAACCCACTAGTTACGTAATTCATATTGTGTGACGCCCGGTCGTTATTTAACCGTCCCACCACGCTTTATAACATACGTTAACCGGAGAAACGGAGAGCGAGAGACAGAGGGAATTAACTTTAATGAAAGCCAAGGAAATGGATCACGGGAGCCTTATGGGCTTCCATGACAACCAATAGAAGTGCACTTGCGAGGAACTCACTACTCTATAAATCATCATAATTTTTGTGAAGTAGGAAAGCAGCCACTATGAAATTTTTTGGCATTCTGCGGAGAGCCGTGGTACTCGCTAAACACCTGTAAGGCATTATGTGCGCTTTGTTGATGCTGTGGCTCATGACGATTAAGAATTATCGCAGAGGCCTTTGTAATGAGTTGTAAACAGTCAACAACCACCTCGTTGCGCAATTCGCATTGTGTGACGCCCGGTTACAGAATTTGCGTTTATGTGACGCCTGGTTGTTATTTTACTCTTCTACCACGCCACATTACATATGTTAATGTGGTTCCTTGCCGACATGAAGCCTGTATAGGGTCTTTTTGCAACGCAGTTTCAAGCACCGGCGTGGCCCTGAGGTAGCACACTGGGCTCCCACGCAAAGGGCCCGGGTTCGATCCTCGTTCCGTCATGGAAATTTTTTCTTATTTCCTTTTTTTCTTATTTCTTGCGATAGTGGTTACGGACACCGGCGGCGGCGGCGGACAACTACGGCGCCAAAAACGGCCGTTGAAATGATCTCATAACAGCTTTCGCTGTAAAAGCATCGCCTTAAGCAAGTCAATCAACTGTTTTTTTAAGTGCGAAGCACATTGGGGGGCGGCTTGTCTTCCATCCACCGTACTATGTCGCCTGGTCACGAAGTAGTCACTGCAGGCCTAAAACAAGGCTGGCAATGCTCAAAACCAGTGCGTAATAAGGTAACAAGGTCTAAAATTAGGACAACTGCAGATATAACCAAGAAGTAATCGCAATAATGCGCCTAAAATTACAAAAAACTCCTCTGACACCTGCGGTTGGTACCCGCTCCGCACAAGATAGGGTGCCACTGCCTCGGCACGCGTGGAATCGCCGAGGCTACCCACGCGGTGGCAAGCGCCAAGGGAATCGCTGGGTTGGCCATGCTACGCACTACCTCAGGTTTCAACGCAGTAGAGCTTCATTAAGAACAGGATTTAGAACGACAAAAACTACACAAGAACGCTATTTTTTTTCCTTTTATGAACGAAGAGCGTTTGTAATAAACGTGTTTAGAACAAAGAACGAAGGATTTACAATACGACGCGTACCACGGCCCCTCGATAAAAAAATAGGCCGGCTTGTTGCATCGGGCTGGAACACATTGGCACAAGTGTCAACGCTGCATTGACAGTTTCCTCCGCGTTGCCGCTAGTAGACGCGCAGCCAAGTGCCTTTACAACAACAAAAAAGGAACAAAAAAATTGGCCGCGTATCTGCGTGCTTCGCTGCAAATGTCGTCTAAAGACGATAGAAGAGGCGCTGCGTGAGATATGGACGCCATCTGGCAATACGTCGGGAAACATGAGTGCTGTGTTGCGGGCTGGTAGTCCCGGCGCAGCGGCAGGCGAAGACCGGCGGTGACCAACGCGACCGGTGGGGACGCCGGCCAGCCCGAACACGCTGTTTGGCGCGATGCGCCGAAGGAAAAGAAACGTCCGCACTCAACGAGTACTCTCCACAAACTCTCTTACTTACACGTCGCCTGGGTAAAACAGGAATGCCAGAGCGGCGCCCCCTGTCATTCGTACAATGCAATACTGAACCGAAACCGAAACACAACATGAGCTTGTGCAGAGGGCACGGAGGAAGACAAGTTTCAGCGCAGTCGCATTTTCAGCGCACCTTAAGAAACTAGGGTTGTAACATTGTAGGGCGAGTAGGGCCAGAAGGACCGTCACGACGAAAACCTGCCTCCTCAGTCGTATTCGCCTGGAACGTTGGTGTGGCTTCGCGTTCCCTCCTCGGCTCCTGGCCTTTCCACAAAGCTACTGCCTAAGTACGAAGGCCCCTACCGCGTCCTACGTCAAGCATCCCCAGTTAACTATATGATTGAGCCTGTTGAATCATCTACGGGCCGCCGTCGTCGCGGCCGCGAGACTGTTCACGTCGATCGACTGAAGCCGCATTATGACCCACCAGCTGTACCTGTTCCTTAGGTCACCAGGATGGCTCCTTTTCCGCGGGGGAGTGATTTGTAACATGGTACGGCGCAGACAAGAACGCCTGCGAAAGAAGAAGACGAAGACGGTGGCTGTTAGCGCTCGCGCTTGCTCGGCTTGGAGCGCTGATCGCTTAAGCTGTGGCAATCTTTTAATAAACGCGTTACTGTCTCAACGTTAAACGCATACCATCAAGGTCTTTAAAATTGCGTATCTATGTATTTTCTATTAAAGGAACACACCACCTAATACTTACTTAATGATGTTACGCCTCAGATATGCGTAATATTTACTTTTTGATCGACAACGTTCACAAGTATGAACAGCCGTACCAGTTCAAGATGGGTGGGCGGTAAGCAAGTGGTTCAACTTTGGCCGGTTGGCTGAATCGGGTGACGTGCCGACAAACAGAAAGACAGACCAAAATTTCTGCGTTTAAGTTCCCCAAGAAAGACTATCGTCTTTAAAAGTGAGGGTTGCGTCGTGCACGAGACGCCGCACGAGACGCCATGAGCACGCCGAGGAGCCATTGCATTCCCTGAAAAAGGATCTCCACGTCGGCGACCAGGAATATTCGTATGGCACTCAATGGTATTAAAAGTACGAATAATAAAATATCTTTGTTTTCGCAAGAAATACTTCATTAAGAGGAGTGTTGATCACCTGGTCGCCAGTAGTATTTTCCAACAGCTACAGGTTCCTCAAGAGAACCCACAACGCAAGGGCATTCATAATTTCATTGAACAACCCTGGTGCGATGCTTCTTGTGGCGCCAGATCGGCAACCGGCTAAACTAGTCTGCTCCCGCCACTTTAGGGGCACTGAACTTCTTTTTTCTTTTCTTTTTTATCGCGCGGCCGTGCATGTGTTCTACGACGGGAAAGCAGTAGGCCATCCCGATTTCAATTGAACGTGTTCAGAAAAAAATTGGCGAAGCTTGCACTAAGCCGCGCAAGCCTTGAAACAGCGAAACTGGACGATTCTGAAGACTAATTTGGTTGCTTCTGGTTGTTTCTAGGCCTTAGCTAGGTGATGCAGGTTGTCTCCAGGTTGCTTCTAGGTCGTTGCTAGGGTTTAGCTAGGTGATGCTGGGTTGTTTCTACGTTGAATCTCAGCGCAGAGAGGTTCGAGTTAAGCCACACGCAGTCACAGACATGTCACGGATGTCCACCAAACTCCAGAGACAGAAACTCGCGCAGAAACCTAGTGTTCGCTGCTCTCACAGATCTAAGGGCAGGTCGTCGTTGGCGTAGGCCTTCCATCGCTTCGGGGTCTTCGAGCAGCCGCCATTGCCTTTCCCGTTCCTTAGTGTTGGGCTAAATGTTGCCTTCTTCTTTTTTAGTGCACCAGTGGTGAGTAGTGGGATTTACCCAATTTCTGTGGCACATACCTGATGGGCCGCACGGGATAAGCCCCAGAGGATAGGTCGCACAAATTACGGCTGCCTTAAACAGCTTCGCTCTTAAAAACGAATGATTTTAGAGTAATGTGTAGTACTACACTATCGGAGGACTATACACAGTTATCCCGTACCTTTTAAACGAGGTCACAAGGCGCTCGCCTTTAAAAAGCGCGGAAAAAACCACAACAGACAGGTAGGAAGGAGACAGGACGACCTGTCTGTTGTGGTTTTAGGGGCGAAGCTCCTTAAAGGGGTACTGACACAAAAATTTTGGCCTCGCGTTTTTTTGCTGCAATGTGTTGCTGGGGGCCTCTTAGTCATAACACGGCACATCGTTTGCTGCAGCGCGCGACAGATAATTAATTACAGGCTCCTCATTATCGACCAGTGTCAGTTTCGGTTTCAAAAACGACAAACCTCCGGGTGCAACTATCACCACCTAGCGGCTGCAGCGCTCGATCACGTCAGCACACAGAAGTGTGATGCACTTCCGCGCTGTTCGCGTCGTCTCCTCGCATTCGCACGCTTGCCGCACGTGCTGCGCGATGTCGTCGCCATCACCGTCCTCGTTGCCGTCGTCCTCCTCATCGTCGTCTCTTGGCGACAATTTTCTTGAGACACCAACAGCGCAGCGGCGAGCGCGTCAAAACAGAAATGGCGGCTACGACGTCATCATAACTTGTTGTACCGGCGACAACGGTTACGTAGGGGAAGTAGGGGGGTCACCTCGGGTCACCTCCGAGGGTGTCAGTGCAATAGGTGCGGCCTATAATGCTGGATCGCGCACGCGAACTTCAAAATTCATATAAAATACCTTCCAAGCTTTATTCGCAGTCGATATTTTGCAGATGGTACACGCACGTACACGAAAATCGATCCAGCAGGCTATCTCGGCCGCGAGATTTTGTGTCAGTACCCCTTTAAGGCGGCACCCGTTCGTCCCTCGTAGTCGTCGTGGTCGTAGTAGTGAGTAACAAGTCTTACGCTTTGACCTCCAAGGTGGTGCCGGTGGGAGATTTCTCCTGTGCGTTGTTGAACAATAAAAAATTCGCAGCGTGCGCGTTAACTAAAAGCCGAATTCTTCTGTCTCTCATTCCCCATTAGCAGCCATTGGCATGTTCCAGTAGGAAACGTTAGTAGAAGTAGAAGTGTAAGTGTTAGCTAAAAGCCGACTTCTTCTGTCTCTCATTGCCATTAGCAGCCATTGTTTACCTCCAAGGTAGTGCCTGGTGAGATTTCTCCTGTGCGTGATTAAACAATAAAAATTTTGTTCAAAACGCCGTTGATTGATGAAATAAACCAACGAAAGACGCCAGATGTTTTGTAAAAGCAGAACGAAAGAACGCCAGATGTTTTTCTTAAAGTGTAGTAGTAGTAGTTATATGTAGCCACCTCGCCCGATCGTCAACGGGCGAGGTGGACCGGCAACGGCGCGAGGACCCTGCCGTACGAGAGTTAAATCACACTAAAAGACATACTTTGCGGGCGATACACTCTAGTGAGCTTTCAACTTTTCGTCTTAATGTACATGATAAAGAAATTATTTCTACGAAAAACGCAAGGCACACCTTGAGCAATATGTTTGGTTGTGGGACGCTAAATGGAACCATGAGGCGATGCGAAGCGGGAGCACTTGCACGATCGCGTTCCGTTGGCTTTCGTTGGGCATGCTACCGACCTCGCGTCGTGGAACGCGCGTCCTGTCTTCCCGCTAGCCTTGCCTTTAATTCGCACAGGGCGAGCGGGGAATGCGGTCGCTCTTGGCGCTCTTTCGCTCGGGAGCGGACTTCTTCCTTGCATTTCACCGATCACAAGTGATAATGAAGGGACCATGTAAACCAACAGTACAATAAAAGTTTGATGTTTAATATATACACGATGTTTCACACTCTTAATATTATGTACTGGGCGCATTTCACGGAAGAGTTTCACGGTTTACAGATGATTCCCTCCGTAGCTTCGCCCCACTCATCATCATTCACCCCGTGGATATGCTGTGATTTTTTTTCTCGCTTTTAAAGATGAACTTCAAGTCACAAGGCGTCGCCAATGCAAAAGTAAGCCCCCAAGACACGTGAGGATACACTGATGCTGTAGCTGAGACAAGTATAAGCAAGACCACTTGTTTTAAAATACAGCCACATTAATTACTCTGGCAAACACTGCAGGCATCTTAAGAGGCACAGCAAACATAATTTAATTGCACACAAGAAAAACTATAAGAAAACACTCAAAACAACTAACAGAAAAAATCTTATAAACACAAAGGAAATATGTGAAAGTCAACAAACACAACTCTCAGTACTTTCAAACCTACGACTAGCGTCGCTACTAGAGTGTCTGGCCACGTAGGCCTCGCCGTCGAATCGTAGTCTGGATGGAACACGCTTACTTGGTTCCGTCAAACTCCATGAGTCCCGCCTCCGTGGGGTTGGATCCGCAGTCGATGTTTCCGACGATCCTCTTCAATTGTCGCTCCGATACGCGACGGTTAGCCACGCTGCGGTAAGCCTCTTCCCGGTCGCTGACGTGGCCAGGCGTCGCTGCCGCTTAGGCCTAAGTACGAGCTCGGCCCCTGCTGTACATGATGACGTGGCGTCCCGGGGATTGTTGCTGGCTGAAGCTTGAAGGGGGACTGCTGCTGGTGCGTCCGGGATTGCCGTAAGGTGCTGCAGCACCTCCGAGGAGCCTCGCCCAAGCGTCGTCGAGGTCAACGGCCACGCCACGGAGTGCCAGCGTCACGGCCTCCGGAATCGAACGTCCGCTGCCTTCCCGTTGGCAGAACGTAGCTGCCAATGCGACCTTCTTCTTCAGTAGCCACGCAAACAATGCCAGCTCATCGAACTGCTGCCTTCGTTTTCGGCTCGTGTCACGCGCATCGCGCCGTGTGCTACCCTGCACGCGCTCGTGCCTGTTCCGCGTGCTTCTCCTCCTACTTCGTCGTCTTCGTCGTCCATACGTCCTCTCCTTACTCATGACAGGTAGTGGCACTCGAACGCCGGTATTTCTCGTGCCCTGGAGTATTCCTTGAGTTGTCTGTTAATTCTCGTTTATACTGTGTCTAACTAAGAAACGAGCCCTTGAAAATCATGCTCTTTCCTTGAGTTGACCTTGTGTTCTGTCGCGCTGCCGAAGCGGATTATTATTATTATTATTATTATTATTATTATTATTATTATTATTATTATTATTATTATTATTATTATTATTATTATTATTATTATTATTTATTTATTTATTTATTTCGTTTGGATACATAGAAAACGCCAAGATACAGATGAAATGAAGATAGGGGGAAAGAAAAGAGGAAAGAAAAAAACAACAAATAACACAGACGTAAACACAGATAAGTAGTCACATGGAAAAATCGCAGCATATCCACGAAGTGAATGATGATGAAGGAGCTTGCTCCAGAGGTTAAATCCGGTAAACCGTGAATCCTCTGTACACCTGCTCAATCATCATGATATAAAGAAGTGACACGAGAATTTTTGTGGTGATTGTATATACACATTATATACACAATGTTTATCATTTACATATTGATGCAGTATATACATTTTGTTCAAGAGCTTATTTACGGATCACATAAGCTCGGGGGAACGTTTTCCTTTTAGTATAATGGCTTCTGCTTCGCGGGCTCTCAGCTCGGGGTCCGCTTGTGTTTGCGCCCGCTTCGCTGCGGCCTCGCGGGGACGTGCCGCCTCCGGGTCCGCTTGTCGACGAGCCCGTTTAGTTTCGGCATCGCCAGTGCTGCCGCCGCCTCGGTGATGGTAGTGGCTTGTGCTTGCTGTCGGCGCTGGCGTCTCTCTTCGGCCTCGCGAGCTCTCATCGCAAGATATTAAATGCGAAGCATTTCTTAGCGAACCTTTGGCACTTTGAGCGTTTCTATCTACGTATCTATCTATCTAGCCGCCTACGTCTGGGTGCTCTCAAGATCGCCTCCTTAACTTGGTGTAGACCAAAATTTACATGGGAGGGTAAGAGGATTTGACGAATATGACTGTCGGGTCATTACACTGACAACGTGAAAATCCTGTCGCGTACGTCGTCAAACCTTTTCCACTGGACACGTGTGGCACATACCCGTTTACCACGGGCCGCGGTGTACGGGTATGCGCCACAGGTGATTGACAGTTTATATCTACCCAGGAACGGCGAGAACAGACATTGGTAGCTTAAATGCGAGAGCGTTAAAAAAACCAACATCGGCTGCGTTGACCGGACGAATAGGAATAATGAAGATTAGGATCCCAGCAGGACTCGAACCCAAGCATTCTGCGTGGCAATCGGGTATTCTACCACAGAGCCACGCCAGGTCTTTAAACTGGCTTGGAAATACAGCCTGCGCAGGCGTAATATCGATGTAGCGTCAATTGTGATTGTGGTGCTTGCTATCTAATTTTACAGAAAAGCAACAAACAATACGTTATACTCCTACGATGTGTACTCCTACGATACAGACATCATATCAGATTAACGTCTGTGGCTCCAGTGTTGGCTCCGCTTTTATAGCAGTCTAATAAACATTACATTTGTATTCCTATGATTCAGCAATCTATATTAAAGCATTGCTCGACCCCGGAGGAATACATTAACGAATGTTACATATGATATCCACATCACAGCACCATAAAGTGCACTTCGTCCACCAGAACGACGAAGTGTCTTCTTCATTTTTACGAAGCTGGGCGACGGCCTCATGCTAACCGAGGATGATATCAGACAGATTGACAGCCGCTTTTTAGACTAGGCGGCGTAGGCCACATACGCCCAGGTAGTCTAGGAATACGACAAGCCCCATCCACTGATGGTGGTCCACGTAGCACCTGGCCTAGCAGCCTCGACGGCCTATACCTCACCTACGCAAAGGGTGACTTCGGGTTGCGAGATGTCACCGGCTCTATCGACAGACAACTAGTCGACAAAATGACCGAGCCATCCACGAATTCCAACAGCTGCACTACACCTCATATTTCACTACACATGGCCCCTCGTCACCGCGATCACGACCGGATCCTATAACAAGTCATGAGCAGCTGCTTGTACTCTCTGATAACGGAGATGATGACCTTGTTCGAGAACTGTAAGAACTTTTTCCACACATGCACACGGGTTCGTGAAACGTGCATGCGTTCTCCATCATAAGGAACAAGTGTAAGCACCACATATCAGCTTACCGCTTCTGGTGTTGGTAATACACACGTTGACGTTGGCAGCGTTGCCCAACCGTAAACAACTGGTTATATAACACATATGCGGCTCGTAAACATACATATCTGCGTATGAAATTTGTACAGATTTTAGCGTCATTTTGTAACTTTTGTCGCTCAGTAAAAAAAATTACCCCACAGTCACCTTCCTCCGCATGCTTCGCATAACACGGACTCCCACGGTACGTGGGTTCTGCCGAATTTTTTTTCTTAGTTTATTTAGTTTTCTTTTGTTTCTTTTTATGTTTTTTTTTTCAAGTGCACGATTCAAGGGCGCGTGCTCCGCCGAGAGCGGAGCACGCGCCTTTGACTTAACGGAGGGCACAGCTGCGCCTCTAGCGGGAGCACTAACACGGCAGGAGGGACAAGAGACAACCCCCCAGCAAAAATGAACAAGCTCCTAAAATGTCTATAAGCGCGAGGCCAAATCGGTATCGTTTAAGAAAGTTAGTAGGGTTAGTAGACGCGAGCCGTTTGTGTAGACTGTGGTTGGGCTTTGCGTTTACCAACGCCTATGCTTTCCGCATTGGGATGGCCGACACCGCAGCCTGTGACCGCTGTGGCAACGCAGAAACAATTGGACATATTTTTTGCGACTGCCCACAGTGTAGTACAGAACGACTATCCCTTTGCAACGCGCTAAACAAGTTGGATGACCAACCTTTGTCGGAAGAAAGAATTCTACGCCATCGACAAGACACAACGTCGCCGTAGAAGGCCACGCAAGAGCTACTGCGCTTCTTGCGATTGACTGGCCTTTCCGAACGATTGTAACCAGAACGCCCTTCCTGTATGTGTGGTTGTTTTTTATTTTCTGTGTGTACGTGCTCGTTTTTTTCTCCTCTTTTTCCCCCTCTCCCTCTCTAACTCCACACGCCCTTTCTTGCCCCTATTTCCCCACCCCTGTGCTGGGTAACAAACCAGATGCTAATATCTGGTTAACCTCCCGGCCTTCCTTTTTTAGGTGCGAAGCATCTTATAGCGGAGTTCAAACTGGTGGTGGTGGTGGTGGTGTGCGGCGTCACCACCCTTACTGCGCATGCGCATACCCTCTCCACAAACATCCTCTCCACTCCCCCTCACCACTCTTCCTCTCCACTTTCCTCTCCGACTTTCTCCCTCACCACTCTCCCTCTCCACTACCCCTCTCCACTATATTCCTCTGAAACGCGGGCTAGACATGCCGAAATTCTCTCCTGTGAAACACCGCGATGAGCGCCGGCGCATGCGCGTCCCCTCCCCCTCTCTCTCCTCTGCTACAATACCCCACTCTCGCGCGCCTGTCGACCACGTTCCCCGCTCGCTCTGCGAGAATTAACGGCCAGGCTAGAAAGCAGACAAGACGCGCGTAGCGTTCCTCTTCGCGTTCCACGACGCGAGGTCGGTAGCATGACCAACGAACGCCAACGGAACGCGATTGTGCGAGTGCTGCGGCTTCGCATCGCTTCATGGTCCCCTTTAGCGGGAGATGGTGTAATTTTTCATCTCTCTCTCTCTAGTAGGGCTCGATGGGCCTGGTCACACCGAGCAGCACAACCGCTTGGGAACAGGCAATCATGAAGAGGTCCCGCAGAAAGATGCGCGTGGTTGAGATCTGCCCTTCCAGGTGCCACAACGATCCCAGCTGCTAACAAGAGACCCGTCTGCCCTTTCAATGAACTAGTTCAATTAGTTTTCATTAATACCCTCACAGTTAAGCGGCCCTTATATTAAGACAACTTATTATACGATATCATATGTGTGGAATATAAACTCTTAAGTTTAACCATAACCATCGATGTCGTACCAGTTTTAACGTTTCGAACACTTTTGCTGAACATTGGGAAAGCCGGAAGTGCTTGGACGCGAAGTAAGAGTGTCACTCGCGCCACCATACACCACTCAAGCGGTCGTTAAATGGATTTCAAGAACCACCAAAAGACAAAGCTGCTGGAGCCGAATCCACTTCGATAAAGTGTACCCATTATAGAACACAACCACAATGATCGTTCTGGGAAATTTCGTGAATCTCTGAAAAATACTGCTTTATGCACAGTAATCTAAGATCCAAACCGATGCCATCTTTTTGTCCTGCCCGCTAACACTGGAACCCTTTAGTTTAACGAGCCCCCTGCGCCGTTTAATCAGAGTGACGAAGCCATATTATGGCTTCAAATTCCCAGCAGCGTACTTTTCACGATATGCTTCGCCTCTACAGTACTGCATAAGGACGAAAAATGGATTCTTTTGGATTGGATAACGTTTTAGTGGTGCTCCAAAACGAAGATCACTGTGTCGAGGGCCGCTCCCAGGTGGGTGCCGACAGGTCGAACCCCTCAGCCTTTTCTCGGGCTTAGTGGACACCAAGGATGATTATTACGGGGAAAGCCCCATATGTCTCATCGAGTTAACAAAGTTCGAGATTTAGCGAGACATCGCGAGACGGCTGCAACAACACGAATGATTAACAAAAAAGTACTATTAAAATTTGGTCAAAACTCAGGTGATACAGAAGAGCATTGCACGGGGGCCGACGATGTGCCGAATGTCCCATGCGCGCAATGTAGCATGAGGACATCAAGTCGTCACCACACGACGTCATCAGGACGTCACAGATTGTCAAAATTTGTGACGTCACATTGAAGTTACGATGACGTCATAACATGACATCACGTGATGGTATCATCACACAAAATCGCGGCATGGTCAAAATCAGACCGATCACAGAGGCTCTGCAAAACTAAGCGACCAGCAGAAGGCTTCCAATGCATCGCATCCCAGAGGCAGTGCAAAATCACGCTATGTGCAGAAAGCTTTGACAGGAAGGGTGGGGGGGGTGTGTGGAATCTATACAATCGGCCCCAAAAGGACGAACCTCACACCCCTTTTCATCCTTTGCGGCTTAGAGTGTACGCGAACAACTAACCATCGTTTCGATATGTTTCGAGAGAGAGAGAGAGAGAGAGAGAAAGAAATAAGGAAATTCAGGGAGGTTAACAAGACACATGTCTTGTTTGCTATCCTGCACTGGGGGAAGGGAGAAAGGAGCTAAAATAGAGAGATGGACATAATCGCGCGCACACTTGGGGAAACACATCAAGTCTGCAGGCGGTCACACAACTCTGCCGACTTTACTTGTATCAGTAGCGTTTTCGTTGCCCTCAGCGCCTTCGAGGCTCATATCCATGGTCCTAGAATGGAGATCAGTGTTGACAATACAGAAGTACGTCTTCAGTCTCACCCTCAATACGGAACAAATGAACTAGTTACCATGTTTATTTGGTTTGAAGCGTCACGTCCGCAAACACTGTCCGACTCATCGTAGCTCGAACTGTCTTGTGCCGTTTCGTTTGCAACTGCTCATTATCATGCGATCCACAGCCTGACGGACGCGGTGCGCGTGGTCACACGCTATACACGCCTCTCCGGAAAGAACGACTTTTCGTTTGTTTTCCGCAGCATAAAGTAAACGCAAACTCTACCCCCGCGTCATTGTTGACGGATGTATCGGACCCGTGGTGCCTAGTGTGCTGACGACTCGCTAACGCACGTGCTTCATTGAGTTAGCGGACACACAGTATTGCTTTCGCATACGCGTTGGTCAGGCAAAGAGCTCTTCTTCCGTTGTATTGGAGGATCGACCCACTAGCAATGTCAGTTTGTAGGTTCAGGTGCCTTACGATGGAGTAGCGTTCCTCTGCAATAGATCAGTGCCACAACAGGGTACTAAGCACGAAAAAAGGATAATTGTTCGAGGGGATTGTTTCTTCGTTAGACGCAGCCAAGTCAATCCAACAGACAATCAAGCCAAGGAAAGCAAAGGGGACGTTATTTCTGTGTTCCTAGACGCAGTGCAATGGGATTTACATTGAAAGGAATTAAATTGGACGAAAAAGCTCTCTTTCCGTCGCTGGCATCCGAACCTTCGATCACAACCTCCGAATTCGAAGGCTGTGGGTTCGGATACCACAGACGGAAAGAGTGCTTTTTTGTCCAATTTATTTCCTATTGGTTTCAGTCGTAACCGTTACACTAAAGTAATAAGCAACAAATAATCTCCCCTATGCTTTCCTTGGCTTAATTATCTCGTGAATTCATCTATCTATATATATACATACGCACACACACACACACATATATATATATATATATATATATATATATATATATATATATATATATATATATATATATATATATATATATATATATATATATATATATATATATATATATATATATCTATAACGAACGGGCGCCACCCGTGTACCATCGCTCGAGTTCAACTCGCGCCTGGTGAGTCTAGATTATTCCAGCATGCATGTCTGCGACGTCTCTATCGCGCTAAGTGTCTCGCGAAGGTTCGCTTTGGTTTCGCACGCGGTCGTCTAAATCAGACACGGGGCAATTTGATGGCGACGCATTTGCATATAAGCACCTACACGTGCCGAATCAGTAACAGGTGTTCCATAATAAGCGTACGCCAAGAAGCCTTCCTGCGGCTTTCTAAGCTTTACGACCCACGATCATTTTACGATTTGAGCCAGAGCTATTGAGTTGAGCTAGAGCGCCTATAGTAAAGTGTTTTGGTTTAGTTACGGTTTTTCCGTTTTTTGTTGTTGTTTTTTTTTACTATTTTGCATAAGACCTGGAAGCGCGCTGTTTCTAAAAAAGTCCGTTTCGTAGAATTTGAACTGCATCGACGGAACGTGTAGCGATCGTGTTTTAACGCGGATTTCTGTTTGCACCGATGTATTGTGTCAGTGTTAAAAAGCTATTTTGTAAAAAGAGATTTTAACGTCGTTGCGCACCAAGTGAATAAACAACGAAGAGAACGACTAAATAAATATACGTGGTGGTATATTAGATTCAGACAAGCAACAATGTTGACTCAAGGAAAATCTAATGCTGAAAAATGTTAGCTTTCACGTAGAGTATACTAATTAATAATAATAATAATAATAATAATAATAATAATAATAATAATAATAATAATAATAATAATAATAATAATAATAATAATTTTCATCATTACATTGATGGACAGTTGTAGCTAAAAGCTCCTCTCCATAGAAGGAGCTCGACAAGGACCACAGCTGCCTTTGCGCAAAACAGCAGTGACAACAGTCAGCAGTAGCAACTTCAATAACATGCTAACATCAGCAAACAGATGACAGCTTTGTCTAAAAAAACTCAGATAACAATAATGTAATTGCCAAAAGTGATTTAAAAACTGAACGTGTATTTCGCGTAATCGTATATTATGAATATTTTATTTAAATATGCTTCGCTTTGTTGAACCTATGGCAAATTAGCTTAACAGTTGAGTCGCTCCCCTGCGATTCTAGTTTAGCAGGTAAGGTGACGCGCTGAAAAGGTCGAGGACGCGGGTTCGATCCCCAGCCACGGCGGCCGCATTTCGATGGGGTCCGAATGCAAGAATATACGTGGTACATAGATTTAAGTGCGTGGTGAAGAACCCAAGGTGGTCAAAATTGATTCGGATTCCCCCGCTATGGCGTGATCGATAATCCTACCGTGATTCCGGCATGTAAGACCCCATAGTTACGTTACATTAGTGCAGCGAGCTGTATTGCTGGTTGCGTGGAGCGGTGGTGATTCAAAGTGCGTTGAGCGCGAACCCTTCTTTATTCACCTGCCAAAGGAAAGATGAACGCACGAGCACCCTGCACTTATAACGCTCCGAGAAACCGCGTAATTCGCAAGATGCTCAGGCAGCTAGCGGCTCAGACGGCAGGGAGATCGTACATCAAACTCGTGCCGGCTTCAGCGCTAAACTTGTTTCGTTCTTTCCCCTCAATCAAAGGCACGTGTTTGCAGCCGCTTCTGGGGCGATGAAGCAGCCGTGTATTTAAAGAAGTACTTGTTTTTTGACGAGGTTCCTGGCAAGCCTTCATCGAAGGATGGGGCCGCATTCCCTAGCTATTTATTTCAGCTTGCCACATCTCATTTCCTTAACGCATCCAACCGCCTACTTAATAGGGGCTGAACGGCAAAATTTTACCAAGAAAGGGACGAAAGTAGTTTAGAAAAAAAAGGCGTATTGTTGGAACAGGCGGCACGTGCCACCATTCCCATGCCGGCTAAAAAAAATAATAAATACCAGCTGTGCTTTTTTTCTTTTTTTTTTGTAGTGCCGCAATTCTTGCGGACCAACTCGCTTCTGCAGTTGTTTCGTAACAAGCTATTGAGCTATAAAATATATGGCTACGTTCGCAGGTGCTGCCGTTACTTGGCAGAATCAATAATTGTTGGTATATTACGTCCCAAAACAACCATATGATTACGAGGGATGCCGCGGTGGAGGGCTCCGGAAATTTGGACCGCCTGGGATTGTTTAACGTGCACCAAAATCTAAGTACAGGAGCCTCCAGCATGTTCGGCTCCATCGAAAATGTGGCCGCCGCGGCAGCGATTCGATCCTGCGACCTTCGCGGTTAGCAGCCGAGCACCATAACTACTAGACCACCGTGGTGGGTCTGCAGTCATTTCGAGACCAGCTGTTGAGGTATATATGTAAATGACTTCTTTCACTGTTGCTTGCTTTACTTAAGCAAACCCAAAATCATAAAATTTATTTGGTGTTTTGTGTGCTAATACTGCGATCTCTTCATGAGGCATGACGTAATAAGGGAATGCCGACGAGATCTGACTAAGAATAATTGTTTTTTTAATAACATATTACACGGTTACAGGACTATGCCATGTTAAATCGATCTCACTGGCGTTCACGTCGTCATAGTGTAGCTACACTCTTTATAAGCTCCGGGATAAGGTGCAAAGAAAATAGGCCGAAAAGGCTTAGTCGTCTGGTTATACCAAGCACTGTCGCCGTGGTGACTCGTGGGTTACGGCGCCTGGCGGCTGACCCGAAGGACGCGGATTCGATACCAGCCGTGGTGGTTGCATTTTGATGGAAGCGAAATGCCAGTGTTGTGGGCTATGTCGGTTGGCCCAAATGATTGCGCCCACCAGTTCTTGTTGTGTCTTCCGTGCCTTCCGTGAGTGTTTTTCTGTACCGCTTATGCAGCACGAAGTACCGCAAAATTTGTTCAACATGTACCAACTAGCCCAAAGAAGCGCTTTGCTGAACTGCATTGGGTGTTGAACTCTATATAAACCAACTCAAGTAACGTATGTCGGGAAACTAGTTGGTGAGACATTCCTTTGGGAACCTAAACTGCGATCGGGAAAAGACACCAGAGTAGAAGAGTCTTCTTCGAACTTCGATGTTTCTTCCATAGCGTAGCGTAAGTGCTCTTTACAAAATTTATCCATCGTGTGCCTTCGATATACCGCGAGACCTCAACAGACAAGAGGAAATATGCTTGCACCGCATCAGACTAAACGTCGCCTACACTCATTACTTCAAGAACAAAATCAAGCTGTCGGACTCGCCGTTGTGCGTCCAATGTAACGTCCCAGAAGACCTGAAACACGTTCCCTGCGAATGCAAGAGTATACGCAACCGAAAGACGATCTCTGAAGGCGGCTTTGCACCTTCAACAGGACTCGTGTTTAGAACTACGGCACATTCTGGGCCCATGGCAAAACAGCACCTGTGCGTTACGCGCAACGAAAGCGCTGCTGACTTTCTTGCGGGCCACAAGCTTGACCGAAACTTTGTAAACAGTGCAGTCCGTCCGTCCGTCCGTCCGTGTGTGTGTGTGTGTGTGTGTGTGTGTGTGTGTTTGTGTGTGTGTGTGTGTGTGTGTGTGTGTGTGTGCGCGTGTGTGCGTGTGTGCGTGTGTGTGTGTGTGCGTGTGTGCGTGCGTGCGTGCGTGTGTGTGTGTGTGTGTGTGTGTGTGTGTGTGTGTGTGTGTGTGTGTGTGTGTGTGTGTGTGTGTGTGTGTGTGTGTGTGTGTGTGTGTGTGTGTGTGTGTGTGTGTGTGTGCGGTTATCAGTGTATATATCATAATCATCACCCTGGAGCACCTGGAGTAGCATGTCGTGCGAATAGCCAGGCAAACATCTCCTGCTTTTCATTAAAACATTTCTCTATATATATATAAACCAAACCTACATTTAGCGGCTAGCTCGGCACCTTATTAACAGTGTGGGAGTTTTGACTCAATAATAACGATGCTCGTTAAAATGTCAATCACCTTTCTAGGTACGCCCGCCTGCGATTAACTTTTTATTTACTTCTCCATCTCTCTCTCTCTCTCCTTTATCTCTACATGCAGCTCCTCAGCAGCCTCCTGTCATTACGGACTCCCAAGGCTACCTTCTGCCTGCGACAGCGGGGCCTTACGCGGAGGGCGACACCGTGCGATTGAATTGCGCAGTGCCTGCAGGTGTGAACCCCAAATTTTCTCGCTTCGCTTATTTGTTAATCAACAACATTGTGTTATTCAGCTTTTTTTTCCTTTAGGAAGAAGGCGGCGACACCAATAGACCAGCGCACAAAGAGTCTGTTCACGATCCCTTAAGTGCATAAAAGCGGCGATTATTCGTCGCGTCACGCCTGCAATTTTATTCTTGATTCGAGAACACGTGCTTCCAAACATGTCAAATTCCAAGACTGAATTTATGTAGTAAATCTCTTACTCTTAAGTCGTCGAGTGGACTTTATCGTAATAACGTCTCCGCAATTTCCGAGAAAGAGCTTAATTAGTGGTCGCCTCCAGTTGGTTACCTTTTACGCGCTCACGTTAGCGATGACTGTTTTGCGAGAGACACACCCCAAGTCAGATAGTTCTTCGGAAATGAAGTTTGTGTCTCATCACGTTTCCTCGCTGATTTATACAATGCTGATGGTACAAGAAAGAACTGACACTTCCTAATCGACGATCTGTCTACGCTACTCCATGTAACGTGGATGGATAGCCTCTGCTCGACTTGTTAAAAATGGCGACCTAACATAGTTTTGCTTCAACTTAGCCGCCTCTGCAAAAATAAAGTACGCATAATGCACTAACGTTCACGTTACACCTTTTCATAAAAATTGATGATCACTGTTTCTTTTGCTTGCGCAGCCGATCATGAACTGAAGCTCGCCTGGATGCGAAACGGCCAGCCAATCGGCTCGTCGGTAGCTACTGTAACGACGACGCCTAGTGGTGGCCGGGAGAGCCACCTCGACCTTGGGCCTCTATTCCGCGAAGATCTGTTCTCGAACATCAGTTGCGTGGCAACCAGTGACGTCACTCTGCCGATAGAAAGCTCGGTGCTTGTCGACATGTTCCGTAAGTACGTATGAACTGCACAAATGGAACGCCTGAATTTAAGTATACACGTATTTTTTTTTCACTTCAGGTGCAATGACATTTATCTTTATGATTACGTTCTTACTTATCAATATATCACCCTACCGACAATGAGTCTCATATGCTTCTGGGTGACGCAATCTGTGACTTGTTTTCTTTTTAACATATTTCTTTGTGTGTTCTGAGCTACTATGAGTAGCCGATTCCGTGCTAACGATGCCAACATCTCCTGTTCATCACTTCAATAAAACAAACAACAATATTCCTTCCATAACTTCAACTTATCCTAGTGCCGCCTGCCGAAGTATCCGTATGGAGCTGGCCTCACGACAACGCGGATGCCTCCGGCTGGGTTATGGTCGCCCCTTCGGAAACCAGGACTAAGTCTTCGGCTGTGGCTTCGACATCGGCTCGCGATGCTAAGGACGGCAGCTCGGACGTAGTCTCCGACGGAGCCATCCAATCAGCAAACGCCGACTCGTCTTCGGCCGCCAAATTCCCCTCGCCGCGCAGCTTCGAGTGCGAGGCAACCGGAAGTCGGCCGCCGGCGAACATCACGTGGTTCCTGGACGGAATGCCATTGGACGAACGCCTGAGCCACACTCGAGTCGATGGCAACGTCACGGCAAGCGTGCTTCTCCTGTCGCCTTCCGAGCACGCGGGAAAGCTTCTCGAGTGTCGTGCGAGCAATGACAACTTGGGGGAGCATCGAGGTGTGGTCAGTCGCTACCTGGCCGTGAATGTCTCAAGTGAGTGGACATAAGATATGGAAGATAGAATTAGAGCAGGAGCCGCCAAGCAACTGGTAGGTCTGACAGGTTATCGGCGTTAATTCACCTACGATAAGCTCGCTATGCAGGGGCTAATTGATATCGTAATAAAATCAATAAGGTACGCATCTAACTATTTGCGACAAGATCAGTTAAACTTCAAGTAAATAGCAGTTATTGCCCACATCCGGTATATCTTCAAGTGTCGAACTTAACTGAAACGTCCACGTGACGTCGCCGGCTTCAGCAGGCGGTTTGGCATGTGCGATGTTAAAAAGTCCAAGCCTGTTTACTGGCCCTTTACGGCGTAAATCGGCATTGGCTGATCTTGAACTTCCTCTGATGAACATGTGAGAGGCGAGTCAGCGCTGAAAAAGAAAACTAGACATAAGTACTTCGTCAGGATGCTAGATTGACACGTTAGTGAAGTGCATCGTCACATCACCGCCTCGGCGTTGGTTTGCACAATGAAAGAGCATCTTGTCTTCTCACTTTCTCCTCAATAACAACGTGCCGGTAGCACTGGGCGATGTTCTAGTGCTACCACCGTCTCTGTGTTTAGGAAAATATTGTCTAAAAAACACTCTTCCCGGACGTAAAGCGGTGTCGCGACGGGGACGGGGAGGTGACAGTATTGTAAAAACATAGTATAACGGTACGGTACATATATATAGTAATGTTTCGTTATCTGAACGGTAACAGTATCATAACGTGAAGGTAACGAAGTGATAGATGCACGCTACAGTAATAGAAAGGAGGAACAGGAGGGAAAGGAAAGGCAGAGATGTTAGCCAGTTTAGAATAACCGGCATGCTACCCTACACTGGGGGAAGTGATGGGGGAGCTTTAAAGTTAGAAGGGTAAAGAAAGTGAGCGAAAGAGAGGGGGAGCGCACACACAACGTCACAGTTGGGCAGTCTTGTGCTTCATACGGCATCACTATCAGTCTACAGCCGCTTGTGGTAGTATGTTGTTTTTAAAAATTTTAGCGGTGCAACGGAATTTTACCTAGACGGCAACGGTACGATATTGAATATAACGGTATATTAACGAGACAGCGAGGAGGCACTTATTAAGTCACAACCTTAAATGCTTCATCAAACGC
The DNA here is from genome assembly GCF_013339695.2 of Rhipicephalus sanguineus. NCBI lineage: Eukaryota > Metazoa > Arthropoda > Arachnida > Ixodida > Ixodidae > Rhipicephalus > Rhipicephalus sanguineus. Next base: position 25,962,668 of record NC_051185.1, on the reverse strand, counting down.
GAAATTTCACCGTCGGCGTCCAGCGGCGTCGGGGACGAGTGGTGCAAAAAATCATCACGTAATGACTTCACCAAATTAGTCATGATGACAACACACATCGCCAAAATTTCTTATGTCATTATGACCTCAGAGTGACGTCACATAATAACGTCGTCATATGACATTTTAGCTTGGTCAAGAGTGGTGAGATCACGGAGGCAATGTAAAACCAGGTGAGGTGCTTCCGATCTTAAAGGCCGTGCATAACCACGTTAGATGCAGAAAGCTTTCAAACGGTGGTGGGGCAGGGTCAATGCATCGACTGAGAAGAAAAATATCTTGGAATTCGCCTTCGAGTCGTCTTAAGTGAATGCATGAAAGACCCTGTGAGTTGTAAAATGTAAGGGGACACTAAAGAGATCGGACACATGATGGCTCTATGGTTAGGTTAGGTTAGGTTAAGTTAGGTAGGGTTGGGTTAGGTTAGGTTAGGTCACACACGTCACACGATAGCAGCTGGCTTTCTTCATGTCCAACAACCGTTTCTTTCGCTCTTCTTTTGCTCAGACAAGCCGGAAGTGAGCATCAAGCTAGGCACTGGTCTCAACGCGAGTCACATCACGGAGGGAGCGGACGTCTACATGGAGTGCTCCGTCCTGCTCGCTTCGAGAATCACCGACGTCACGTGGAGTCGCGACGGTCGAGAGCTGGACGCTGACTTGTCCCGGGGCACGGTGATCACTTCGCGCTACTTGGTGATCCGCCGGGTGACTTCCGGTCACGGCGGAAGCTACACGTGCCGAGTGACCAACACCCAGGGCGACACCGTCGAGAGCGCGCCGCTTCTCATCCGCGTAAGATGTAAGTAGACGTGTTAACTTTCATCGTTTTATAAGATCGCTCTTTCATTGAATAACGTCGTATGATCCTGCGAGATACTCGAATAGACCTTTCGTCGAACTTTCCTCATCCGCAAAACTATTGGACTAATCACAGCTGACATGGGATCTCCTTCTATATACTAAATACCTGTAATAGTACCCAACTTTTAATAAAACAATTTCTTAGTCTGATTCGGATTGTGATATATAGGTGACACAAGCAACGAGTGACACTATTGTTCTTCTTATAAGCACTTCCGCTCGAGCACTTCCGAGCATGCCGAAAAGATAACCCCACGCTGAAACCCTCGAAATGTAAGCCAGAATTAAAACCAAGAAACATAGTGACTGCACAGTAGACAAAAACTCAGAAGGTCCCTTACACGTTCGCCTTAGACGACTCGAAGGTGGAAGTCATCTTCTTTTTCTTCTCAGTCGATGTATTTACCACCCCGCCCACGAAAGCTGTCTGTACCTTGCGCGGTTTTGCACTGCCTCCGGGATCGGAGGCATTGCGAGCTTTCTGCACCTGAAGCGCCTCCGGAAACGGGCCACCTATGATTAAGCGATCATGTCATGTGAGGACGCCATCATGTGACGTCGCATTATCTTACGCCACAAATTTTGACAATCAGTACCGTCACCATGTGACATCATCGCATGATGACGATTTTTTGCATCACTCGTGTTGACGCTGGCGCCGGTCTCGCGATGTATCGCCAGGTCTCACCAAATCTCGAAGCTGCCGACGGTGAATTTTCGCGTTTGATGAGGAATCTAAGGCCTTCGTCTTGATCTACGAGTTCGAGATATTATTTCTTTGCTCTAGGGGATAACCAAGTCTCGCTTATGCATATGCACTGCATAATTACTGCATAATTATGCAGTAATTATGCAATTGGGCCTCCTCGCCCAACCGGATACTGTTACACTTTGATCACCTGGGGTTTTCGCGTTTCGTGCAGACTCTCCCAGGTGCGTTTCCGAGGGAAACCTCGTCCTGAGCGTCGAGAGAGACGCGGCCGTGAACCTGACCTGCCACGTGCGAGCTGATCCAAGCGACGGCCTACGCTATTTCTGGCTCGCTGAGAACGGCACGCACGGCAAGGAAGCCGCGCGGGAAAGCCAGCCTAATAGGCGCCGCCAGCAACTGCTCTTGCCACTTGTGACGGATTCGAACCTCCTGGAGATCATCGCGAACGCTTCGATCTTCCATGCGGCGTTCGCATGCTGGGCAGAGAACGCCGTGGGAACGCAGGAGAGACGCTGTCGCTTCAGATTTGTACACAAGGGTAGGTGTCTGCGTATTCCTTCGAAAGCACCTGTCCAAGATATAATGCGTGTTAAATGCGTGTTAGCGCACCCTCAATTGCGCAAGAATTTGGTTACCTAGCCGGGCTTTAGGGGAATGGTCATTTTAGGTGACTTTTTTTTCTGTTGTTGTTGTTGTTGTTATTGATATGATATAAGTAGATGTTGGTGCACAAGTAAGGCGCCGGCTACCTTAGGACGCCAAACTCACTCATGAGGCGACTAACTCAAACTCAGATCGAGCCGTGAGTCTGAGTGAGTCTGAGCGAGGCATATTTTGTCCAGGCTGTCCGAGTGAGTTCGGTTGGGAAAAATTTTAACAAGTCTGAGCCCGTGTGAGTCTGGTTGAGGATAATTTTGATGACCTGAGTGCGAGTGAGCACTAATCGCAAATATAATTCTTGAGTCTGAGTGTGCTCCACTTTTTTTGCTGACCTATATCGGCCACTCCTTAGCTCTTGAAGGGATCGAGCATTTGCTGCGTAAGCACTCGGTCCGGGTGCTTCACTTGAAACGAGCTCTCTAACTCCACATCCGCAATGTTTCACAGTTCTTTCTTCCGCTTTCTTATATACAAAAAAAATCTGTACGCACACACGCAGTATCAGATGCCGCGGCGGTGAAGAGCAAAAAAGAAAAAAGAAAGTAATAATCGCCCATCTGTCATCTGCGCAGGCGTGAACAGACCAACCCTGGCGTGCAGTGTGGGCAAATACACCGACAGTTCTTTCACCCTGACCTGCTTCACGCCTTTCGTCAACGTCACCACGACGTCATCAGCCAAACTGAGACAGCAACAGAGATTACGAGTACAGGTGTTCGACGCCAGGAGGGGCAACCGATCCGAGCGCAGCTTCTGGAGCACGGACCTGGGCCCGATTCTTGTCAACCGACTCCGCTCTGCCACCGAATACTTGGTCGTTGTTCAAATGCCTCCCGAAGCGAGGTTCCAGGCTTATGTGCGCACCCTGGGTCCGGCACAAACTCTTATTGGCCAAGGAGGTGAGAGGCACGAAGGCCTGATCATAACGCTCTAGTTACGCTATCTTTGTCACTCAAGATTCTTAAACAGTAGAAAAAAGAATAATACAAAAAAGAATAATTCATTAAGGTTCTATCAAACAGAGAGACGAGCCCTCAAAATTCTCTTCTTTCATACCAGAAAGTTATACATCATAAACTGCTATTCACCCTACAACAAAAAGAAAACAAACTGCCGGCATTATTTCGTTTGTGAGATGTTTTGTGTTAGTGTATCTGATGGACAATTACGCCTCTGGAAAGTTAGGTAAAAGTTTGCTGCACGGAAGGGACATTTACGCTGCTCACTCCCTCTATCACAAGTGTCCTAAGTTACTCTGGTGGCAATGAGCGTACTTGTTTTTACCCCGATGTAGGGGTTTCCGATATTCTTGAGGACAGGTAGCGATTAACCGTTCAACTGCATAGCACTGTACCGTATTGTGTCAGACGGCTGTGCTTTGCCTAAAGCATGCAGCAGGGCAGTACGAAATGAGAGAGAGGTAAACGGAAAGCGGCTTATTGAAAAGCAGAGAATTCAGCCTCTGTATGTAGTGCACACGCAATACTGTGCATAGGGATGGTGACCGGGGACAGAAAAGCTCTAGAGGATGGTAGGGTATACTACCAGAAAAGATATAATCACGGTGCACCGGTAAAACTTAAGCTCAACGAGTCGATGTAAACAGGCGATGTTTTGATAAGTGGATGTTTTGAATAAGGCTAACGACTCGAAGAAAAAGGAAAATAAGTTTTAAAGCCTGATGTTGTTAGGTGGAGAACGCAGGGGACATAGTGTTCTACATAGGTCTAGTCGGTTTTTGTGATGCCGAACTCTTTCTGATCAAGCGACAAGTTCCCTGACATCTGTACCCAGCGCATTCGAGCGATCTGTCTTCCATGATTTTGAAGACGCGCCTCGCTAGTTCAGTGTGCGTTTAGTCCGGGGTAAACCAACGACACAGACGCAACAGCTCCAAAACATTCCCAAGAGGTTTCAACTACTATAACGTAAAACTAAACCTAACAGTGATCCCTCCTGCCCCTTGTGCCCCTCCCAACCCGTATAAACGCAGTAAGCAGAATTCAAGTCATTGTTTCTGTTGAGTTGCGAATGCGTCACTTGATTAACCCGCAGATTTCCAGCGGAATACTCGTGGTGGACGCTGGACGCTTGCCCTGAGCGTCGTCGTGTTGGCATGCAGCCTGGCTGTGACTCTGACGGCACTGCTAGCAATCTACTGCGCACACGTACGCAAGAAGAGGTCGAAGAAGCGACGGAAGCCCCCGGACAAGGACTGCAAGAGCGACAGCAGTTCAACGAGCCGCGAAGACGTCGCCTCCGTGCATATTCGAGACCACAAGGCGTACCTCACCGCGACGGATAGCTGCTGACAGCGCAGACTGCACGGGTGGTATGCCCGGGCTTGGACCGGCAGTCATCGATAGCACTCCCAAAAAGGTTTTGTCACGTGTAACGTCCTTTGGTGGCGTGAGGAGCGGACAATGAAACGCGTATTTTGCGGAAACCAACTTGTTTTAAAAACGGCGAGCCGGGGCCCATGTTACGAACAATGTACAACAGGCAAAGGGACCATTCATAAGCAGCTGTCTCCTTCATGTAGTCACACTGTTTGTAGCGGTGAAAACACCAGCAGCCACAGCCTCAAATAAAAGGTTGAACCACTCATCGGATAAGCTTGCGTCCAGCAAAGCAAGTAACACAGTGCACAAAATCTCACAGGGTCCCTTATGCATAAGGCGACTTGAAAGCGAAAGCGAAAGCCATCTCCTTCTCTTTCTTCTCCCCTGCCTCTAGGATCAAAGGCATCGCAAGCTTTCTACACCTCACCTGGTTTTGCACTGCTTCCGTGATCGGCCCACCTTTGACCGAGCGACAATGTCATGTAATGACCTCATCATGTGACGTCACGTCATGATACCCCATAGTCGTGTTATAATGACGTCACAAATTTTGGTAATCTGTGATGTCATGCTGACGTGGTATGGTGACGTCATCACGTTGCGATGATTTTTTGCATCACTCATGTTGACGCCGCCGACGGTCAATTTTCGCGTTTGATGAGGCATCTAAGGCTTTCGCCTTAATAATAGCGGCAAGCGCAATGATTTGACCTGGTGACCTAACGCGTCGGATATTTACATACGAGACTCGCCATGGTGGTAGATAAGCATTGACGAATCAGGGGGGGGGGGGGAGTTCATGCTTTCATAAAGCTTTCAAGTTCTCACGTGTACGTATACATGCACACATGCAAACGCACGCACGAACGTACATAAAGGATTGTCTAAGCACCCCTATTCCCCTCCTTCCGCCTCGAAACAAACTTCCGTCTACGCTTTGCAAACCTCCACCTGAGCAGCAGTTAAAGCAGATTGCTGGGCTAGCTGAAATAGTGAACTTTGATGAATTTCCAGCGCTTAGGCGTTATAGGAAAAAGATCAGGCAGACACGGACAGCAAAAGGGACAGCAAGAATGCTGGAAGGCTTTCTTACTGTCCCTTTTTGTTTCCGTGTCTGCATGCTTGTTTTTCTATTTCGCCTAAGCGATGGAAATGCGTCAAACTGCACCTTAGCAAATAGGCTACCGCGCTGCTAAACAACTCGAGGATGCGGGTTGTGTTCCCAGCCATGATGGCCGCACTTTGACGCCAGAGAAACTCAAGAACATCGATGTCGTTATGAAGGCATTGCGCACATCCACAGAACGAGGCACAAACAAGTGCTGTTGAGCAGTTCACGCATGCGCAGGAGCTTTAGCGCCCGCTGCTGGAGCGTTGATAAGGAACTGACTGGTGTGTTTCGATCTTGATCAAACGGGTGGTTGGTACGGCAAAGAACAGATACGCCGGCTTGCACCACTCATACCCAACTTGCAAGACGCAATTTCCTCGGCTGGCTACCTCAGCGTACCGGAATACCGAACGTTAAGGCTTCACGCTTGAACTGGTGAGACTGTCGCCCCATTTTTTTCGCATGAAGAAGGCTTCCAGGTTATGTAAGCGCATCAACTTTGTCCTACTTATTGTAGGTAGTGTAGACTACTGCTACTAGTTAGCGAACAGAAAAAGAAAAGAAATACAGGCTTGAGAGCGGTGGCAACGTTTTTTCACGTCAACACGTGTGGCATACGTAACTTTGAATCGCAGCTTAGGATTCAGTAGTTCGAATGGTTTGTAGATTCAAGGGAGCATTAAGAAAAGTCGGAAACAACTTTGTTCGTGGACGAAGGCGGCGCTTACAAAACTTGGTAGTCGTATTGTTGCCGCGCAAGGTGCGGTACATTTCCGTACGTCCAGCAATGGCTTAAAGCAGACACCGTTCTCTTAGCGATTCCCACGACATGCTGACGAAAATTATAATAATTGTAGCGGTTTTTACGTTCCAAAACCACGATATTGGGGGCTTTTAACTTGTAGGCGTGCTTTTTTGCGTTGCCGTGTTACCGGATACCGAATGAAATCTGCGCATGCGCGGGTCTTTACGGAACGTAGACTTGCTCTCACGGGACGAAAACTGCTCACTGGATATGTTTTACGTTTGCGACCGTAGCTCGCGAATTAAAATTCGTTCGCCGCTACTCGCGATATCCGATTTTCGGAGACTCCAGCCGCCGAGTCAAAATAAGCCGACGTGCGACCGCCAATTACGACCACGTTGTTTGATCCGCATTACCGACGTTAGAGTGACCTAGAATACCGAATCCGTAAACGTAAGAGGCCTAAAGCCCCTCACAGGGTGAATAGGTGGTGCCATCTAGCGGGGCCGAGATGTACTAGGCAAGCACAAAATTGTTGTTGTAGAAACGTGGTGCACTCTACTTCTGGTGTACATACCTTGCAGCGGCGTAATTACGAATGAGTTGCCTTTTCAATTCGTTTTTCCCTCAAGAACACTAGGCAACAACAAACGTGTCCTTGATTGTGGTTGCATGAAGCGTCACAAGATGTCGGCACCATCGTTCGCTAACCGGGTATTCCTACAAGCCTTTGCGTATACTGGGATGCCTTACATGTTAAAAAAAAACTCTATTGCGATTTTGCCGCAGCGGTGATTGAATCTTATCTCAACTAAATATAGTATGAATGCAGTTATTATCATCATTTAGTGGTTTTCGCAAACGTAAAGGTATACGATTACGTATGTCCGTAAACGTTTACGTATGGGAAGCTGGAACTTTTCTAGAACATGCATTCCGGTAACACGGTAACGTAAAAAAAGTATACGTAAAAGCTGTTGTCATGTGGTCGTGACGTTGACGAAGGCAGCAGTCGGCTTATCAAACTAAACTTTTTATTTGGGTGAACCTCTGCCCGGAAAACGAAAAGTCACACTACAAGCAATACACGGTGCAGGGTGATAGCGGCGAATAGAGCGTCGGCCGTCGATAAATTGATCATTGCTGGGATGTGCCGCCTTTTAAACTTCACGCATCGAACTTTCTAGCCTTATCACTGGTGGCCGCGCAAGCTCTGGATTAATCTTGTCTATTCGCGACCTGCGCGCAATCTTAACAAAACGATATACTACAATCGCGAAACTTCCCAAACACTTCGGCGCGGTCTGCGCCGAGCGTTGCTAACAGTCCTTGCGGGCCAAACCCGAATACATAAAATATAGACATTCGCGGCAATATGACTGTGAGCGACGCCGTAGTGGAGAGCTCCGAAAATTTCGACCACCTGGGGTAACGCGGTGCACCTAAATTTAAGTTCACGGGCCTCTAGCATTTCGCTTCTATAGAAATGCGGCCGGGTTTCGATACCGCGACCTTGGGGTCAGCGGTCGAGCACCATAACCACTAGCCCACCGCGGCCGCGTGAAGTTGTCCAACAAAAATGCCGTGTTGGTACGTCCGCGAGAATTAAGGAATGCGCATGCACTCTGCTCCCTCGTCATGAAGCACTTGCTTCGTCAGAAGGCGCGAAAAAATGAGTTTGGCATATGGTCACTTACACCGTATTGGTTTGTCGCGGCGTGTACATTACATTTAAAGGGGCCATGACACGGTCGCCCGACAATTTGAAGTTTTCATCGAAAAATAGTAGAGAGTCTATTATGCCTATACCTATTTAAAAATTGGACTGTAAAAGAATGTTTCAGTGCAAAATGAGCCCTAGAAATCTCCCGCTATAAACCCCCGGCTACCGCCGGCGACCGCCATTTTGGCAGGACGTGTGTGACGTCATGTACGTCACGGAGCGGAGCCGTCGTTTTCTCCGAAAGTTTTAGCAGCTGAAAATCGTACAATTTCAATGCCAAGCTGAAGAAACATGAAATATCTCTATTGAACACGCATTTGACCACGTAACAAAACTTCTTTCGCCGGAATGCAGACGCTCGCCAAGCAAGCAGTTTGTTACGTCACGACTCGCGAGTGCGTCAGTGTTGCCGGACTTTCAGGGCGCTGACATGATATGACAAGAACTTTATTGAAGTCCTGAGGAACTCTAATCTGGGGAGCCGGAGGTCCCCAGATCAAGTTGGTGGCTCCGCCCACGATGGGACTGGAAGTCGAAGCTCCGTCGCGATGTCGTGGGCTCTCTGCACGGCCTGGAGTTGGGTGTGGAGATCGCTGCTCTTCAGGGATTCCTCCCATTGCTCCTTCGCGAACGGAGGAGAGGCATTAAGGGCACAGCCAGAGCATGTGGTCGAAAGAACGTAAGTCATGGCCGCATTTGGGGCACGACTGTAAGTGGTCGGGGTCTATCCTATTAAGGGACCTAGGAGTGGGATAACGAACGTGTTTGCAGGAGTCTGAATGTGGTAGCCTGAGGCTTGTTCAGTTTGGGGTGGGGTAGTGGAAGTTTTTTCCTGGCCAGGCAGTAGTGGGAAATAATTTCGTGAAAAGTACACAATGAATCTTTATGGATGTCGACCTCGTTACGAGCCTGGCTATCCGTGGCAGCGCGCTGTTTAAAAAAATCTTCAATTATAAACTAAGTGCTCGACCAACTGCGCTAAAATTTCGCCAGCTTGTTTGTGAACGCGCAAGTATTAACCGACATAACACATATTATGATCGAAAATTGGGTGTCGTGGCCCTTTTAATGTAGCATTTGGTGGAGGTTGCTGAGATCCCCAAACAGACCTGGAGCTCCGCTCTCGCAAGTTGGCCGAAAGACTGCCGGACAACATGACTGACGCAGTCACTGCCCAGCCAGCACCACCGGCTGCCCCGTCCCCTTGCCCCGGCTCTACCCGTCAACGAGACCCGCCCATCTTCAGCGGAAGTGGTGAGCACGACGTCGAAGACTGGCTCTCCTTATACGAACGCGTAAGTGCCAGCAACAAGTGGGACGACGCCTCTAAGCTTGGCTACGTTATCTTTTACTTGGCTGACGTCGCTAAACTTTGGTTTACCAACCGCGAATCCACCATCGCCAACTGGTCAGCCTTCAAGACCCTCGTAACTGAAGCATTTGGCCGACCAGAGGTCCGCAAGCTCCGCGCTGACCAGCGTCTACGCCACCGAGCGCAGCAGCCTGGAGAGACATTTCCCAGTTACATTGAGGATGTGCTAGACCTATGCAGGCGGGTTAACCCATCTATGCCGGAAGACGAGAAGATCAGGCACATCCTCAAGGGTATCGAAGATGGCGCATTCCAGATGTTGCTGGCGAAAAGCCCGACCACTGTGGAAGTGCTCGTCAGCCTGTGCCAGAGCTTTGACGAATTGCGTCGTCAGCGTTCCATCGCCCGGCAAAGTCTCCCATCACCAGATTCGATCTCGGCCGTCGCAGTCGCAAACGGCAACGTTTGCCAGGGCACACTTACCAACCAGATCAAGGACTTCATCAGAGAGGAAGTGGCCCGACAGCTCTCCCTGCTACCTCATAGCGACTCGTCCACCGCAACCCTGCCTCCGACACTGCAGCAGGCCATACGCACCGAAATTTGTGGCGCCCTCCCTGCAGTTCCGGCCCCTTACCCAGCACCTCCACCAAATGTGATGAGGTTTATTGGAGTAATGAAGTTGCAACGAGGTCGCAACGAAAAAAGGACCGTACGGCAACGCAATGCAACGCTGACGGAGGCGGTACAGGCTCTCGTGCAATCAGAGCGCGGGTCGTGTTTTCGTCCTCTTTCACAGGCGCATACTCGTTCGTGCATCTGCTCCACTACAAGCCTATAATATCGTGCTAAGAAACGAGAAGCCTCATCGCTGCGTCACACGTTGACACACGCACGCACACGAACAGACATAAGCGGGTAATAGTAAATAAATGAATGGTTTACTTCCTACGTCTTGAGAAGCATGCACAAAGTCTGCATCAAGTTCACCTATGGATTTTTAAACGCCATGATCAAAGCATACATTGAAGTCGTGTGTTACGAAAAAAAAAGTAGTAATGGTCAGGCCGCCAGGAATTAATGTATCTTAACAACGTCCATTCGCGTACATGAAATTTTACTCTGTCAGTTGCTTTACAGTGCATCGCAATAAAGTGCATCGCAGGATATTTGGTGGACGTTCTTTTAAGAGAGTAAGCCTAGCGTAGCGGTTGAGAAGATGAGGCTAAAACATAGAACGTAACGAACACGAAGCTTAAGCTCGTGGATCGCCGTTAATGGAACACTACACAGAACTAGTAATACGGAACGTAAAAGGTTAAAAAATTAATGCCGCAAGGACAGTGACGTGGCCCCTTTCCTTCGGCAAACATCAATGTTCTTCTCTAGAAAATCTAACCAGGTGAGTCATCTTCGCCATTCATTATTATTTTTAAGCTAAGACATTGCGCCAGCGTCTCTTCAGTGAAAGCACTAAACCTCGCTTGAAAGTTCTCTCTTTTTTATTGTACTTGTTGTCCTTCTTAACTTCTTCTACTGAACTTAAGGCTCTTGAGCAGATTACCCTCCGTTGTGAGCCCTAATATGTAGCCCGCGTCTTATCTGGCTCGCTTAAGAGTGAACAATGACAAGTCCTGTCCAGGCTTTTAGGGTGTATACTCGCGCTATTCTCGCTAAAACATTGTAGACTCTTAGTATCGTAAGTAACCGTCTACACTGCCTCCTTTCGCTTTCCTTTGCTATTCCTTTTCTTCGACTGTTTTTTTATACGCTGTCAAGTTTTCACTCCTCTGGTGCGTCTCCATGTTGTTCCATATCGAAGAAGTTTCGTCCGTACGTATAGGCAAAAAAGATTTAATGGTCAGTGAAGTCTTTTTTTTTCTCTCTTCTTTTCTTCAAATTATGGTGAAATAATGATATTCTATCCGTGCTGCTCTGTGGGCTCATCATTCCCATCATTCTCAGCCTGTTTATGGCTACTATAGGAGGAATGGTACTCAAAACGAACTCCAGTTTACCCTATCCTTCGCGAGCCGATTCCGTTTTATCCCTGCGAATTTCTAAAATTCAGCACCGCATCTAACTTTCGGCCTTCCTCTACTGCGTTCCCTTGGTAACCATTCTGTTGCTCTTACTGTCCACCGCTTGTCTTTTCTGCGCATTACGTGGACAGTCCAGGTCCATTTCGTTCGCTTGATGTCGACTAGGATATCTGCAACCCCTGTTTGTGCCCCGATTCATCCTGCCGTCCTCCGAACTCTTATGATGTTACTCCGATCATATCGAGTTCCATTGCACGCTGCGTGGTACTCAACCTTCTTCTCTTTTCTAGAAACTACGTCACTTTATTATTTTTACTTTGTTTGCACGTACTTTCTCTCACCTCCGTTCTTCCCTGCTCGAATATTGATTTGTTATTTCAAAAAACATTGTCAAAATTCTCAGTAAAAGTTAATTTGATCTGATGTGTTTCTGGAGAATCGGATTTAAGAGGAAGATCTTATTTAGGTACGTGCAACACGGAGAAGTGTGATCAGACTACTGCATCGATTTGAATGATATTCACTGCACATGATAAAGTTCAATTCTAGTGGCAAAAGTAAGCAAGTGTTTGATTTATTCATAGAAATTGAGGAGCCATTCCATTCTGCAAAGGGGGGAGGTGGGGGGTGACCAGCGAAGCTCTTGTAGCATACGGCACATAGGTGACACATAATTTCGAAGCATAGCCGATCACACACCCTGCAACTCAATCCTCAATGTTTCTCCAGGATGTCCCTTTTGAATTTAGCGTTAGCTCCTTTAAAGTTTTTCATTGGGGCAGCCTGCGTCCTTTTGCCGCGACATGCGTCGTCATGCCTGGCTTGCCGCATGCGCTGGTCAGTTTGATATAATATATTGATGTTTGCATTGTTTTGTTAGGATGTCGATAATGGTTTCACGAAATTTGAACGAACTAATTTGTGATGTTTATTGTAGAGCTGTGTGCGAGTGTATCTTTTCTTTTGTGCGTTTTGCATAAATTATTAGGCACAGTTGACCGATTTGAGTTATATTTTCTTTTCTTGCTAAGATGAGAAGCTGTAAATTCGATAGTTCTGGCTTTCTTAAAATTTTGAGATTTTCAAATAAATGACAAGAACTGGAGTTTGGGCGAGTGTGTCGGAGTTCACACTTGGACCAGAAGCGCAACGAAACAATGACACAGGAAGAAAAAGAGATTCTGTCTGTTGGTTTCTTTCTGGTGTCGTTCGTTTTGTTGCGCATCTAGATTGAATGCACGGTATATGTATAAAAAAAAGCCGGGTACCTAAAAGAAGCGTGCTTCCTAGAATCAGTAGATTTAAAAAATGAATGAAGGAAGGGAATTTTGAAGGCTCGTTTCTGTGTTTGACACATTCAAATTGTATTTCAAACGTAATTAAGCCCCACAAAATGTTGTGCAGTGTTTGTCGATAAAAACCCATTTTTTTTTTCATTTCCAATTCACTTAACAGATAGCTACCCCCTAGCTAAAAGCTTTCTCGCGAAATAGCGTAACTCTTACGCACCTCCTAACGAATTGCACCGTGTGCATTCGTTAATGACTTGCACGAGCGACGAACCCAACCTTCGAGGATCCTCGCACCTTGAACCTCTTGGGGAAGCAGCTTGTCTTGATGAGACTGGCTTTGTAAATTATTCAGCGAAGAACCGAAGCCCTGAGACACTGCTACCGATGGATAAGGAGGGGGTGGGGGACATTTTTCTCCGGTTGCCTCCGTTGCACGCTTCGAAGGAGTTCACCTGGCTTAAATGGAACGAGTCATATTTCCTTCTTCCGAAGCCTTTAATTAAGCTTTGTTTAATTGAACGACCTCACCTTAGGTGCTCCGCCACTCGGGAGCGATGTACTTAGCAGTAATTAAGCGCCAGCCTGCTCGCAGAATGTGGCGGCAACTGCTTGAAACTGGAACTAGTTTACTATTTTGCAAGCAACTGACTCGACAATGCTGTCTTATCTCTTGTTTCTCGTAGCTCTTGCCCTCTGGGAATATTTATTACGGCAAGTCTCAACTATCGAGGCACCGCGGCGGTACAGATGTTACGGTGGTCGGCTGCTGATTCGAAGGTCGCGGGAAGGAAGCGTCAAATTATGCAAACAAACCGCTCGAACTTACCGCGTCATTGTAGGAGTTCCTACTTTGTACAACACGCGAATGACGACGGTGAAGCAGCCCTGCAAGGTAGCGGGGTCTCTCAGAAAAACTCGGATAATGAGGTTCGCATGCAAATTCCAAAGCCATTGCGCAAGGGTTCCTAATACGTCTTAACCATAGCAGCGTGTAACGCAGTTCCTAGCTGTTGACCTCACACAGTTTTGATATGGGAAAAGAAATCACGCTGCAACAGCATCGCGATTTTTTTTTTTTTTTTGGCCCTCGACGCCTCCTTGAAGAAGAGCGATGCTCCGAGCTAAGGAGCTCGAATTTACTACACCAGTGAAGGGCCGTCCAGAGGGCCCACGACGCGGCGGTGAGGCTTGGCCTCCCCGTCCCCACGTGGGACGGCCCGCGGCGCTGCCGTCCTGAACGGCTGCAGTGCTCCTCAAGACTGTCTTAATAAAGTTCATTGTCTGTCTGTCTGTTTTCGAGGAAGCACTGTCTTCCTCTTAGCAGTAGGTGATATTCTTGCCGTGTCAACGTACAAAAAAAAACGCCAGGCCTGCGCGGAAAGCGCAGCACAGTCACAGCGAAAGCTGGAAGAGCGGCACTTCTAGAGCCCGTTATAAACTCTCCTGTAGCTACTAATACAGGTACATTAGCAACGTACCCACTACGCCACAAAGCGTAATTTTTGGGAAGTTGGGAAGCACCCAGCACGACATTATCCGTTGTTCTGCGGAGAAGCGAGGTACGATATGTAAGCGATTATGTGCACTTTGTTGATGCGGCGGTTGATGACGATGAATAATTATGGTTGCGCCCTTTGTAATGGGCTGGAAGCTTTAAACAACCCACTAGTTACGTAATTCATATTGTGTGACGCCCAGTCGTTATTTAACTGTCCCACCACGCTTTATAACACACTTTAACCGGAGAAACGTAGAGCGAGAGAGAGAGAGAGAGAATTGACTTTATTGAGACCCTGAGGAAATGGATCATGGGAGCCTTATGGGCTTCCTTGGCAAACAACAGAAGTGCACTTGTGAGGAACCCACTAGGCTATAAATCATTGTAATTTTTGAGAAGTAGGGCAGTAGGCACTGTGCCATTTTTCGTCATTCTACAGACAGCCGTGGTACCTGCTAAACGCATGTAAGACATTATGCGCACTTTGTTGATGCAGTGCCTGATGACGACGAAGAATTATGGCAGAGCCATTTGTAATGGGTTGGAAGCATTCAACAACCTACTCGTTGCGCAATTCGCATTGTGTGACGCCTGGTTACAGAATTCGCGTTGTGCGACGCTTGGTGCTTATCCTACTCTCTTACCACGCTATATTGCATATGCTAATGTGGTTCCTCCCGAAATGAAGCCTGTATAGGACCTTTTTGCAAAGCAGTTTCAAGCACCGGCATGGCTCAGAGGTTGAATACTGGGCTCCCACGCAGAGGGCCCAGGTTCGAACCTAGTTCCATCCTGGAATTTTTTTTCTTATTTAGTTTTTTTTTTCTTATTTCGAGCGATACTGGTTACGGACACCGGCGGCGGCGGCGGACAACTACGGCACCAAAAACGGCCGGTGAAATGATCTCATAACAGCTTTCGCTGTAAAAAGCTGGGGCCCTGCCTGCAGTGATTTGTCAAAGCCGTCGCTGTAGTTTAGTAACTGTGGCGTTTTAGTACAGAAACACAGGTCCCGGTTTCAATGCTGGCCGCGGCATTTCAGTGATAGACGCTGTCAGATACTGATGGCGATATAGACGCGCACTTAGGCATAGCCTAAATGCATGTCTGACTGCGTCAAACAGTTCTCGATGGTCAACAGGCGCGGGCCATAGTTTAAGGTGAAACGGCGTTTCGGGACCGGTCTCTAGACCGGATTTGAGATTGTTTTCGAGCAAACAATCCTTGAGAAAAGGACTGTACCAGTCTCGAAACGTCGGGACCATCTTAAACCATGGCAACTGCCACTTAAAGCTTCATATAATTAATGAAGTTGCTGAAGCAAAAAAAAAAAATCACAGCATATCCACGGAGTGAATGATGATGAGTGGGCGAAGCTGCGGAGGTTCATCGGTAAACCGTGAATCTTCCGTGAATTCTGCCCAGGACATCGTCACCGACGTGAGATCGGGCGCGTTTATACTAAAGGTTCGATGAGAGTTATGACGACTTGCAGCTCACTTTAATTTTACATGCACGCTGTGAATTTTTATTGTTTAATCACGCACAGGAGAAATCGCACACACGCACTACCTTGGAGGTCAAAATCCAGTGCCTATATATACGGGGTGGTCAGTGAACGATTGTGCAGCGCGAGCGGTCGGTTTTTTCAATCAAGACGCTGCCGCGACGCTGCCTTCGTCGGCGCCGCTGCGCCGCGAGGCAAGATAGGGGGGGGGGGGGACCGTAGGAGAAGAGAAAGAGGGAAAGCGTAGGAGAGGAGAGGGTGATACATATCATGTACTGTCGCAGCGCATTGTCTTTATGGAGCCTTCATGTGTGCACGCCCCCTCCGTTTTTAAGACTGGTTACACACTACTACGACGGGGACGAACGGGTGCCGCTATAAGGACCTAAAAAAGACACATCAGACAGTCAAACGTTATCGGGGGTTGCCTGACAACGACGTGCCCCAGTAAATATTTCGGGCGTCTCCCCTCTAAACGCCAGCACTCAATTTTAATCTAATAATCTATTAGCAGAAACGACCGCTAAAATATTCCGCGTGTTTCATAACGAACATGGCGCTGAGTTTGCTTATTGACCCAAACAAGTTCCAATATTTCTTTTTTTTTTCTTCTTTGCATTCTGGTTCTTTTTTACTTGATATCACGCTTTGTCATGGGTGCTTTTTTCCGTTTGCATGGCTGGAATTTCAATAGAACTCTGTATTCATTGCGTGACGGTCACAGATTTATTCATAAATTTTACTAATAAATTACACTTTCTGTGTATTGCATGGTTTTCTTTATTTGTTCCCATACGCCGTGTATTTATGTACAGCGTGTACTCGGCATCTTAATGTCGTCCACTGCATATTTATATTCAATTCAATCGTGTCTACGCTTCACATTATCATGTAATATATGTGTAGTTTCCTACTGTCCTTATTTGTGTACGTTGACTGCGGTTCCTTCGATATTGCAACTAGGTGTAGTTGCACAGCCGACCCCAAAATTTCTCCGTGCTTCATACAACGATAAAATCAGTCAGTCAAGTTAAGTTGTCCGGCGCTTGTCGCAATAAGAACTGTTAGGGTCAAGCTTTGACTCGCTCCTGATATTTTGTGTCACTGAACGTGCTTTTGAAGAACACACTGTTTCAAATTTATGTTAAACGCTGAAGTACATTCGATGAGCGACCGCCAACCTCCCCAAAAGAAAGCATCGCGCACTTTTCAGAAAGTGAACGGAAATCAAGGTTACTCCTTGCAGGTTTTTTTTTTCTTTTTTGATATACTTCTTATATGCCTATAGAATTTTCTAAGAGAACTTGTGACCTTAAAGACCAAAACGCAATTTTTTAATAAAGTTCTGAATGCCGCTCTGATCGCTCTAATAACATACATTGCAATCTGATGAGCTGGATTTATGGAAGCCATTCAAACCAAACTTGACAAGATTTCTTTTTTTTTTTTTAGTCTCCGTGAGAACATCGCTCCATTTACATTCGTGCTGCCGAATATCACCGCTACCCGAAATCGATCCAAGCACTTGGAAATGCATTGGCGTGTAACAAGATCAGCTCCTTACGCAGCTTCGTGTGTACAAACAAGCAGTGAATGGCAAAAAAAAAACGGAGTACTCAGGAACAGGCGAGGTTTGGGCAAGCGTCGAAGGTGGCGATAGCTCCTTCTAACTAAGTGAAAGCTAACACTAGCAGCCTCGGAACGGCAATCCTCAGAGTGAATCCGAGATGGTGATTTAAGCTTCGCTTCTCGGAAACGATGTACACAACACACGAGTCATTTTGACAACGGCACGCACACATACAGCGGCGTATTCGAACACCACGCAAGCTCAAACTGCAGCATTTGTGCAATCAGCGAGACTCCTGGCGCTTCGCCGAAGGAAACACTTCGCGAGTGAGCATTCGTGGGATGCGGAAGTAAGTACCTATGTTTCGCGTCTCGCTCCCCAATCTGAGTGAAACCATGGCAATGGAGTGAGGTAGTCGTTCGCAGGTAATCGTGGGTGTGGATGTCGGCAAAAGAAACAGTCGTACTTTGTCTTGGCTGTAATGTATGAGAAGGGTAGTAAGGAAAGGTAGCTGCACCGGTTGTAGTCGCTCGCAGCGTCGGAACAGGTCTCTGGGCAAACGACCAGATATCGTGGTTTTCCGAAGAGCGCGAATGGGAAAAGAAGCAAATAAGTCGAAAGGAATAAGTGAAAATATTAAATATGTTGAGTGGATACAACGAGGACAGAGGTAAAGGACCAGCGCTGGTGTTCGTGTATGTATGTATGTATGTATGTATGTATGTATGTATGTATGTATGTATGTATGTATGTATGTATGTATGTATGTATGTATGTATGTATGTATGTATGTATGTATGTATGTATGTATGTATGTATGTATGTATGTATGTATGTATGTATGTATGTATGTATGTCCTGTGCTCAAGGACTGAAACTCGAAATCATTCTTTCAGTATAACGACTGCAATGAGGAGCGATTGCTCGTGATAAACACGTCATGTCGCTGCAAATCTGGCCGCCAAAGATCATTTTGGCTCTGTTGTCAGTGCTCGAATCAAAATTACGCCGATGTGACACCAGCTGTAGAGAGAGAGAGAGGTTTATTATGAGAGAAAAGCTTAGAGGTCCGCCTGAACCAATTTTCTGACCTGCTACTCAGCGTTAGGAAAGGGAAGGGGTTGGAAAAGAGAGCAGAGAGGTGTTCATGATCAGGATGAAGGTGGGGACGAAACGAAACCTGAATTTCCAAAAACTGTTTACAGTCTTTTGTCGAGCTCTGTCTCGCGCAAAATCTTGTTCACAGCTTTGAAAAAGTTGCGCTGATGACGACGTGTCGCTCCCAAAAGAGCTTTTTCCTATACTTGTTGCTTGACAGAATTAAAAATGAAGGTGGCCATCGATTTTCTTTGTATGCTATATCGCAGTCAGACGCACAAGTGGTGTTCAGTAGTCTCTGGAGCTGTAGACGCTGGCAACAAAATCATGTGCATACCTTAGCCCCAAAAGTTTTAGGTACAAAAGACTTGCACGAGCGGCTGTACACTGACAGCGATGTTGTCATCCGCACAAGAACAGTGACGTTGTGTGTCTGTGCTCCCCCTCTCTTTCTGTTTCTCTCTCCCTCCTTTTTTACTCTCCTTTAAATTTCTCCCATCACTTTCCTCAGTGTAGGGTAGCATACCGGTTATTGTTAACTGGTTAACATCCCTGCCTTTTATCTCTCTCCTGATTTCCTTCCCGTTTCAGCCCCTGAGAACAGTACATAACTGCCTCTAGGGTGCATCCGCCTTCAATCTACTCACCAGTATGCGCTCACTGCTGATGAAATTTTTCCATCCCTGGCGGGAACGTTGCAAGCCATCTCTTAGAGGTGAACATCGCTTCCGGCGCAAACGGTTCCTCTGGCGCGAACATCATCTGCTAGAAACGTGGATTGTTTGCAAGACTATGCGCGAATTCGATAATTAACTCTCTCGGGAACCAGAGCTGCAGATTTCCAGGCCATCGATCTTTCAGAATACGCGACACGTGCCGTTTCGTAATTATGTGATTCGCCGCAGGCTAACCCTTTGCAAAGAAGACTCCTGTAAATTAGGAGCTCTTCCGGGTTTGTTCTAACCGTAAATATGGCCCGCTGATTTGTCGCTAATAATTTAACCTAGTAGAAACGAGATAATAATATAATAATTGTCGTGCTTTAACGTTCCAGAACCACGATATGATTATGAGAGACGCCGTATAGTGGAGGGCTCCGGATATTTCGACCGCCTGGGGTTCTTTAATATGCGGCTAAATCTAAGCGCACCGGCCTCAAGCATTTTCGCCTCCGTTGAAAATGCGACCACCGCGGCCAGGATTCGATCCCGCGACCTTCGGGTCAGCAGTCAAGGAGATGTTTCGTTCAGTAACGTATATTAAAGGGACACCAAAGTGAAACAGTGAATTGGCGTATATTGATCAATTGTACTCTGTGAACTCTAATGCCTTTAATTTCACTATAGCAGGTTTATTATTATAGGAGAGAATTGAGGTCAAAGTTTCATATTTAAATTTCGCGCCGAAATCTCCGCACGTGACGTCATGTATTTCAAAGCGACATTTTCGTATTATGCTGACACTGGCTCAATGAACTAATCTCAAACTTCGTATGTGAAGTCTACGGCCCCATCAGAGGACAATTTGCTTCATTTTTACTGATTAAGAGCTACGTAGGACATGGTAGACGCCGTCAAAATCTGTGACGTCACGGCAACTGGTGCGGAAACTTCAAGGTGGCGTCTCCGCCCGCATTTTCTTTCTGCGCGTTTTCTCGCTTACTAGGAGCCTTCTCGCAGCAAGCATGGTGTTTTTGATATCGCGAAAGAGTAATTTATTAATACCAGAAAAAGTGTTGTCCTTTTCAGTGTCCCTTTAAACTCGCGTTATTGCTGACAAATTGTTACGAAGAATACGGTTCACATAGAATAACTTCAGTGTCTTGATATTCATGTTCATTACAAATAAATGTTCGATTATGTACACAGTGGAGGTCGTTATAGAAGCGCTTTTGTTAGTGTAGTCATTCCGAAACTTGTAGCTACAGCACATTCCATTAAAAAAGCCTACCGCCCAAGCGCTGTGGGGCAGATGGTTAACCAACGAAGCTGAAACGTGAGAATTCGGTGTTTTTCACTGAGTTAATCCTGGTGATTCGTTAATGCTTTTCTCAATTATTCATTGCGTCTGTCCGGAAATCTTAATCGGTGTTTGCCGCCCGTGTGTTCCCTTCTTCACTTTTAGTACACCAGTGGTGACTAGTGGGACTTGCCCATTTTCTGTGGCGCAAACGTTTTTGCACGCCGACGACTTCTTCACTTAAAGGGGACCAGTGACTAGTGGGGCTTAATCAATAATACTTAATAAATAAAGAACAATGCTTGTTGATGGATGGATGGATGGATGGATGGATGAATAAACTTTATTTCGGTCCCTCGGAAGGGTGGATGGATGCAAAACTTTACTAAAAAATCCTGAGGTGCGCGACTCAGCGTGTAGCGGGCCGCTCCCATGTTGTTCAATGTAAAAATCTTCTCGTTTGGCTTATACATAGCGCTCTTAACCATATAAATTTTAAGTTGTACTAGGTATATTAGCCAAGTAGGCAATAGGTGCAACTATTATTTATTATTTCTTAGTTATTTAAGAGCTGATTTCTTTACCTATTTATGTATTTGTTCGCTGATTTGACGCCATAATCTCTAAGCGTGTCCTCTCGGGTAGCCGAAGAAAACAAAACGAGATATCAGGTTTATATCGTTTTGCTACGCCTCCTGAGTGACATTAATTTGAACAAAAGTTCCAAATCGATGTTTTGAAAACCAACGTCTTGACTGGAGAAAAATAAAAAAACAAGGACTTCATGGATTCACGCTCCTTTGATCCCAAGATCTCGAGATTCAATATTGAGCTCTGAATGCGAAGGTCTTCGTTGCGCCTTATCAATCCGATGTTTGCTTCCGACTGTCGATACGGCGTTCTCAGTTCGCTTACGATGCCTTCGAACGGTCTCACGGTGCCTTACCCTTCTCACTACGGACTTCCAATCAGAGTGAAGCGGCACAGGGCAGTCCTGATGTTTGTAAAATTTAGTCTTACGTCTTTACTTTTTGAGATGAAAGCCTTAGATGCCTCATCAAACACGAAAACTGAACGTCGTAGGCGTCAACAATAATGCAAAAAAGGCATCATGCAACGACGTCATAATGTCATTGACGCCATGACGTCATGGTGACGTCATCACGTGATGATGATATTTTTGCACCACTCGTCCCCGACGTCGCAGGACGCGAGACGCCGACGGTCAAATTTCGTATTTAGTGATGGATATAAGGTTTTCGCCTTAATATTCGGCGCAACATCTTGCGAGCCTGGCGTCACACCTCGGCAACCCAGCAAAACAAACGATCATTTCTGCAGTTTTTGAAGACTACTGACTTAAGTGATCACCTCTAGATACAGTGCACTGCGCATGTGCATTCCGAGTTGCGTGCACTCGTACTTTCCGTCTCTCTCTCTTTCCCTTTACCCTCTCATTACCCTACCCACGTGATAGGGTAACAAACTGGATACAGTCTAGGCACTCTCGTTGCTTTTCTTGTACTCTTTCTCTCTCTCATAACATGAACTCGAACGAAAGCTTGTCCTTCGCATTACATCTTTTAACCTTAATATCAGACTTCATATATAACTAACTCGCTAACTAACTCATTAACTAAAGAAATCACGCGGCTCCTGATGCATTTTCCTGAGACGACTGCAAGGCGAAAGCCATCTTCTTTGTCTTCTGAGCCGATTGCACTGACTCAGCCCGAAGGCTTTCCGCAACCAACATGGTTTCGTGCGGCATTCGGGATCGGAGGAACCAGAAGCTTTCTGCTCCTCACGTAGTTTTGTAGAGCCTCCGGGATCGGCTCACCATGACCATGCGACGTATGTCATGTGAAGACGTTATCATGCGACGTCACGTTATGTGACGTCGTAATGGCGTCATGATTACATCGTAGGGTAACCTCATTACATGATGATTTTTTCCCATCACTCGTGTTGACGCCGCCAACCGTCACTTTTCGCGTTTGATGAGGCACCTATGGCTTCCGCCTTAAGAAATAAATATATAAATGTTCACTCGCGTCGGGTGTCAGCAAACCAGCCTGCCGGAATACTTACAGGCATTTTTTTACTGTTTTATTCTCTCTAGAGCGTACTCGGCTTTTCACCTTTTAGTGGAGACACTGCAGTCCTAATATGATTGAACTCCTTCCCACCAGTCGGGGCGCTCAGTGCCCATTCATCATTTTGGATGAGAGCCTAGTTACCTTTGCTTGTACTATCCTCACGGCGTTCGTAGAAACACGTCTTCAACTTTATTTTTTCCTAAACGCCTGGACCCTGCTAAAAGCGTCTTACATGGAACCGCTCCATCTTCTGCGACGCTGCGCGGCTCAAGGCGATTGGCTCGAGAAAGTTTTATCCCAGGCGTGTTCAAGTTGCTCGTACTTCCAAGGTGCTCTGTTCACGTCTGCGTTCTCGCGGTCGGCGTAATAAATTGTTCTTGCTTTCATTTTGGGATATCGCGCGTTGCGTTCAGCTTCTTTGAATAACTCAAAACAGGCCGGAATGCCTCGTAAAATGATCCCGACAGGAAACAGCCCCCGAAGCTTCAGCTTTCTCAGACATGTAAAACCAGACTTGTAGTGTGTTTCACTGACTTTCTTTAGTTTTAGGGGCGAAGCACCTTAGGACCTAGCTTTGTCGTCGACTCTTACTGTCCGCTGTCACGGTATATGGGAAACCGTTGCTATAGTCGAAACATATGTGCGTATGTTACGATTACGATTATAAAGTCTCAGATAAGTTATATGCAGCACTCAAAACCTTCCTGAAATATCTTAATAAAAATGAAACCGAATAGTAATTAAAGGCACTATGTTCCCGAAATTAACAAATTTGGCTATTACAGTTCTGAAGGATTTTCACAGTGGGATGCGGAAGGTGTCGTGCCTGACAATTTGTCTTCAACGAGAAACCCTGAAGAAATGCTTTCGTAAGAGCTTGAGTCGGAGACAACTTTAGAAGTCCGCGGCATTTCATCCTTAAAGGCGAAACAAAAGTGTGTATGTTGCGATTACGATTACGAAACAAAGTACAAGCAAAAACCCTTTATACTAGTCGACGACTTCAACGTATACATTATGGAAAGCGACTGGATTATGCGGTATATGATGTCTCGATACGCTCTACGATGCATTTCATACGACTGGAAACAACCAACAACCACCCGAGGAACATTCATAGACCTTGTCTTTGCCAACTTTAGATTAGATCCACTCGAAGAAGCATTGGCTCACAAAGACCACAAAGCAGTAATAATGAAGGAAAAACGGAATCCAGAACTCGAGACGATATACGAATTATAACAAGAGGATTGAAATAGAAGAGCATTAAAGATGAACCAAATAAATACACTTGTATATATACACTTTACGTCACTGAGTTTACATTGGCAGCGGCAACGAGCGGGGGACGTACGTACGGTAACATATCGGTACGATACCCAGAGTGCTTCGCCACTCGTCATGATTCCCGTTAGTGGAGATGCGGTGAATATTTTCTTCTCTTTTTTTTCGTAAACTTGTATGTTTCCTACGATACTAGGTATGCATGTGAAGTTTCGCCCCTATAAAAGCAAGCAGTGATATGAGCTCTTTCCATAAAAAAAATTCTGATGTATGGCACGGAAAATTTTTGAATAGGGATTGTCGCTGGAGCCAAGGTTTCCACAAGTGGTCTTGTCTTCTTGAAGTCAAAACCGCTTGTCGAAACGTTGGCTCCAGCGACGCGTCGTGTTCGAGGGTACTTCACCTCTTCAGGCCTCCATCTGCTCCTAAATTGCTACAATGGCAAAATTCCACGGCAATCTATTCGACCCGAGTCAACACTGTTTCGTGAATAACAAAAATTTGAAAAAAACGTTAAGATATTTGTAGTGCTCCTGCATAGCTGCAATATGCCATCCGCAAAGTGAAATGCAGGCCAATGTCAGTATGTGAGGTAAAGTTTCATATGTATATATATATATATATATATATATATATATATATATATATATATATATATATATATATATATATATCAGATGCGGGCATAACACTTGCCTCGTACTAGCCTGTATTGAAAGACAGCTTCTTTCAATGATAGATTTGGTTCTTTATGTAAATGGCTGCGTATGTTTTGCCTTAGCTTAGCTCTTTCGTTACCACGCCTATTCAAATCGATCACCAGTGATCGATGCTCTGAATCGTCAATTCTGGCATGTTTAATCTGTTTCTCGTGCACCTATCACATCCTACTAGTTAGTTCAGCCACTGCACTTCCAGAATGAGTTTGAATTTGCCCGCTTCGGCAACATAGTGATTTTTTAGGTGCCCCTCAAAGAAGCCCAGTTGGTCGAAACATCCAGAGCCCTTCACTAAGGCGTCTCTCATAACCATGTCGTGGTATTAAGACGTAAAATCCCAACAGTCATTATTATTACTACATTGATCAGTCCGTCGTCAGCTATGCGAAATGGTTACAATCCGGCCATAAATGTTTATACATTGTAGCTGTAGTGACGTAGATGCCACAATAAGTGACATTGCTTAAAAAGAACGAACGACGAGTAGCACAACTTTTGCAGTCATTCAGAAAGAAATGATTTCGCAAAAACCTCAGCACACATTGCGCAGGCGTCGTCTTCTCTGTCTATGGCGGGCTGTATTTTTTGCGCAATCCTTCCTTTCTGAAAGAACGAACAAACCCGTCTTTAAACGCAGCACTACATCCTGACCTAATTTTTTCTTCAACTCAGCTGGAAATGCTTGCTTGTACCTTCAAGAGCCCGCCTTATCTTCGAAGATATATGCTCTCCTCAACATTTCTTTAAAGGAAGCCGCTTCGTGCTTCCGCAAGGGAACTCTGAAAAGCCTCTAGTATGGCCATCGAGTATTTGGTTTTGAGCGTGGGGCATGCGCAGGCAGGAGTACTTCCTAGTGATTCCGCATACGGAAGCCACTTAGAACTATTATTTGTCCCAAATACGCATCATTCTGCTTACTTGGAAGAAGATCTTGTTTCATCTACGTCACTAGGCGTTGATTTGTTTATGCGAGGCACGCACAAAAGCGAACGCTGCGCTGCACACTCAGCAAACGCTGAAGCGGCAACCCCTTCTCCCATGTCGCGTTGGCGACGTCTTATGTCTTTCCTACTGCATGAAATTCGAGTCACGTTGCAAAGAAATGATAGCGACACACTTTGGCCAAGCGGTGCTCGGTTGCACACGATATTGCTATGAACGACGCGGAGCGCTTGGTGAATGTTTCCGGTATTGAGTTCAATATCGCGGGCACCGATACGGATTATCTTCGCATCGGTTTAGGTGGCCGAAAATGCTGAAGCGGCTAGACCTTGTTCAGAAAGCTATACCGTAACCCCTTGAGGGCTGCAAGGTAGTGAAAAGCGACCCGAGTCATGGTTCTTCCTTACGTCGGGTCTTATTCTATTTGAATTTAAAAAATATTTTTATTTCTTTAACGTCATGTTGGGATGCTAGTGTCTAGGTATCTGGACCGATACTTAGAGATTAGCATCCAAACAGCACACATCTTTATCACAAAGCTAAGATTTGTTTATTGTGTCATAATTGTCATTTTTGTTGTACTACCTGTCATTTACTTTGTATTATTCGCAAACTGTACTACATTTACTTCGTGTAATAGTCTACTTAGTAACTATTACAGCATCGCTGTATGCTCCTGGGTATGTTTGTTCAATGCATACTTTATGACAAGAGGGCCCCTTTCAGCTGTATGCTCTTGCACCTCATTTGTACGAATATGTATGCAGGTATATCTCTTGTGGTAGAAATAAACTGAAACTGGAACTCCTATTTCTAACGTATTACGGTGGGCTGCTAGCATGGCTGCACTGTCTAAAACGTTATCGTGCGTTCTAGTTGATTACACAGATTAGGGTTTACTGTACAGCAAAGCTGTGTATGACCCTAGTCATAAATGCACAAGCTACATGCTGCACGTCCAGCCCACAAAAATCGTGGTAGTGGAAGAGCTTTAAAGGAGTATATGCTAAATCGGGGGTCGGCCACCTTTCGGGGCGGAGGGCCGAGTTGCATGAAGCCGACACTGCGGGGGCCAGACAGCAAGTCAACGGGAGGAGGGGAGGTAGAGTTAAAGGAAGTGACAACATCAGTCTATCTGGCTATGTGTGAATATGGGGGTCAATGCTAAGTGGAAGCGATCTTTCTTTGCTCCTCTCTAATCCTATTAGACAGGAGCAAAGAAAGAGCAAAGAAGAAAAGGCGGAGAGCAAATGTGTCATGACGAGAGCATAAAACATTACACAGGTTCAGTGACTGTGCACCACTTAGTAACTACCATACTTGGGTGCATGGTTTAATTAACATACGACTCCTTGGGGCAACTGTGTTGCTGCTCACGGACTTTTGCCGAGTGTATGTCACGAGAGAGAGCTGCCTTGTCCGTCTCTTTGTTGAAGGCTTGAGGCTTGAATACATCTTTCCAAAAATCACTAGCAACTGAATTCTCTTCAGTGCCATCTCCGGGCCGCTTGATGATGAGTTCACCTAGAAGAATCTGGGTGGCGCCCCTACTTGGCAACACGAGAATGCCAATCTCCTCAAGTGTGGCTCCTTGCTCCCTTTTATCGTCAGCATGGTAGAGCCTGAAATGATTATTAATAGGATGACCGTGTTTAGGTTGTTTTCGACAATAATAATACCACATGTAGCGAAACTCTGTATGAAGCCTAGTCTTAGATAGTTTTCATATAGTACTAGTGCAGTTGCTCTGCACTTTTTGTACTTTGGCCTTGTTGGCCAACTGAAAGTGTTTAAAACTAGCATGAATTCATCGACATTGTGGACATCATACTCCACTGCAGAAGATGGATGGAAGAAGATGAGGAAGACAAGCCACATTATGCCGATCGAAGCATTATTGGGGGAAAGACAAAGCTGCAAAGGCACTTCACTATGCACAGATCCCAAAAGGAAACACTAGACCTGCTGCCATTATTTAATATAGGAATTTCACAAATTTATGTGCTTGTATTTCTTGCTGTCCAAAAAAACACTACTTCTCTGTTTTGCTTTCATTTTGCCGCCGATTCGTATGAAAGATTAACCAACCATAACTTTTTTCTGGCTATGTTCCATGCACAAAATAAAAAACAGTTGCAGAGGATCCCTAAGCTTATTCTTGTGAGATTGTATCATGAAAGCATTTGCATCTGCAGACAACGGCACACTCCCTCCGTAGACGCTACACTGGTGGCCACATGTTGCAGACGTCAGCTATTGCAGAGCGCCAGCTATTGCTTTTTCCTTGTTCACTTCAAGCTGGGACTTCTGCTGCGAGGACTACCCTTTCCTTCCCCACAGCTCCAGTTGGTTGCTGCAGCAATTGTTGGTGCCGGCGTCGGTTCCCATGGGAAAGGTAGAGTGCTTTCCGAACACTGCTTTTGTGGACAGCAGCTGCGTGCATGCTTTCACCAACCTAGCCAAGAAAGACTTATGGGTTAAAAAAATTGAACTGCGTATAGCGAGTACGCACCTCGTGACCCAGGGCTCAGATGAAGGCTCGGATGAAGCAGCCCTTGGCACCAATCTTTTCACATCATAGCTGTCTCCTGCCACAGCTATCATACCTAGGTGAAATTCTCCGGCTTCCCCATTGGGACTTGTCGCTTTCAAAACAACAGTGACGTATTTTGTCACATCGGTTGACAAACTCAGGTTTTTGAAGGTGTACTGCACTTCAAGTGGGGACAGTGGCAGGTCAAAACCAAAGAGCCTGTGAAAGAATTTTAAGTGCCAGCTTAAGTGGTGAGTAACGGTATTAACTATCACAAAGGTCAATAAATTTTTTATTTCATGAACACCAAACAATGTGGAAGTTTGGGCCAGTTGGAGATTCATGATCAAACTATACTGCGTGGTAGACAACACGGACAACAGGAAGACTGGGACAAGCGCAGACTATCAACTGAAGGTTTATTTTTTCTCTGCTACATATATACGAAAAAAACAGAAAAAAGATACAGAAAAAAACAATAAAGATAAAAGAAAGCTGTTAATAAAGAAAATATTTGTACACTGGATGCACGGGTCGAAATGCAGTGTACAGAATTCTGCTATCATGTGGAGCGTGTTACATCGGGCAGACTGGGAGATGCCTCAATGACCATCTGCGTGAGCACGCATGTAATGTACGCAATGGCAATGAGGGATTCTTGGCTCAACATGTCAGCAGGTGCAGTTGCTATGTGCAGTTCGAAAGCACAGTGGTGATGCATAATCAAAAAGATGAGCGTACCCGTGTAATCACTGAAGCCGAGAAAAGGGCGCAGAAACCTGACAACTGCGTTAGCAAACCGTCGGTTGCTCTCCTAGATAAAGAGCTTCAGTTCCTGGCAAATGGCGCACATGGCCAATGAGTCTACTTTCCAACCCATGCATCCAGTGTACAAGTTATGTTTTCTTTCTTTGTTAACAGCTTTCTTATATCTTTTTTGTTTTTTCTGTTTCTTTTGTATATATGTAGCAGGGAGAACATAAACCTTCAGTTGATAGTCTGTGCTTGTCCCCGTCTTCCTGTTGTCCGTGTTGTCTACCGCGCAGTATACTTCGTTCATGAACACAGTGCTAGATATCAATCTGTAGTGTCATAGAAAAACTACGAAGCAAAAAAAAAAAAGAGCAATCACTGGACATAATTTTAGTGCGGAAGCAGGATTTATATTATGTCAAGGTTAACTTTGTTATGTGTTTGCCAACTTTTGCAAGATTGCTGGAAATACTCAGAAGACTGCTGCAGTTGCATCTACCAGTGCTGGTTCAGCCACTTTAGGATTTAGAGCAATTTTTGTAGTAGAAGAAAAGCCTGTTTTGGAGTAGAAGCAACTGCGTTTTGGAGTAGCTTAGTAGCAGACAAAATGGAACATGCGATCACTTGGGGTAGTACGTCTTAACCTGGCTTTCATGAATATTCTTGTTAGTGTGCAGACAAGACATGCTGCTGCAATGTAAACAAGGAGACAAGGCAAACATTTGGAGAACAGCCATCAATCAGGCACTTAACACAAAAGAATGTCACATGCTGGCTTTACTGCATTGTACGAGACGCATGTTGCAGGGAAGCATTCGTCACACAGCGAGCATGGCACATATGGTTTCTGCTAATGACAGGTGTCAAAATGTCATTCCAAACAGGAAAAATCACCCCTAGCAGAAAACTAGCAGTGTACCAATTAAACAAGAAACACTCATTCCAAACGTGCACGTTTGGTCAGCAATTGCCTGTGTCGACAGTGCATTCGAGCATCGCCACACCTCACTATGGCTGATGCTCCGTCACACTCAATAATTATTAACTATAAGGTGCATAAATAATTGCAAAATGCGTACTTCTAGTGCAGGAGCAACAGTACAAGATAGCATTGAACACTGACCATGCATTGTGACCCCAAGTAGACGCTACAGGAACACTTAACCGCAATACATTTTCTCTAGAGCTGTGGAGCATATATATTTGCGATAGACTGAGATGGTGACTTGATGCTGGCTGTGGAGGGAGATGTAATGGGGGGGGCCAGGGTCAGCAATCGAGCCAACCATAAAGGGGAGGGCGAGGGATCGTTTTCTTCCTTTTAACTTTTTTTCCTGCGTGGAGACGCCGTTACCTTAGGAATCACCTCCTAAAATGCTGTCATATTTGTAGTACAACTCCGTGCTGCCTACGGACAGCAAAGTTGCAGAAGAGGGCGTGCCTGGCAAGATGACAGAGGACGACTGCCTGGTTAAATAAGAGAACTGTCAGCATCTTTTTTTTTTTGGGGGGGGGGGGGGGGGGACTGCCGGGTGACCGAACACTACACTGCATTGTAGGCAGGCGGAGTAGTGAACTCTGGCACAGTTGGCACAAGCTGCACTCAAATGAGCACAGCAAGGCACAGAGAGACGGGATTCTAGCAAAATGGCACAAATGGCGCCATTGGACGCACTAGACAGGCTCAGATTTGTAGACTAGGTCCTGTGGGAACCACGCCCACCGGCTATCGCGAGATAGCACCACGTGCTGCGCAGAGGCGGTGTGCGTGGCCCAGCTGCGCGGCTTAAAAGGGGCAGCCTGCGCGCTGTCCAGGGGAGAGGTGCCTTGGCTGCCAAGAGGGATGGATGCTGCCACCCACGCTGGCCGATTGCTGCTGCCAGATATCGTGGTTGCCGCCTCGCTGTCTCGTGTCCCGGGACCCACCCCGCCGTATGCAGCGTAGAGTTAAAACAAATTGTTATTTGTTGTGAGTTGAAGCCTCTATCTTCCTTGCTTTAACTACAGACAGGACGCAGCAAGCCCAGTACCCACAATGCAAAAAACTGAAATGTCGTTCCATGCATGAAACTCTTTTTGTTAGCATGTTTTTGCACTGAAGAATCTCAAACTTTATGCATTAACTCGTCTCTCATTTTATGGCAGTCTGCCAAACATCCATTGTTGCAGAGATCACTTCACTTAATGCACCTGTGTAGATACAGCCCCATGAGATCTCTGAAGTGCCCACCCTCCTTGGACAATGAATGTGTAGAGTGCTTTTTTTCCATCAGAAATGACAACATGCTGACAAGGTTAATGCAAGATGGCCACACATGACATATAAATTGGGATTTCTCCCTCCTGAACTTCACATTCGGATTTAAAAGATCAGCTTCAGTATGTTGTAAAATCGCAACAACAGGATATAGAAGAGGCTGAGAAAATGAGCATATAGGTACTAAGCTTGGAATGTGGTGAAGCATTTGAACATACTCAGGAATAGTGAAGTAATTGTAGCAGAATGTTTGCAATATCTTGGATAGCTGCTGAACAGTGGCAAAACTGACCCTAGCTCTAAACTGAAAAAGTGAGTTAATGCTGGTTTTTAGGTACGTAATGAAATTCAGAAGTAGTTCTAAGATGGAAAACAGAATAGAGGCGACAAGACAGGGTGCTAAATAATGAGTAAAATCTGTGTGAGAACTATAACGTACTGTTTCACTCTCACACAAGTCACTTAGTTTGGCATGACCTAGGAAAGGCTCGACTGATATTCAAAATGTACAACTATGCTGCCATTAACTGTGAAGAACCTGTGCAAGAAAATTTCTCCTACTAAACTGAGACACTGTTTTTCATGTTAAATGAAAAGCGGCCAAATGGACCTTGCACTGCATTTGGCCACTTTTCTCTTGGGGTGCCTCCTAGTCACTGTGTTGAAAATAAACTCTGAGTTTTGCACGGTTATAAGCTCCTTGCAATAGATAATTTTAGTGGCTATGTTGCCCGCTGCTGCCGATGCCGCGCGCAATAGGTGCTACTGCACCTACTGCACACGGTGAGAAAAACCCAAATTGCCACTGGAATCAAATGCAGGCGTCCTCTGAGGGAGGAATGAACAGACAGGGAAAGACTGCTGACCCATGGCAGTGCCTGCATCTGCTTCGGGGAAAGACGATATAGAGGTGCTGCGCGGACGAGAAGCCATGTGTGCAGTTATGCAAAGTTTACGAGCGAGATACACAGTAGTATTGCACCAAAGGTCATGCCATATGAACTGCACGAGTAGGTTCAGGAGTGCTGTTTCTCGGGCTAGTTGGAATAGCATACTGTATATTTCGATGCGCTTGAAAAAACAAGGACACAGTGAGGCACAGATAAACAGAAAACCACAAATGGACGTGCTATAGCAAGTGAGGTCTATTGGAGCATTCTGCCTACATTACGTTGCACCATCGAGTTAATCAAGGAACCATTCCTTTTGCGACAAAGCAACCAGCCGGGAGCTGACACACGCGACCCCTTCTTTGATTATAACTTGTGCCTCTATAATCTCTGTCGTGCTTCTATCCTTCTGTGTGCCTTACTGCGTCCTTCTGTGTATGCGCTATATATAGCAAATGAAGTTTATTCACGCGACAAACCGTATATACTCGTGTATAAGACCTTACCCCCAAAAAAACTAGAACGTACCAAAACCATGGCTTCCGAGATTCGCACAGCGGAAGGCTTGTCGATGCACTCCGATCTTGGGGGCCATAGAAAAAAACACGCCTAGTCACACAAAGTGCTACAAGATGATGCCAGTGAGCTTCTGCCACTCGCCGCAGACCATTATCACCATCATTAAGCGACCCGGCATTACCGCTGCTTTGCCGTTCTTATTTTTCGGTTCCCACCGAGCCCAGCGCCATTTGGCCTTTGTTATCTGGTGCGTTGTTGGGGGGTGTGTGGACTGCTTGCGGAGTCTGTTGCGTTGCGTTCGCCACGTCACTCTAGCGTCGTGTGGCAGACTGTGTGCTTTTGAGCGACTGAGTGAAGGCTCGGCTAGTCGACTGCCGAACGGACTTGGCCGTCATACCAGGACGCTTGACTAGCATGTTGCAATCGCTCGGCGTTTGCATAAACCGGCCGTTCAAGACAAACTTTCGGTGGTACTACACCGAGTGGATGGCGGCGTAGGGCAACAACAAAACAACTCCGACAGGACGACTGAAGCGAGCGCCTCTTCAGCAAGTGTGCATTTAGATCATGGACACGTGGCGTTTGTTATAAGTGAAGACCATTGCAAAGAGTTTTGAGGTCACGGGCTATCAAACGCAATAAACGGCACAGAGGACGATCAGCTCCGGGAACGCGCCGATGACCTTAGTCTGACAGTGGTGAGATTGCCGAAGAGCTGAGCTCGTCCGACAGACATTGAATAGACATTGACATTAGACATTGAATAGTGAAATACAGTGTTCATATTTGTCACCAGTTTTTAAATTATCTAACACAGTAGTTGCAGTGGCGCTACAGTGTGTTAATGTGTAGCTATAGGCCTGATTCGTGTATAACCCGCACCCGAGGATGACTTGATGAAAAAAAGTGCGGCTTATACACGACAATATACAGTAAACTCCTGTTAAGACGAACTCGGTTAAGACGAATTCTCGCTTATGCCTAACAACAAGGGACCATTTGTTTGGTTTCCTATAGACTCAATGCAAAAAAAAAATCCGCTTGAGACGAACCGCCTAACTGTACTCTTCTGTTAAGACAAACTTTCGCAGTGACCGACAACACTCTTGTCTCTTTTTTTTTCCTTCTAACTGTCAACATAGGAGCGTGCTACAGTTTTATCATCAAAATGTGGTAGCACTGTCTTTATAAGACAAGCATTTTTATTTGCGCTCAAGTAACATATTTGGATGCACTTGGCATGTTAGCATGTCTCTTTTTGGGGGCACTTCTGATAAGCTGAAATCCTGATAAGGCGAACAAATGACCGTGGTCCCTTCGAGTTCGTCTTAACGGGAGTCAACTGTACGTTACGCTATTGCACCATCAATTTAACGAACAACAATTCCTTTTGCGACAAAGCAACCGACGAAGAGCTAACACACGTAGCTCCCTAGCTTGTGCCTGAAGCAGAGAGTTGAACGGAAACTCATTTGGGGTTGGGAAAAGAGACAAGGACAATTAAATTGAACATTCGTGGTTGGTGTCCATTTTAATTGTCCTCATAGCTTGTGCTTCTGTAATCTCTCTTGTGCTCTTGTCTTTCAGTGTGCCTCACTGTGTCCTTATTTTTCAAGTGCATCCAAGTAACAGTAGGGTCATTTAAAGCTGCCCACCTACTGCAAAATACAATTCATCGGTGTCAGCAGCTGCGGCATCAACATAGTGTGCAGCTGCGTAGGTGCACATGTTGCCTTACACTGGCATAATGAAACGCCTATTCCAAGCTTAAATGTTGGCGAACCACTGCACAAGCTCTAAAGCTACCTAACCACAAAGGATCTGCCAAAATCCATCATCGGTAACAGCTGAATTAATAGTGGCTTTCTCTTGCAAAGAGTCAATGTGCAGTTACATGGCGGCATACAGTTGTAGCTTCACAGCAGATGCAATGCCAAGTCAAATGCAAAACATGGACTCTCTGCATTAAAGGTGTCCACAGCGTAAAAATTAAAATAATCTGCAATGCACTTCACGACAACATTTCGGTAAATGTGTGCACTTTAAAAAGCTGATTTGTATGCTCAGCACTTCCAGTAAAAGCCAGGTTATTAGAAGGCCGCCCCTCCAGCTTACGCTAGGATTGTGCTGCGTGTCCCGTTCAGGCCTGAAGTTACCTTATTGATTGTATAATTGATTCCTCTGTCCTCTTCCATTGCCAATTCAAACTTTACGAAACACGTGGTTGCACACTGTTATGCCAGGGTTCCCAACCCAAACTTCCTTGCTTCGGGAAGGCATTCAAGCTGGTAAAACGTCTGACGCAAGTGGCGTCAACATCGATAGATTGTCTGATGCAACCAGCGTCAACACCAGTGAGGTGCCTGATGCAAACGAGTGCCAACCAAGGCGGGAGTCTCATGCGACCCACGGCAACTCCTGCGGTGTGCCTGACGTAATCGACGGCAATTCCTCACGCAACGTGCGGCAAGCCCTCTCATACATGGATGTGATTCCAGCCAGCGACCAACGGCGGTTTCTGATTGGAGGCTTCAAACTACTGGCCGATGCAAGGAATCGGCCAGGGCTATAAAAGAACCAAGCTGCGCAGGGTGACAGGGACAGCAAACGAAGAAATCCTGGGTCGTCATCACACCTTAGTGTGAGCCCAATAAGCTGTCAGCCCCAGTGCCGAATATGTAACGCCTCTGTTTAGATGTATATAAATTTGCCTTAACTCACCATCACCTCGATCGCTTCGTCTATCAGCTCTGTGCAGATGCAGTCGCAAGCTGAGACACCCGATACCCAACAACACACAAGAAGCATTACCTTTAAAAAGGATGCGCAGCTTCAGTCGCGAAGGCTGATGAAACAGCAGAGCTGCTAGCACCAGCTTTAGCTTGGCCATTGCTGAACGTTCCAGAACGAATGTGAGACCCTCAGCTTTTCCAGGATGATTATCAACTGGAGCTCCCCTCCACACCATCTGCTTCGCCCTCCTCCTCTGTGCCTGGCTTCACCCTCTCCACTTTACTACCCTTTCTCTAGCAGGCTCAATAATAGGTCGGCAAAAAATGTGGAGCTCACTCAGACTCACTCATAAAATATAATTTGCCCTTAGGGCTCACCCGGACTCAGACTCACCAAAATTTTCCTCATCCGGAATCATTCGGACTAAGACTCACTGAAATTTTCCTCAACTGAACTCACTCGGACTCACAATCACCAAAACATTGCTCGCTCAGACTCAGACTCACGGCTCAATCTGAGTGTGAGTGGACTAATGAGTCCATTAAAGCATATTTAACTTTTTCAACCGTAGTGTCAATGCTCTTTTAACACCAAAATCTCACATGATTGGTGCTCTACTTGGCGCCTTTCATACCTTGAAATACGAGTTATCAGTGGTTGTAATTCAGCCAGGACACTTTTATTGAAAGAGATGACTTACACAAGATATCATTATCAACAACTTCCCGTGAAAGATTTTGCCGGAGGAAGGTCAAAAGAACCCCTCCCCCCCCTCTGCAACTCACACCTCTGATAAATAAATATTGAGATGGCGTATGCAAGCTAGCGCTTTGAAGTATGTGTGAGTAGCTGTGAGTATAAACGTGAGCCGACGTAAGGCCGACAGTTATGCTGAAGTTGAGTAAATTGGTCCATATGTCGGCAAAAAATGTGGAGCTCAATTAGACTCACTCAAGAAATATATTTCGCGCTTTGGGCTCACTCCGACTCAGACTCAAGAAAATTTTCCTCATTTGGACTCACTCAGACTCAGACTCCACCAAAACATTACTTACCCGGACTCACTCAGGCTCACTGCTCAATGCAAGTCCGAGTGAGTCGACTAATGAGATTTGCCGACGTATGGGCTCCATCCACTACACTAGGCTGCCCTTCCACAACTGTCCCCTGCCATCACTCTCACTGTCCCTTTATTTCCCATTCCCCCGGGAGTGTTTCGGTTGAGGTGTCCTCAGTGAAGAGACACTTATCCTGCACTACACTCCCATTTCTTCTAACCCTTCCTTCCTTCTCTTTATTAAGAATCACTCACCCTCCCACCCACTTAGCTTTATCCATGCTCTCTCTCTCGTAGTTGGGCTAGAAAGTGTGGATGATGGTTCCTCAGGTAAATACCTCTGCCTTAATAAGCAGCACCGCCGTCAAAAGAGTTGAATGTTGGGCTAGTTGGTATTTGATGACCAATTCATCATTAATAGTACAACGGAACAACAGGAAGGAATATGCTTTTTGCTGTGCCTGTGTTTGTCTTTCTCTCTGTTGTCCCATTTCATTGTGCTGTTTAAAATGGGCATTACCTCCAGTAGTTTTTTGCATTGCCGCTTGAGGTGATATGGAGACACCCTCCTCCATGGTACGCTTCATCCAGGTAGATGGTGGCTTCACACCTTCCATTACATAGCTCATAACCTTGGTCTCTAGGTTGAAGTCGCTGTTGATGTAGGTTGTGCCATCCTTTTGTGCTGACAACCTGCATCAAGACACACAGGAGGCATTCAAACAATGTAAGTACCGCTCTAGTAGAACAGGAGAGCTGGCCAAATGAGCACTACAAGAGCGTCACTGAACCTCTGGAGCTTCCACAGTAGTCGGCAGAAGGGGTTCAAGGGCTCAAAGGCGTGCACTGCAAGGTTTTGCTGCGCTGGAAAAAGCTGATTATTATCGCAGTTTTTCTGGCTTTAAAATGTGTATGTTTTGACAGGTCTACTGACATGGAAATTATCAGTTTTTTGCATCAAGTGAAAGGCCAAGCCCTTAAAAGCCAAGACCTATGGACGTTTATCATAGCCTGGTCGTAACTAAATTTCACTGTTGCATGATTACCAATAGTTTCATTATTGTTCAGCTTCTAAGAACAGAAGTCTGCAAAATAAAGGGAACAAAATTTCAGTGGCAACTAACTTGTGAATACTATTACCCCATACTATGATAGAAAGTGAATACTTTTTGAAGGCTCTGGTGTACAATTAAGTAACTGTACACTGCAAACACACTTAACTGTAAGTGCATTAATTACACCCAATACAGTCAGATGTACACTCGACGGAAGCAAATGAACACAAAATATCATATATGCCGTTTGTTGCAAACCACTAGTTCAAACTACTATAGTCGTATACAACTTGAGAAGACCGCGGCATCTCCTCCTCAAAGGCACATGCACACAATCTTGCATCAATGGGCACGCACTCCAGACTGACGTCATGAGCCAGACGGCCGGCGACTCCGCCTTCGAAGTACATTGCCAAGTGCATGAGCGGGCCTCTCCGGACTTCTGAAGTTGTATCCGGCTATAGTTTTGATAGCTTCCTTAGTTCTTTTTTCTTGTCCTCCACTTCTTTTTTCTTTTGCATGAAGGCGCATTCTCGCAGACACGTAGTAATGTTGCAAATTAGTCAATTGTTTCTTGTGATCCGAGCATGTAAATGTAAACATGTGCGTATATATGAACCACACTCAAATAAAACAATCATATAAACAAAGAATAAACGGTGTATCTAGAGTCACACTACAAGAGTAAATCCACATAAAAGTGATATTCAAGACCTCTTTGGTATACGGCACTAAAACGTGGAATTCTTTACAAAAAATCAGAGACAAATATAAAATTTGACTGCTTGTGACACCTATCCCCTATGTACTCTGAACTGCAGTGGAGCAGAGAAATGAACCTGGAATACCCCTCTTCTGCCACCTTGCACAAAGCTGTGGCAACTCGACAGATTTCGCATAATGCAAGGCACATTGATGATGCGGCATCGTTTGGTCACCTCTCCCATTCTACCACTGCGGTATTTATTATTGCGCCGAAAGAAACGCACGTATTTAAGCGACGAGCCTGAGCTGAAGCAGTTTTTGGACGGGCATATTGTTCTTTGAAAAATTATTGTAGTTAAATTTTGCAATAACAGGTTTATTCAGACAATAAAATGAAGGTCAAAGTTTCATTTTACAGCGTAAGCTGTTATGAGCTCACAACAGCCGATTTTGGTGGCGATGTCATGCGCCGTTGCGACTGCCAGTGCATGTTGCAGCTATCGTGCACAATGAGGGGGAAAAAAAAAGAAAAACAAAATTCGAGGCAACATTGAAAAAGGCAGTCTACATGGCAGTCAAGTATCCTACCACAGACCCGTGCTAGAGCTTGAAAGTTCTTTGAAAAAAAGACTTCCATCGCGTTTGGCAAGGAGTCGAGTTCAGAAGCGTCGAATCACACCAGGTGTCGCATCAGGTAAATAGCATAACGAGTGGTTGGTTCAAAGCTTCCCACTCAGGAGAAAGGGCTCATCACCAGCAACAGCACGAACAAAGTGTGCAGCTACATAGGTGCCCACATTGCCGTACAGATGCATAGCGGGTACTTCGCTGCTTTGCACTAGTATGCTCGTGATTTATGGCGTATTGGGTACATCGCAGCTGCACAGCAGCAGGTGACCTAAGAGTTTTCACGGGCTCTATGAGGGACCCTCACTACTCCAGCTTATGTGACTATGTTGCGTTCTCCACACAGACCTGGCATTTTTCAAATTTTGTGACGGCACGAGGGAACCTGAATGGCAGTGCGACGTCACAGATTAAAGTCTTCTTTTTCGTATTCTGGCCACATTGGCTCATCAAAACTTCCTGAAGCTTGCCGTGCCATGTTCTCTGGCTTGCTTTAGAACACAATGTAATTAGTTTCTAGCGATAAACGATGATGTAGACACTAGCAGATGCCTTCAAAACCCAAGATGCCTTGGCAAGTTGGTGTCGGAACTTCAAGGTATTGTTGCCACTTGCATTTTTTTTCCACATTTTCTTGCTTATTAAGCATCATCAAGTCACAAGAAGAGGTGCAATCGGTATTGTGAAAGGGCAATTCATTAAGCTGGCTTTCCCTTTCGTGTCCCTTCAATAAGATGCTAAAGTACGCACCCAGAATTTTTCTTCTGTGTCTGTGTGTGTATGTGTGCATCAATATACAAACAAACAAATTTTGTACAGCGGGGAAGAAGGGAAGGGGAGGTTGAACCATTATACCCGCCCTTTTACAATGCCTGTGCACCTGCAGTATGAGTTCAACAGTGACCTACTAGTGAACAGGCACTTGCACATCAGTTCTTTCAAAATGCTTGTGTGCTCAATGAGAACAAGTGACACCGTAGAAATCCCAATGCAGTCAAACTAATGCAATCTAGGCAGCCAAATCTCTCCCGAAACAGGTGTTGCCATATGCAAATATTACATCACCCAAACCATACCAATCAAAGCACTGGCATGGAGGGAGGTTTCTAACAAATGCTTTGCAGCTGAAATCACTTGTGTTTGTTTACAAAAGTGCATTGACTACTCAAATAATTTGCAAGCCATAGCAAGACGGCCCAAGTTAAAACAATATATCAAGTAATAATAGTAATTGTTGGGGTTTAACGTCCCAAAACCACGATATGATTATGAGAGACACTGTAGTGCAGGGCTCCGGAAATTTCGACCACCTGGGGTTCTTTAACGTGCACCTAAGTCTAAGTACTTGGGCCGCAAGCATTTTCACCTCCATTGAAAATGCAGCCACCGCGGCCGGAATTCGATCCTGCGACCTGCGGGTCAGCAGTTGAGCACCATAACCGCTGGACCACCGTGGCGGGTCAAGTGCAATGTTCAAGAGCTTGGGGGAATGTGATATGGCCATCGTACCATGCGTTAATTTGAAGGGCATTTTAGGGGCGAAGCTCCTTAAGGCGGCACCCGTTCGTCCCTCGTAGTAGTAGTCGTAGTGCGTAACCAGTCTTACGCTTTGACCTCCAAGGTGGTGCCGGTGGGAGATTTTTCCTGTGCGTTGTTGAACAATAAAAAATTCGCAGCGTGCGCGTTAACTAAAAGCCGAATTCTTCTGTCTCTCATTCCCCATTAGCAGCCATTGGCATGTTCCAGTACGAAACGTTAGTAGAAGTAGAAGTGTAAGTGTTAGCTAAAAGCCGACTTCTTCTGTCTCTCATTCCCATTAGCAGCCATTGTTTACCTACAAGGTAGTGCCTGGTGAGATTTCTCCTGTGCGTGATTAAACAATAAAAATTTTGTTCAAAACGCCGTTGATTGATGAAATAAACCAACGAAAGACGCCAGATGTTTTGTAAAAGCAAAACGAAAGAACGCCAGATGTTTCTAAAGCAAAACGAAAAGACGCCAGCTGCTTAACGAAAGACGCCAGATGTTTTCTAAAGCAATGGTTTTCTACACAATGAACATTCAAAGCGTACATGTAAAATTAAAGTGAGCTGCAAGTCGTCATAACCCATCGAACCTTTAGTATAAACGCGCCCGATCTCACGTCGGTGATGATGTACTGGGCAGAATTCACGGAAGATTCACGGTTTACCGATGAACCTCCGCAGCTTCGCCCACTCATCATCATTCACTCCGTGGATATGCTGTGATTTTTTCAAACAGTTCCTCACTGTTAAAAGTGCCAAAGGCACTGTGGTAGTGGCTTAAGGGGCTCTGCAACACTTCTACAAATAATCATTGAATTATATCGTCATCGAAGTTTGTTGCCTCACGAATTGATTGCTTTTAACTGATAGAGTATGAGCAGAGTTACAGAACTTTGTCACATGCTTTAAGCAATTTCTCCTTTCATCTCAACAAGCATGCTGAGAGCTACACATGGGGGGGGGGGGGATGACAAAGGAGATAGAAGCTACGTCAGCATGTGGCATGACCTTGAACCCCCCCCCCCTTTTTTTTTACTGCATCGGCTCACTTTAACAAGTGCGCTAGTGTAATTCTAAAGTGTGTGATTCTAGCAACATAGTGCACAGTGCAGGTATACGCTGCACTTCGTGATCGCTGCAGTAACTATCTGTACACAAATACCCAAATCGGACGATGGCAGTGTCCTCCTGCTTATGACGTAGTCAGGTCAATCCATCATACAATCTGTCGAGCGAAGAGGGAGCGATTTCTAGTTGCCTGTGAAACGTTGTTTCTAAATTTCCTGCCGAGTGCAGTGCTATTATATCTGGCTAGCATGTTCACAAGAGCCTCAACTTCTGATCAGCAGGGTTTTCTGACCATGTTTAAAAAGTGTTGCAGGACCCCTTTAAAGACAAGCACTGCACATTTGACAAGTGACTCATAAGGGGAATAATGCCCAGGACAACAGGATCATATAACAACTATACATATTGCTAGTGGTCATGTTAAACTATAGTTAGTAAATGTCACTTGCTTCTCCTTCAAAGAACATCTTCTGCCCGAATCCTTGGCAGAAGGTTGTGGACAGCGGCAGCTTGCACAAACGCCAATCCATGACTGGGGTTCTTGGTAATCCAAACACTCTGCACAAACAACAACACTTCTAAATTTCTGTACCCGAGACATACATGCAAGCTAATGCCATTAGGTGTGGTCAGGAACGGTTACTTGCTAGGTCAGTTGGTTCGTTGCAACTCATGTAACAGCATGCAAAATAGGAAAGGGCGACGACAGACAGT
Source organism: Rhipicephalus sanguineus (assembly GCF_013339695.2). Classification (NCBI taxonomy): domain Eukaryota; kingdom Metazoa; phylum Arthropoda; class Arachnida; order Ixodida; family Ixodidae; genus Rhipicephalus; species Rhipicephalus sanguineus. The sequence goes on along the minus strand of NC_051185.1, from coordinate 25,920,714 downwards.
GTAAAGAGCCCTCTTTACACTCTGTCTTTGTCGTCGTCCTTGCCACTTTCTCGCGCGCTTACGTGAGCCATTACACATATAGAAGTAGTAAAAGTTCACCTCATACTTTCTTCATACAGAAGCCATTAAATCGGAAACTGCTGCACACTATGCTTTTGACGATATAAAACGCTACGATTACACTGGAGCAAATAATGGAAGTATTTCTTAACGCTAACTTTACAATAACTAAATAGCAAACAAAAGTTAAATAACACCAAAAGCATAACTGGGCATACTTTATGCCTATTCCAGTTTACTTGTGAAATGTATGTTTCAATGTGCAGCTTACCGTCTAACAATGCGAGTCATAATACACACTCTGCGGCCAAATTATTTGCAAGAACGCAGTTCCCCTTATATTGTGTAATGGAAGCCTGAAACGGTTTTGACGATTTTGTACGAACACATTGGGCCGGTAGAGCAAGTCCTAATGATAATTTACAGACCAATTTAAGCTGTGTGCGTAAACTGTGTAATTTATTACAAGGCTTTAAAGCTGCGAATCGCCACCGATCACAGCGGCTCAGCTGTGATCCCCGCCCACTTCCAGTGCACGTTGCATTTGGAAACGCGACGTCACGCAGGCAGCTGATCTGATTGGATATGTCCAGTCCCCGTCACTGAACCTCCTGTGGGCAGCGAGCGTCGTCTGCCTGTGTTACAACGTCCTCCCTGGTTACGTAAGCTGAGCGACAGTGTTTATCTCGAGGTTTCTTTTCTTGGACAAATTGAATTGCCCTAGCCGTGTTGTGTACCACATATCTAGCAATTGGTGACTTGCAGCTGCGACATCACGCAATGTTTGTGAGGCATCTGGCGAGCGGAATCCCTTCAGCTCGTCGCCGCAATGAACGTCGCGCTCTCGCTATCCGTTCAACGCCACTATCCACATTTCTGCGGCTGTAACTTCACCCCTGAAGACACAACCACTTTGCCCGAGTTTACGCTTATCGGTGATCGTTCTCGAATTCTTTTTGTTTGTCCGCATGCTTTTGCAGGTTGTCGCCGTACAGTAGAATAAAATAGGATCAACTGGTACTGTGGCCGCACCTGTCGGAGCAAATATTGCCCGCTGTGCGAGCGGCATGCTACCGGGCACACTGGGCCTCCGAGATTGCGCGCAACCTGTCAATACACAATATCGGAGGCCATGACTGGGCGAAGCTCAAACCGCCGACTGCACTCATGACAGCACTGTGATCGCCGGCGATGCCAGCGTGTCTGTGAGTTGAGGGTGCAAGGCGGGGTGAGGAGGAGGGTATATATATAATTGTTCGTAGTGGCCTTGCTACACAGTGCGTTGCTTAATTTCTGGTGTGAATGATTTAGGGATGCTCTTGCCTAAACGCTCACAAAACTTCAAAAAACCGTTTCAGGGTCCCTTTAACAATCAATGCCATCAGGTATGTCTCCAAGTCTCTCCATATGAATGACATTTAAACTTCAGTCACGAGAAAAAAAATTCAGTCCCTTCAGGCAACGCTAAAGTCGAGAGCACAGGTGAAAGCCTATGCTCTCATGAGACACTCCTTAAATTACTTTGACGTAATCAGTCGACTGCATTGTTCAGCCAAAGCTTTGTTAACGTCGTTTAGTGTTGCATTACACGTGGAATCAGCCCACATTTGATCTAGCGACACTGTCATGCGATGACGTCGTGTGACGTAATTTTGGTACCGCTCACGTTGTCCAGCCAGTGTTTTTTAGACATAGACATATCAGCCTTTTACCTTAATAAGTAATGAAACAATGCCATTTCTTATGCCTCTGCGGCAAAAGGATTATTAAAGATATGCTAAGGCCGATATGCCTTTTGCTTTTATACTGTGAAGTATTTCAACCATAAAAGCCATTAATGATTGTTTCTGCACATGGTTTTAACTCTTAACCGAAACTGCAGGGCCAATCCGTTACAAACCCAGAAACATACTATTCCTCAGTATCTGCTTTTAGCACGGCAATGCAGAATGTGCATTACATTTTCAACTTTCCCACCTCACCTGTACATATGGTAAGTGAAAGCTTTTCTGCCATGTGCTTCAAAGGCCCAACTAGCAAAAAATATTGCTGCCGAAAGTCCATGTTTCTTGATGAGCTGCAGCACCTGAAAAACAAGTTTGAAAAATGGCTGTGGAAACCGACTCGACAGTTTTACATGGCATGCATGATGTCATCAGCATACGCCATGCCAACTCTCTGGCAACACAGCAGGATAAAAAAGGGGTCTAGTACTTAGGTCCACAACGGCCCCTAAGTCTGGAAGAAAGCCTTTGTTCAAGTAGGCATGCTTCATCGAATGAAACTGGGAGCTGCTTTTTACCAAAACCTATGGAACCAACTGTGGTATATGTCTGCCGATTTTTCAGCCACATTAATTTGCAACTTGTTGCTCATGTACTATCCCACTGCTACGTAGAAATCAAACCTTTATAGAATGTTGCACTTCTAATGATTTCACCGGTACCTTTTTAGCACATAATGACTGATATGAGTTAAAATTATTTTTCGGGTTAGCTATGGACTCCTATAATACAACTTCTTTTGATGTTTATATATAACTGCATTGCATTTACATATTCTACTGTACTCCCATGGGAAGTGCCCTTTACAGCCTGTTGGCTCTAACGGCTACCTCTGAGTGTTTGTATAATCATCATCTGTATATATATAATGATACATGAAATAACCTGGAACTTATGGAACTGAAAACTGTGCATGTGCCTGCATCTGATGATGCCTAGTTGACCTGTCTGCAGCAACACTCAAAAGAAACGAAGAAAGAAAAGCAAGCAGTCATGTGGAAACATTTTCAGATGTTCTAGCCCTAGAAGATAGCTATGAAAGTGGTTTAAGACAGACAAGTTTAGCATTGCAACTTACTGAATTTTGTCGATGAACAGTGTTGGACATTGTTGAAGTTTAGACTAGGGTACATATTGTTAAAACAACACAAAAGGAACATCTCATGTGGTAAACTAATGGGAACCTTCGCTAAGTTTCTACATACCTCTCCTAAGTGATGGCCGCCAGGATACCACGTGTCTCGGGCATACAGGTCAATGCCCGCATAAACTTTGTCCTTTCCTCCTCCTGCAGCTTTTCCAGATGTGGCCAGCTTCTCCACTGTCCATTGAGTCGAAAGTATCATGCCGTCGGCAAGTTTAAAGAACGGAGCGTTCTCATCCCTTATTTCACTATGCGCCACTGATTTCCCGTTCGTGTCCAATGAGTCGTACCATAGGAGAATTGAACCAGGCAACGTCCGACGCATCTCACTGGCAAGAGCCTCCAGGTAGTTCCAGACTGCTGGTACAAAGCTGCTCTTCTGAAAACAAAAGGTGTGATGATGCTGTCTTTGTGATAAAAAGCAACTACGGTGCTGTTTATGACACCCATCTATGTAACACTTGCACACTGTATGTGAACACATGGCACAGTTATATGGTATGACCACTCCATCTCCTCAGACCTCTAAACTAGGTGTGTTCGTTATGAAGGGTCCACTTCTTATTGAACAAAGGTTATATTGCAAATTGAAATTGAATAATCAGCTACAGGGTTCTCCCTAGAATTTTTTCAGGGGCGGACATTTTGAGAGAGGGAAAGTATGTGTGTGTGTGCAGGGGGGGAGCATTTTAAGTCTTCAGACTTCCAGTTTTCAACACCCACATTTCATTTCTGGTCACGTACTCTTGGCATCTATGACGTGCATCGAAAACGGAAGCGAAGACACCTGAGTTCTAGACTGGCAATGGAGTTGATGAACTTTGAAACCACACGGCCACCTGTCAGACTCCTTTCTGCAAAACCAGGTGTGCGGAGGCACGGCTCCCTGGAGCTGTGCACGCACAGTTGCTATTTATTGACTAAGGTGACTGTTTGGGCATGTTGGTACGACATGATAGAACACAAAAGAAAGGCAGAGAAGAGGCTTGAGACACATGAGCGCTGTGGTTCCACATGCGTGCATTTCAAAGGGGTCAGTCGGAATGGTGGGCAGTGTATCAAAATCGATGGGCGGTAAACCAGAGTGGTGGACACTGAAGTGGAACGGTGGGCAGCATTTCCGCCCCTGCCCACTGTGGCAGAACCCTGCCAGCTAGTATTTGCAAATATAAATATGTTTAAGCCAGTTGCTTTATAGTTTAAATCCTCAAGTGTATGCAATTAAACATAAAACTGGTGTAAATGAAGTGGGATAAATTTAATCTCAGTAGCCGCAGCAGGCACTAAATGAATGAAGTTGCACATTCTACAGTAGTTTACATCTGTCAGCGAGAAAAATGTTCTAACCCACAATCATTTACACTGTCCAAAGAGTCCCGGATATGGGAACAAACTGCTTGAGTTAGTTGTTCTCAACAGCACTGTAATTGTACTTTTAAGGCAAAGGCCTTACACAGTAAAAGCTCGTTAATTTGGATTTCACCGGATCGGAAAAACGTCGTAATTAACCAAATGTGGACTTAGCATGAGCATGTTTTTGCCAGTACAAATAAGTTCTATGTCAGCACGTGAACCACGTTTACAGTTCTTTATCGTAGCAGCTCCCGCCACATTTGAACTTTGTAACACTGAGCGTGCATTGCATCAAGTCAAAACGTAGCTACTGAGTGCCGCATCCACTGTTCAGATCCTGCGTGGATGGACGCTGCCTATGATTGCATCGTTAACGATGCGATCATAGGCAACATCCACGCAGATCTGAAGGTATGTGTGCAGGCTATGCACACAGGGTCGAAACGAAACGACCGAGTACTGCAGCCACTGCGGAAGAAACCTGGCTCACTAATGGATGGCGACTATACAGTTCTGAAGACACAGAACAAAAACAAAACAACTGCTTGTCACAGCCACTGCGGATGATACCGCTGTTCCTATACCGACACTGTCATAGTGACACCCATGTAGTTCACAAGCGTTGAGTAAAAATGAAAACGAAACGAGTTTGCCGAAACCGCTGAAGCCTTGGCCACCCATAACACTATTGTTGATGATGGCCACGCCTTTCTGAAAGCCCACGGCCAATGTGGCGCCACACGTGATGGCAAGAAAATAGGCATCAAGCATTCTGTCTTTCCTGGCATTACAGTACAGTTTGTGCGGATGACAATGGTGATGCACACTTCACCGCCTCGTTTCGGTTGTCCAAAACGCGTTTTAACACTTTTACGTTGCACATTTGCGGTGCTTTGCGCTCGGCACGATCAGAGGATTGGTTGCGGCCAAATATGACCAAATTAACAAGAGTTTGGTGCCATTAAACAATGCTTTCTGGGATCAGAGCACACGTATGGACTATCTGATTTTTTTAATAACGAGAGCTGAATTAACGAGCTTTTGCTGTTGGTTTTATGAATAGAAAAGCCCATTGGTGTCAACCTAAACACCAATGGTATAAAAAGTAGTCACGTGATGTCAACATAATATATAAATCACAGTAATTTGTAACATCATTATGATGTCATCAGAGAATATGACGCCATTGATGTCATGTGATGATGCCATTGACGTCATGAGAGTATAGGCTTTCACTTGTGTTCTCCACAGCAACTAGTTAACATTATAAATGCTATAGGATATGAACGTCACTATAAATTAATGGTGACAACTGCTTTTTATATTGCAAAGGCATTTCATATTCGATTCCCTCCTGGCACTGTTCGATTCCCGTGTTTTGATTCAAAGATTACTATCAGCACCAGCTACTTTTTAGACTAAACGAGACAGAGTAGCCACAAAAATTCTGCTATGAGATCTTGCATAGAACTCTGGGTGGATGTTGTTAAGTGACATCACATTGCTATAGACTTCTGGTCATTCCACGAGTATATGAATGACAGTGAGGACTATTTACTAGAAGTTCGCTTGAAGGGCTCCTGAGCCACTTTTCCAAGTAACAACGGAATGACCCCAGTATCAGAGTTCATTGCCTCAGAAATTTTATGAATCCGTCAAGAACGAGCGGATTTGCATGGGTCTCTCGCATGCTCCATGTGCTTCCTCTCTCCCTTCATCTCATCGAGTGCACTAAAAGCTACACAGGGGAGGGATGACGTGCGCAAGAAGCTACGTGCGTATGTCAGCATGCTCGCTTTCAATGTGGTCATGAGTGTTAACTGCAGAGGATGCGATGGATACATCGCAGCACACCACAGCAGCAGCAGCAGCAGCGGTAACTATGCAGCTCACGATGTTCAGACCAACTTCAACTTCATTAGTATTCTTCTAGTACGGACTAAAAAAGTCGCCCGGGGCTAAAAGCTGCCATCAGCAGCTTGGCTGGACCCAGGAGCATTTTTAGTGCAAAACTAAACAAAGCTGACACTCTCAGATACGTGCTTTATGACAGGATATGTAACATTCAACAACAGACAACGTTGAGGCTTTTCTCTAACAGTGAGGCAATAAAAGAAAATGTGGTCATTTTTATATGCATCGTTATACATGAATATATATGTTTGCAGGTTAATGAAATAGATCTTAAGTTCATTGCAAGATGAATTAGTAGCGTGAACACGATAATTTAGAATTTTGCATATTGTGTTTAATGGACTGCAACTTACATTCAGTGCACAGTAGAAATCAATGTTCAGGATTTTGAGATCGCTAGTGATGCAAGAAAATCTCTATATTTCTTCCTTGCAAAATAATTAAATATTTGTAAAACACGGTATCAGTAGTACCGATCTACCCATATGATTTGGTATTTTTGTGGCAATGTTGTTGATCGCGGCTCTATATTAGCAATGTGGAGGAGAAGCACCTTTTGTAATGTAATGATTTTATTCATATTAGTTCACATTGTGGCTGCCCATGCTAAACTGCAATAATCAAGCTGCAAGGTGAACAATGCGTGATAAATTTTTAGCTTGGGCTTTATCAGCAAGAAAGCTCTACAACGAGATAGCACGCCTGCAACTGCAGAAAACTTGTTCCGAAGGCTAGTAAAATGAGCATCCCAACTCAGATGGCATGAAAATATGACTCCAACGATTACTAGTTCAGTAACTAGTTCTACATGTTTACCGAAATAAGTTATTGAATGTTCCAACTGAAAAGGTTTATTTCTGACTCTAAAAAGAATAGCTTTCATTTTAGTGGGGTTAATTCAGATCACATTTGAATGTGACCAATCATATAGTTTCATTAGCAATGCATTACACCTGATAATTTGTTTCTTTGCGTCCTTTCCAGAGAAGAGTATAGTGCTCTCATCCACATATACAAAGAAATCATTGTTGGGGTCCACATTTACTAAGTCATTAACATGTAAGTTAAATAATAGTGGGCCCAAAACACTCTCTTGCGGCACTCCATTTTTAACTGTGAAGAAAGAAGATAGGACATTGTCAGTACATACACACGGAGTTCTATTTCTGAGATAAGATTCCATCAAAACGAGTGGACGTCCACGTACTCCATACATTGATAGCTTATGTGTAAGAATTTCATCACCGAAGCAATCAAATGCCTTGCTAAAATTAATGAAGAGCCTGAGGGCATGGAAGCCAACGGTAGTGTCCATGTGCTTTTTTGGGTACATGACGCAGTTGATTTTGGATATGTGGCATCATTTGTTGAGAAAAAAGCGAGGGATTTCTAGACGACTTTGAAATTCAATTCTAAATTCCATGTTGCGAGCTGCACTATGTTTGGCTCACATGGCCCGGACTCAAACAATCAGTTTACTAGCAAATTTTGACGCTTTGTTTTTTCTTACTTATGTATTTTTGTTACCCCCTGCCCTCTGTAATACTAAGTAAAATGAAATTAAAATGTTTGCAGGAGCCTCGACCCGGCGGCACATTCTGGCCATGTTCAAAAGGTGCTGCAGGGCCCCTTTAAGCTCACTGAGACATTTCTCTATGACAGCGTCATATATATGCAACATGTTTACTGAATTCGCCCTTCATTTTCTCAGAAGCTAACTTGTGCAAGACTAAAAGCAATATCCGGCAGTAAAACGTGACCATCAAGCCAGATCCGCAGCAAGGAATCTTTTTCAGGGGAGGGAGCAAACACCCCCTCCACCAAAATTTCAGAGGGGGGGGGGGGGGTCCTAGGCCCCACCCCCTGGCTATGGGCCTGCATCAAGCATGCTTTATATATATGTGGCAAATTGAGCAGGGAGCACCAAAAAAGAATATTGAGAGCAATGGCTTCAGTTTGTGGTGATTCTGAGACCACAATAGGCAATGCTATAGCACAGAAAGAAATTTCACTGAAGTTCTTTAGAATATGACAGTACTTATCGCATGAGCCCGCTACTGTTGCAGTTAATTAGATTTAAAAGACTGATAAGTTCCCTTGTTGCTTAGAATTGCGAAGACAACATATGAAGGCAATAAGAGCAACTTAATTAATCGTGTTGTGTACAAGGGCGGATCCGGAGGGGTTTCGGATATCCCGAGCACCTCTCTCTAATTTTTTAATGTATAAAGTGAGTATGAGCGCTGGTGCCTTATGTTCAGCTTAAGATATCAGACTTCCCATAAGCGCCCCCCTTCACCCCTCCCTCAGAAAAATCCTGTATCCACTCCTGCTATGGATGATACATTTTGTCAAGAGCTCTTGCTCCCTATTTAGAAAGCTATTTCAATTTTCCACGTGCTCAGTTGAAGCTGCCTTCTCAGGTACACCATGTATGATAGAATATGAATCTTGCAAAACAGTTCTGTGCGGATGCTCACGAGAATCTGTTATACAATTTCACATATCGGAACACACTCGCCGCTGTGCAGCTGGCGCTGAAATCCATTCAGAAAGCTATTTCCCATTTCCATGTGCACAGCTGAAGTTGCCATTTTACAAAATATGTGACAGGACATGAGGCTGCTATAACTGAGATACCAAAACACACTCACCATGTCGCTGGCAGTGCTGATCACCCATCCATCAAATCTCGCTGCCTCTGCGATTGTAGCTAGCTTGGAAGCTAGCTGCTGGGTTATGTTTCCATCCATGTGTGTGAGGATGTCAGCATCCCACTTCATCCCTCTGACAGAGCCTGAAAAGCGAAGAGCAGTGAAAGGAAATTGTGACTAAAGGATAAACAATTTTTTAGGCAAGATATTTTCCCACACTTTGAAAGTGCAAATTTTATTTCCGTAAAAATTTATTCAGTAGAAAAGTCATCCGGCTTAATTTATTTTAGTTCTTACTCCAATGACAGCACAGACCACAGTTGAACAAAATTTTTTCAGGTTGCAAGTTAGTGCCTGTGTTGTTTCCAACCTTTTTTTTTAGTTTCCGTGTTTGTGTGTGCGCCATTAGCTGTCACAAATTAACAAAATACACTTTATTAAAAAGAAATATTAAGCATTGTTTTAAGAATGCTTCACAGACCTGATCTATAGTTGAAAACAAAAAATGAACAGCTAGAATAGATATAGTTATAATAACCTCTTAGTTATAATTGTGCCCAATAGTATATGTTTCGATGGCTCAGTATTCATGAAATAAACTCTTTCAAACAGAATCACAAGCTGGCGCAAAAACAAACTACACATAACGAACACATTGTAATTATCTAATACCATAAAATGCCGAGCAAGCGCTCCCACCCAAGCAAGCGCTCCCCTCCCTTTTTCGGGAGATCTGAAATAAGCATTAATGACTGAGCAAGCGCCCCCCCATCCCCCTCCTCCCCTGCGGCCACTTTTTTTTCAAGACGAGCATCGCTTGTGTAAAAAGTACCACAAGAATGAGTACACTGAATGCGTATCTAATGTTGTTCATGAAATTCTATTGTCATGTGGCCGATCGTATATTGGTGAAACCGCTCGCTGCTTCAATGGTTTGACAGTGACGAGGGGGAATAAAAATTCGGCAGATCCCACGCATTGTGGGAATCGATGTAATGCGAAGCAGCCAGCAAAGAGCTGCATACATCGCCTTGTTTGTCTTTGAGCCAAGTGAAATCATTCATGCCATGGCATCTAGTCCACCATATATCGCATGTTTCCCATGCACGCATGCATGCACAATCTAGTTACACCATGCCAATGAAACGCATATTCTGGTATATACAATGCATGACCTGTCGCTTATGTTCATCACGCACTCGAGTCGAGCCATACCAATTTCGGTATATATCCAGTTAACAAAACGGCCGGAAGCACACCATGACAGTGGCATGTAAATCATACCGTACATGACATGCATAACATGAGTCGCATGTTAAGACCTCTCATTTATGTTCGTCATACAGTCACATCGCGCAATATCAATTTTGGTATCAAGCGAGCGAAATGGCCGCGAGTGCACCACGAGTATAGCATGTAAATCATGCCATACATGACATGCATGTCATGATTTTCATGTTAACACCTTTCATTTACGTTCGTCATACAGTCGCTTCGCGCAATACCAATTTTGGTGTATATCAAGCTAGCGAAACGGCCGCGAATGCACCATGAGCGCGGCATGTAAATCATGACATACATGACATGTCACGGTTTTTATGTTACCACCTGTTATTCATGTTCGTCATACAGTCGCGTCACGCAATACCAATTTTGGTATATATCAAGCTAGGAAAACGGCCGCGAATGTGTCATGAGTGTGGCTTGCAAATCATGTCGTACATGACCTGCATGTCATGCTTCCATGTTACCACCTCTCATTTACGTTCGTTATGCAGTCGCGTCGCGCAATACCAATTTTGGTGTATATCACGCAAGCGAAACGGCCACGAATGCGCCATGACCATGACATGTCAATCATGTCGTACATGTCATGCATGTCATGATTTTCATGTTACCATGTCTCATTTACGTTCGTCATACAGTCGCTGCGTGCAATACCAATTTTGGTGTACATCAAGCTATCGAAGCGGACGCGAATGCATCATGAGCGTGGCATGTAAATCATGACATACATGACATGCATGTCATGGTTTTCATCTTACCAACTGTTATTCATGTTCTTCATACAGTCACTTAACGCAATACCAATTTTGGTGTATATCAATCTACTGAAACGGCCGCTAGCGCACCATGAGCGTGGCATGTAAATCAGGTTGTATATGACTTGCATGTCATGATTTTCATGTTACCACCTCTCACTTACGTTCGTCATACGGTCGTGTCGCGCAATACCAATTTTGGTGCATATTATGCCAGCGAAACGGCCGCAAGTGCACCATGAGCGAGGCATGTAAATCACGACATACATGTCATATATGTCATGGTTTTCGTGCCAGCACCTGTTATTCATGTTCTTCATAGAGTCACATAGCACAACACCAATTTTGGTGGATATCAAGCAAGCGAAACGGCCACGAGTGCGCCATCAGCATGACATGTAAATCATGTCGTACATGTCATGCATGTCATGATTTTCATGTTACCACGTCTCATTAACGTTCGTCATACAGTCGCTGCGCGCAATACGAATTTTGGTGTACATCAAGCTAGCGAAGCGACCACGAATGCATCATGAGCGTGGCATGTAAATCATGACATACATGACATGCATGTCATGGTTTTCATCTTACTAATTGTTATTCATGTTCTTCATACAGTCACTTCGCGCAATACCAATTTTGGTGTATATCAATCTACTGAAACGGCCGCTAGCGCACCATGAGCGTGGCATGTAAATCAGGTTGTACATGACTTGCACGTCATGATTTTCATGTTACCACCTCTCACTTACGTTCGTCGTACGGTCGTGTCGCGCAATACCAATTTTGGTGTATATCATGCAAGCGAAACGGCCGCAAATGCACCATGATCGTGGCATGTAAATCATGACATACATGTCATGGATGTCATGGTTTTTCTGCTACGACCTGTTATTCATGTTCTTCATACAGTCACATAGCGCAATACCAATTTTGGTGTATATCAATCTAGCGAAACGACCGCGAGTGCGCCATGAGCGTGGCATGTAAATCATGTCATACATGACATGCATGTCATGATTTTCATGTTACCACGAGACAGTTATGTTCTTCATACAGAAATGTCTCGTCATACCAGTTTTCGTATATATCCCTTCATTTAAACGGCCGCGAGCGCCCAGAGACCATGTCATGTAAGTCATGCTGCACATGACATGCGCGTCATGATTTGCATATTAGGACCAGTCATTATGTTCGTCATGAATTCTTGTCACGTCGTACCAATTTTGGTGTATATGAAATTAACGGAACGGCCGCAAGAGCCTAAGGTCGTGGAATGTAAATCATGCTGTTCATGACATGCGTGTCACGATTTTCATGATATGACCTGTCATTTATGTTCGTAATAAGGCCATGTTATGACACACCAATTTTGGTATACATCCGATTAACGAAACGGCCAGGAGAGCACAAAGTCGTAGGCGGCTAGATAGATAGATAGATAGATACGCTCAAAGTCGCAGAAGTTCGCTAAGAAATGCTTCGCATTTAAAACAGTAAATAAATAAAGCATTTCATTAGAAACATGGATGGGCATTTTTTTTTATTTTTAGCGGCTCCCCCGCCGCCATCTTTAATTTCGGACCGGGACTGAGCAAGCGCCCCCCCCCCCCTCCGAATCTGGTCGGATTATCCTTCATTGTAGGGAGGGCGCTTGCTCGGCATTTTACGTTCGATGTATTAACTAAACTGAAGCTGAATCTCATAGCTGTGCTTATTAGATGCATGGTTAGCTGAACATTAAATGAGGGGCACATACCATTTTGTCTATGCTCCCTCGGTAGCTATGTTCAACTATATTTTTTCTGCCCCTGGCAAGCCAAGAGAGATTATGACTAATCAAAAACGTTGTATGAACTGAGTGGCTCCTCAATTGAGTACATGTGAGAGATTGTCGAACAAGAACGTCGCTGAAGCCAACGTTTCAACACAGAGACTTGTTTTCGTCCACACACTACATGGTCCCCTTGTCGAAAATTGGCTTCAGCAACATTCCTCCTTTTAGGACAATGACTCATCAGTTGAAGCCTCCATCTCCCCCCAACTTGTCCTGTTTGTATTTCCACAATAAACGAGATTTACAGGTGGGTGGCCAACATAAACAGAAGACTTGATTTATTAAAGTGGTATTTCAAACTACTTTTAGTTCGAATGACCTCAAAAATCTCGTGCCACCCCATACCCCTTACCTAGTACAGGAATTCCATGAAGGTGGCCTGCCGAGATGTACCCAGGGGGTGGCATTGTGACAGAGTGCCGTGTCGAATAGTAGACCATCATGTGTATGTCCTGCCAGTGCCAGAACCTGAACGAATCTGGCTCAGTGCTGCCATGAATGAGCCTGCAAGGGCAAGAGTACATTAAAGAGGTTACTGTTCAAAGTGCATCTGCATGAAGTTGTGAGTCTGTTATGAATAAATGTATGCAAGCAACAAAGCAGCCCTACTGAAAATGTCAGTAGGCCTATATTAGCCTAAAAAATGTTTGGTATGCCGTTGGCATAGCCATGCACGATTTTATTTCTGGGGATGGGGGGCGCTACTACTGCTGCACAAAAGGGTCCCAACAAAAACCTGCCGTGGAGCGTGCGTTTGGTATGCCAGGATCTTTAACCTGTGACCTGGGGAGACGGGGGTGGATGGGGCAGTCAAGGTGAGAGAGACGGTGAGATTGGTGTACAAACAAGATGAAAGCTCTTCAGGGGACAGGGACATCTCTGCAGGAACAGACATTAGGTTCAGCTTTCCAGTGTGTGAGGGGGAAGGGAGAGGTTGGCCACACTAGCACACGTCAGAACTGCAGATGGGTAGCATCCACATCCATACCCATAGGCGTGCGCAGGGTTCCCCATTAGGGGGGGGGGGGGGCGCAAAGGTTCATCGCAGTGCCCCCCCCCCTACTAAGTCAATGTATGGGGAAGACTTTGCGCCCCCCCCCCTCTTAGGTTACTAGAAGGGTCAATGTACGGGTCGGATTTTGCGCCCCCCCCCTCTTAGATGATTAGGGGGGGGCGCCCTCCCTGCCGCCCCCCGTGCGCACGCCTATGTCCATACCCCCCACCACCGCCACTGTCAGCGCTTGGTGCAACCACTTAAGGTGGTGGTTCCACTACCACCATCTTGCCAATAGTTCGAAAAATGGCAACCGACGACGCAAGTATGGTCAGCGTCGCCTCGCGCGTGTTTTATATGTTATATGTCGCGCTAGGTGACGGAAATCGGCCTACAAAAAGCAAGGAGCACAAACGCGGACGGCGTCTTTCACCTACAATCGGGGCCAACTGTTGGCGTCGTTTAAACGACATGACGATAAGTGCCCCAGTGACAGCTGGCAGACTGAAACCGGCGTCGTTTCTCTCAAGTGTTTTCGCAAATACACAAACGATCTTGTCTCTCTCACTTACGTCCATGGAATAACGATTGAACATAATATGAACCAAACGCTTCGAAGCGTATGAATGCACTGGCACGGCCGCTGGATAAAAACAAGGTCGTGGCACTGGCACTGGCATGGCCGCTAACCTTTTTTTTGATGTGGCGACTATAGTTTTCTAGTTCCCTATAGTGGCGTTACAGATACGAAATTGTAAACAGTACGTTATCTAGGTTACCGAAAAGGTAACACGTTACCGGTAACGGCGTTACTGCCAACACTGAAGTACGGTTAGTGACGCCTCGCGCGTCTCCTGCGTGCCGCGCGAGGCAGCGGGAATCGACCGATGAAAAGCAAGGAGCATAAACGCGGACGGCGTCTTTCATCCACAATCGGCCGAGGGTTGGCGTCGTTTGAAGCATAGACTTTCCTAAAATGACCTAGAGGGAACTCTGGCGCTGCGATCGTTCAGCCACCATGGGAATGATGGGTAGTACACGGATTTGCCTATACTCCGCGACAACTTTTCTTGGCACCACTGTGGAAGCTACAGAGCCAAAGTGCCTGCATGCGCGCGCGCCAAGAAATAGTACCTATATTTATTTTCTAATTCGAAAAGTTACCTAGCTCGAATAAATAAAGATTTCTTCATTATAAAAAGAGAACGAGTATGGGAAGCCATTCGTGAAAAAATGTTATTGTAAACTTCAAGTTTGTTTCTGTCTTTATTTTTTCGACAGCACCACGTTTTCCTCACGCCTGCACCACATTTTCCTCACGCCTGCTCTCTCAGAGTCTCAGTTAACATGGCGTCCGCGATGCCCCTCGAACCGTTGGCCTGAACCGTGTGCGGCCGCCAACTCGCCGTTTCGTTCTCCGAAGAAGCTGTACTCTAAATGTGACAGAAAGTGGCTATCAAACCACACCACGCAAGTTATCTGCAATGTCATCGCTGGAGTGAGGCGCCGTCAGCGTGACTTGTCTGCAAATGCAGTGTGCCGGACTGTCGCCGAGCTCACCGGAGTGAGTGAGCGAACAGTTAAGCGTATCAAGGCTGAAGCTCTGCGGGCACCACTTGCCTCCCCGAAGCGCAAGAAATTGAATTTCTCGGGCCAAACTGAGAAGCGCATCACCGGCAAGACGCGGCTGCTGCGCTATTACACGTTTGCGTTGGCAGCATTGCGGCGCAAAGTGCACAGCTACTTCATGCGCAATGAAATACCTACGGCCGAGAAACAACGCTCTGTGAAGGTGTGTGACCAGCGAAGCTTGATAAAATAATCTGCGTCAGTCTCTTTTTAATTAAGCGTGAGCTCTCTTTAAATCTAAACCCAATTCAGCGGCATCATGGTACTTGCATTCCGTATTTATTCGAATACAATGCGAGCTTTTTCTCCAAATTTTTGCTACTAAATTCGCCCCTCGCGTTACAATCGTGATCGCGTTACAATCTAGCAAACGCCGTATTCAGGTTGCGGTGTGCGCTTGGTGGCGTTCATCATATTCCCATGTGTCTTATTTTGTTGTCTTCGGGCTTCACTTGCAAAGACTGTTTGGAATGCTCCGCGCAGACCGCGATGCGATGTTCCAGAAGCGCCACGATTGTTTTAGATCTTTCTGTTAAGATTGCGCGCGGTACGCGATTAGTCAGAGATTACGTGGCCTCCAGCGATAACACTGGAACATTCGATAGAACATGTATAAAAGCCGACACGCTTTACGACTTGTCAGAATTATTGACGGACGACGCTCTGACTGACTCTTTTCCCGCCCACAAGTTTGGCCAAATAAAGAGTTTCATCTTCGACACACCCACTGCTGCCTTCGTCAACGTAACAACCCTGTGACAATATACAGTACAGTAGGTAGATGCATCTACGCACACTGGTGTTCCCATTCTGCATGTAGACGTGGTGCTAAACGCTCTAGCGATGCGAGCAAGCGAAACCGAAACTGGAACTGAAATCGGCTGCAAGATGCCGAACTACTTGCGTAGTAACACAAATGTGCGGATGCCCCGCCTCCGTAGCCTTCGCTCCAATGCCAAGATAAGTTGTCGCCGAGTATAGTCTTCGTGCTTGTGGGCTTCGAACGCACTTGTGGCTTTGTTTATTGCTATGTTTTGGTTTTCTTTCGAATAAAAGAATGGATCGTTGTGAACTTCGTGACCAGATTTGAATCGGTGAGCCTAAAGAAGTTAAAGTGGTGAAGTGAAACTGCTGATTTTTGCTGAACTTCGTTTTGCGACAAAGCGGATGCAGGCGACGCGGAGCCAAACGGAGCCGAAAGAACGAAGTTTAGACAAATCCGTGTACTACCCATGATTCCCATGCTGGCTGAAGCGCGGTGCATTGCAGCTCCCATAGACACTAGCGCCAGAGTTCCCTCTAGTAAGTATTGTAGGAAACTCTATGGTTTGAAGGACACGACCAAAGACTATTGACAGTTGGCGGACTTTTTGTTTTTTGTTTTTTGTTTTGAAGGATAGCCTTGCCAGGCATTCGAAAACTTGTTACGGGCACCAGTAATTCGCGAAAAAAACGAAACAACACTTCCCTAAAGAGCCGAATGTAATGTAGACGTAAGCGCGAAAGCTAGGGCGTGGAAAAGCAAAAAGGCTGCATGATCCTGTCCTAAATGTCACTCGCTCCATGCATGCCCCCTCCCTTTCAATCATTCTTTTTCGTACTAATATTTTGACGTCACAGCCACGTGTACACGGACGATGGGCTGATACTGAATTCATGTTTGGCGGCATCCTTTTTTTTTTTTTTTTGGCTTGCCATTGTTACAGGTCTTGAGGGCAGACAACTCACTGATGAAAGCAATATCACGCACGACAAAGGACCGAGATGAAAGCCAACGTTGTAATGAGCTACCACTCAACAATACTGGCTGTAAGGTGCCTGAAGTTGCGGAATTGGTTGTAAGGACAAACGCTCGCTTCCTATTGCAGCCCTTGAGAAAGGACAGCGCAGCGTCTAAATACAATCGCTTGAAAACAAAAGAAAAAAAACACGCACACACACGCACACTGGTGCGTACAACAGCGTGCCCTCACACACGCACACACACATACGCTCTCACCCACACGCACGCGCTACGCTCTCACTAACGCACTCACTCACATAATATAATGTGCCTCAGTGAAATATTGAACAAAACATCAATCAAACGCTTCGCAGCGTTTCAGTGGAATTGCACGGCACTAATGACGTGCCGGGGAACACTGGTTCTAAGAACGCGTGACGAACGCGCAATCTTCCTGCATACCGAAACCATTTGCCGCTTGGTGAGACCGCCCCACCTGCTGACGTGGGGCGAGTGGAAAGGGTTTATCACTAAGCCCTCCTCCTTTTACGGTTGGTGTTTGTTACGCGCGGCGACTAGACTTAGCTAGTGAAGCAAACTATGAGGCCTGGAGATATAATTCATGCCTGTTCTACCCGTTTTATTATGTTTAATTGCGCCACTTTTGGCGAACGCTTGAACTCGCATAAAGCAACTTGATGTTTAATTTCATAGATGGAGCTACCACCAAAAAACGCCTGTGAGACTTATGATTCATTGAAAATATTTTGTTTGAAGCACTGAGTGGTCAAGTTAGTGAGCACAGGTAGATAAAAGACACAATATGCATCTACTAATGTGCAATACTCGTTGGCAATTAGCGTCTAAAAAAAAAAAGCGAGTTTCTACGGGACTGGTCAACAGGAAAATTACGTAAATTCACTGCTGTCTTGCAGGTTCCCTAATAAAGATAAAGGAATTTTCTCTTCATAGAATCATAGAAAGGGCCTTGCTTCTTCATTATGTAGAAGTTCACAGTATCAGCTTGTATAGTTTTGCCGCTTCATCGGTAATGCGTGACCAAGTACAGCCATAAACTGCCGCATTGACACAATAATAATTCATCAAGTTTTCGTCAGAACATAAAACAACTTCGCATGGAAAATAAGTGTAATGTAGTCTATGTAGCCACTAAATATTATTGTTCTGCTTTGAAAAGTAAAAAAAAATATTCTCACAAAAACTTTTGATATTTTGCCCATTTTAATTGGAGCGTAAATAAATTACTTATTATTTTATGGCTAATATCTCTTCATAGAAACCTTAAATAGCACTTCTTCTAAAGGCACGGTAAATTTGGTCTTGTTATGTTGAACAGTTTCGCCGTACTGGCAGTACAACCAAGGCTTGTACAACGAAAATGCCTTTTGTTGCTCACACTATTTTCATTGCTATTAGTTAACGCTTCCGAACAGGCATTAACACCAGGCGTCATTAGAAAGCGGAGATCATAATCTTTCTGAATTATTACAATTAATATTTATTTGTCAAGCGCAGCGAGCACAGTGCGTCCGCAAACAATGCGTAAAATGCGGAGGGGGGTTCGCCGGAGTGGGACCGCCACCTTAAAGCGCATTAGTGCCCCCAGCACGCCCCCCCCCCCCCCCCCCGGCCACGCAACGCTAAATCACCAGCATGACCAAAGTGGTGTCAATACCAAAGAGGATCCTCTTACTTGCTCACGTTACGCAACGAACGCTACCTATGCGTACGCTATTCTAAAACTGCGGCCTGTACACATAGGTGCTAGGGAGCTTTCGAATAGGGACCCCAAAGAAATAGCGTCGAGGTGACTGCGCATGCGCGAGACCAGAACAGCGTTTGGGTTTTGCCTTGGGGACGCTATTTCACGAATTTAGCGGGAGCCCCCAAAGCTTGCTGCAAAAGCTTTGCGTCAAACAGACATGACGGCACCCACTGAAGCTCTTGGCCAAGACTAGAGTGACCTAGCCAGAACAAAGAGGGGTGGGGGGGGGGGGGGGGGGCTTCAAAGCGCCGCAGACCCTAATCGAAAACTCTTGGCTCCTCCTTGACCCAAAGCGAGCACACGCAAAGGGCTTTGGGGCCCCTATTCGAAAACTCCTTATTATCTGAAAGCTGCTAGTGCGCTGAGCTTAATTCAAATATGCTCACCTGTCATTAAAGGACTCATTGTACTCGTGGCAGAAGATGACCTTGTGGGCCTCCGCACTCCTCTTAAAGGGCCCCTCACCAAGTTTGACAATTTTGAGCTAACGAGCTCAATGCATACACTGGGCGTTCACGATCACGTCTGCCAAAATTTGCAACGCGACGCGCCGCGGAAATGGGTCAAATTTCAAGGTGAACGCTGCTTCCCCTTACTCTCGCGGGCGCGCGCTTTAGAGAATGAGGGGATGACGTACATGAGAAAATGGCCCTACCACGGCCGCTACATAAAAAAAATGTAGCGGCCGTGGCCCTACGTAGATTGTAGTTCTGTGACGCCGCTCCTCTACGTAGACGACTGTGCTCGGACGTCGCCATAAGTAGCACGTGACACTGCGATAATTATTTGACACGACATGTGCAGTTTGTGTAATTTGTTGCTTGAATAGATTAATAAAACTTGAGAGAAATAATGAGACACACAAAGGGAATGTGTGCGTCTTTTTCATTTTTTTTTTCGTGAATTTCAGCGAGATGCGAGGCTAATGTGCCTCCCTTTCCCATGCGTTCGAGTCCCCGCGGTTAGCGCATCGAGCAGACGCCAGCCCTGGAAACGAAAGTAATGTTCTGGTGCGTTCGAGCACTCATTATGCTCATTTATTCTACCGCGTCCAAGTAAACGTTAATGCGGCACTGGCTCGTGATACCGCCACTCTCGTGCCCGTACAAATGTCTCAACTTTCGTGCCCGTCCCGCAGAAACAGGCAGTACACCACAGAGAACGCCGACGAAACGCCCACGGCCGCTGCATAAAAACAAAGGTAGCGGCCGTGCAACGCCGCTCGCGTGCTCGGGCTGGCTCGGGCACGTGACCATGCATGCGCATGACGTGTTCATACGTATGTGTCAAGTGAAGAGGGCAGGGAAGGGATTTGGCTTGCTAAGGCTACACCAACACCCTCTATAAATATGAAGGCCTTAGTTATGTTCCCTTTCCACTCGCGGGCGAACGCATGAGGCGGCGAGCGAGTTTTTCTATTCGCCGCGACACGACGCATCCGCGCGTCCGGATCGCGCTGGTGGCACTTTTTTTCTCTATGCTGGTGGGCGTTCATCGCGCGTCTGCCGAAACTCATTCCCCGGCGCGTCTGTACAGAAGTACATCGCTTCGCTGTCCAGTTGGCCGTGTTTTCTTCACTGTGAAAGGAATGTGAAAGCGACGACGCCGAGATGCCGTGCAAATGCTGTGTACCTCAATGCCGCGGTAACTACACGGGGGACACGAAGGTACACGTCTTCAAGTTCCCGAGAGACCAAGCTCTGAGGAACGCTTGGATTCGTGCTGTGCCACGGGAAAACCTCACGGTCACCGAAAATTCCAGGGTAAGTTCTTGTTTTTTCGTATTTAGGTGTTAGTTAATTCAAGTTATATATACGTACGTGTGTAAGTGGCTCATGAGCCGCACGTTTGTATGACAGGTAGCCATCGGTTTGCTGATTGGAGGTAAATTTTTTTTTCTAGGCATGCGAACTTCATTTCATGGACGAGGACATTATTCGAGTCGCGACGCATACAGATCAAGCAAGTGGCCGCGTAATGACAGTGCCTCTAGCTCATGTGCGCCTTCGCCCAGACGCTGTACCGTCTAAGTTCCCGAATTTTCCGAGCTACATGTCCAGAAAGACCGCGAGAAGGGAAGATCCTGACTCCAAGCGCGCGCGCATAGAGAATGCAGCCCTCCAGAAAGCCATCGCTGAATCCAACGAGGCGTTTATCAGAGCACGCGAGGAGGATAAAGTCAACAGTTTGAGCGAACTTGCCAACCACTTGAGGAGCCAAGGGATGAAGTTCTGGGATGTAATCGAAAGAAATGAAAGGCTTCTTCTCATTCACATCGTCGACGATGAAGCGCCGTGGTTGAAATACTCTGTTTGCGTGAAAGGAGACTTGAGCGTGACAGTACACGTCATGAAAACAGCCGTAAAAAAGCTAGGCGCAAATCTCTGCGTTCCCAAAATCGCTAGCAGTAAAAGGGGTATGGTGGAACTCCTGGAAGGCATCGAGAAGTGGGACGGTGACCTGATGTACAACTCAGTCGCGGAAATTTGCGTGGCGGTTTGTTTACTGCTAGATCAGCTTTGCACGTCCCAAGCAGAAGACGACGCCAACAGTATTCGATTTCTGAAGGAGCAAGTCACCTTGCACCTATCGAAAAAACAGCGCAGGCGCTACTCTGCTGATTTCATGATGTTCTGCTGCATTCTTTTCACTATATCGCCCCATGCGTACGCGTTCATGCGCAGCCATGGAAGCATCACCTTGCCGCATCCTATGACAATCAGATCAGTGTGCTCGTCTTATGGCATAAGTCATCAACAAGAGCATCAGAGCCAAAAATTCCTCAGCTATATGGCAAAAAGAATTTCTGACCTGAAAGATGACCAGCGCTTTGTCACAGTTACGGTAGATGACATACATATAAAACCATACTTTGACTACAAAGGGGGTAATATTACCGGCGCCGCGCTTAATAGAAATGAAGCTGCAAACTGTGCGCTCGTTTTCATGGTGCGCAGCCTGACGTGTAAATTCAAAGAAGTTGCGCACATCGTGCCAGTGCACCGAGTAGAGGCGGAGTTCCTGCAAAAGACGGTTAAAGAAGTGGTTTGCGGGCTGGAAAAGATTGGGTACCGGGTTATGTGCGTCGTCAGCGACAACAACTCTGTCAACAGAAAAGCGATGTCCCTCTTCGAATCACCTCCTCGTAACAGAATTGTGTACCAACATCCATCAGACCCTTCAAGGCCGCTGTTCTTCGTTATATACCCAGTGCACATTCTAAAATGCATACGAAATAACTGGATAAATCAGAAGAATGACCAAATTTTTTTCTACTTCCCGGAGATCCAAGGAGACACGCCAAAATCAGAGCGAATGCAAAAAGCGTCATTTGCGACAATCAGGGACCTTCACAGCAAAGAGTGTGACCAGCTGTTGAAATATAGCTATGGACTGTCGAGAAAAGCCCTCTACCCTTCGAATCTTGAAAGGCAGGACGTAAAGCTTGCTTTACAAATATTCAATGATTACTTACCAGAGGCGTTACGCGCTCTTGGAGCAAAGCACAACCTGTTCTCTTTTGAGGCCACTGCTACATTCATCGATATCGTACTCAAGTGGTGGAAAATTGTAAACGTCAAAACTCCATGGAAGGGAGAAAGGCTGAGAGATCAGTTCCAACAACCAGTGCTTTCCATTGATAACGATCCAAAAATTGCCTTCTTGCACATGTTTCTGAAATGGCTGGATGAGTGGAAAAACAAAGGTCTTGACAAGGGTACGACAAAGGAGACTCACGCTGCTCTCGAACACACTACCTCTGCGCTTATTGAGCTCGCTAGGTACAGCTTCGAAGAGCTTGGAATGTCGTATGTTCTTTTTGGGAAGATACAGACCGACTGCCTTGAAGATCGGTTTGGAAAATATAGGCAGTTGGCAGGTGCTCAATATCACATCTCCATCAGGCAGATATATGAAGTGGAAAACAAGCTGCGCCTGCAAAGTACCTTGCCTACAGTTTCCCCTGACCAGCACTGGGAATATGTCCGAAAACAAGTCGAGGCTTTGCTTCCCAGCAGCAACGTTGTTGTGACCAGCCAGGCTCTTACGAAGATGCAGGACGTCCTCCCAGTCCTCGTCTACGTTGCAGGTTATGCAGTATACGCCGCCCTTAAAAAGTTGAATTGCGCGCAATGCAGGGACTCGTTGACCGTGGACAGGGAGATCACAGTCTCTGTCACAAACGAACATTATGGTCTCGTGAAGCACCTGGACCGAGGAGGTTTAGTTTATCCATCAATGTTTGCACTTAACGCAGTTGCTCACAACTACGTTGTGGTAGAGCAGCTCGCTACAGAGCCAGCGCTGCTTATGATGCCTGAACAACGCCAGGTCGTCACGAAACTGACGCTACAATTGCTGGCTATTGAAGAGCAGTCCGACTTCGATACGTGTGAGAAGGGCCACACGATTGAACTAGTGCTTAAACACATCCTGCGGTGCAGCACCAACATTCTGATAAAGAACTTTTGTAGGAAGCTGAACGACAAAATTCTCGACGCTGCCGATAAATAAAAAAAAAAGGAAAGCCACAACTCTCGAGGCCAAATAACTGCATGTATTGCTTCTAATATAGAGCAAGTACAAATAGAAACTGAGCTTCGTAAATAAATGTTTTCTTGCTACAGTGTTCTTGACCTCTAATTTCTTTTAAATGCATGCATGATTGTTCTTGCAGAAAAGAAAGCTTCCGCGCAGTGCACCTGCGAGACCACCTCTCTTGAACAGCGCTCCTTATTTTTTTTCCGATCCGCCCCATCGTGTGACGTCACGCGGAGAGAGCTAAGGCCTTGCTACACGGGGCGAGTGGCAAGGGTTTGAATCTCGCCTCCTCGCATCATGGTTTCGCGCCGCTACAAATTATGGTTTTTCTCAACTCGTAATGACGCGATTTGAAAAATTCTTGCGGCATGCTGCTCTTCATTCGGCACACAACTACTTCCAGCGTCTAACTAAAATTTGCTATGTGGCCTGGTGAGGGGCCCTTTAACGGCATGGGATCTCGGTGTAATCTTGCACAGCGGCGGACTCGGGTCGTACACTAAGAGTTCAGTTCATCTAGGGTTTTAATGGGAGCCACTTCCCGTTCCTTATCAGTATCCGCGGCCACAAAATTGCGATTACGCGATACCGTTACACCCATAACGAGGGTTACGTAAAACTTTAGGGTTACGGGGTTACGTGCGTTAATAGACCTCTACTAACCTCTACCTGCCTCTACGCCTCTACTGCCTCTACCGGCCTACGTTGCCTACGTCACTCACGGACTCACACCCCGTGACGTCAGGTCACGTGACCTCTCGGAGCACGTGCAACGGCGGTGGTTGGCAAAACACTCCCGCTGCCGGCTCAGCGTTTGGCGCACGTTTTTTTTTCTTT
This sequence comes from Rhipicephalus sanguineus, assembly GCF_013339695.2. NCBI lineage: Eukaryota > Metazoa > Arthropoda > Arachnida > Ixodida > Ixodidae > Rhipicephalus > Rhipicephalus sanguineus. The sequence continues at coordinate 25,896,415 of NC_051185.1, read as the reverse complement.
TTTTCTTTTGAACCTTTTCCTTCATCTTTCGGTCCCAAGATTATTTGTGGTATGTGTCAAAGAACATATAAAGGTGTCGTGGACTGCGCGGCGAGAAATTTGTCACGCTGCTGGCTATTTAACTTGGAGAACTGAACCCACGTGGTGGTCTGTGCGAGGAACAGCGGCATCGTCTTCAAAAATGTGCCGCGTTTACTGTGGCGTGTAGTGTGCGTTGAAAGGCAGCGACGATATCGGTTCACCTTTGCGGTTCACAGTTGGCTGTTTTCGTGTGATATTCGCAGTTGTTTTTACAGAGATGCAATACCGACTTCGATACTCAAGCGAATTCCGTGAAATATTTCAATAAGCTCCGACATTGTACGGGCACTTTTGATCGCGGCCAGGGCCATCGGGATTACGCTCGGTCGTAATCATATGAAGCTGTTTCGATGCGATCGAATATTATTCATAGCGATTTATAATAACAGTATTGCACGGGCACATTTGATCGCGATCACAGCCGATCCGAATCGCATCTTTTAATCGTGATTGGTCCAAACTGATCCACGTCGGGTCTGACCGCGATCAAGAGATTGTGTAGCAGCACCTGATTCGGACCGAGCCTAATCAAGATCGGCCCTGACCGTGATCAAAAGTGCCCGTGTGACAACGGTTTTGCGCGCGTAGGAGGCCTGTACAATGCTTCGATCCAAGGTGACATGATGCGTCGGTTTAGCACCAAGCAGTTTTATGAACTTAAAAGGGATCGAGAGAGTGTCTTAGACGAAAAGTGGGGCCCTCTGTATAACTTTTACTGTCCATTGAAACACATATTTTTGCTATTTAACAGAGACGTGCTCTGCAGACTCCGAGCTGCTGTGGGCACCTGAGAGGAAAAGGCTCCTGTCTACAGCTGTGCCTTCACAACAGCTTCCCAAATGGCGGCATGGCCAGGCAGATCCATGTAGGCACCAAGCAGCAGCAGATTGTGCTGCAAGCTCTTCTAGTAGGAGTGATGAAGGTATGTCATTAGCTAATATGTAACAAAAACTTTTCACTCTCTATGTGTGATTATGTGCTGCGGAAAACATAAGAGTGCGAACTCCACAGTACTCCGCTGCACAACCACAGTAAAAACACAATGCAGGCACTTAATAATGATGAGCCGTCTATACTCGACTAGTATGGGGTTTCTCTTGGAACGACATTCATTGGGTGGGCAAAATTGTCTTCGTTAAAATATTCTGGTTCAAGAGTAGCTCCAGTTTTATGTAACGTTTTCACGGTAAGAGTTGATGGACGTGCCTAATGAAATCTGTATGGTCCCGTAAAAATCCAATTTAGATTTATGCTATGTTGTTTTCATCAATTACAGCATGCACAAATATGATAGATATGCGTTGAAGCTAATTGAAATAGCAAGGTTTCTTATGAGAGGAGTTCTTATGAGCTGTTTCTTATGACAGGAGTTCCTACGAGGGGTTTGCCTTAGTTCCTTGAAGTTGAGCTGACATTTGGTTCAGCTCATGGTGGGCTGGAAGTATATCACTACAAGTGCAAAGTCTATGTTGAACTACCAATCTACCGTCAAAAACATGAGCCTTTTTTTCTTAGCATTGTAAAGAAGCAAGCTTTATATAATTTTGATAACTTCTGCTCTGATGTACAATTTCATAAAACTTACAGAAGTGGCGAGCAGCCACTGAAGTTGGAAGAGATACAAGACCAGCGTTTGCTCTGCTACTGTTTCTTTCTTAATTTTGCTGCTCAATTATGCTATGTATGTGAGTAAACTTTTCATTTGAAATGTAATACGGGTGAAAAAGATCTGTTTATGAAGCTCTTGCTTTAGCGAAGCTTTATTTGTGCAGCCGTATCTACCGTTTTAGGCCTGGGCTTGCTCAACATGAGCCAACAGAAGCCTCATAGACACATGTGCAGTCCTTCCCACGATGGCACAATGCCCCTTCTAAAACTTGCGTAGACGGTGGTGCAAGATTTCCCTCTAGGCATTATTTGGAGAAACTCTGTCTGTAGGTGGGGGCATTTAACACGTCTCACCTGCCTTACTGAATTAGTGTACATGTACATATTGTAACACTTTGCTTAAGCACGAAATTTTCTGCTTATTAAAATGTTGTTGGAACAGCTCACACAAATGCTTGTTATTTCACAAAACAGGTATCAAAAGGTAGCCTCCTGCTTTCGAGCTGATTGTGATGGGACCTGAAACACTCCTCTCTGAATGTTTTTATCACTTTTTTTTTCACTTGCGATTAGCCTGCTCCAAGCAGCTGTCACCAACATTAAAGTGGATTGCTGCAAAAACATATTAATTACAGTGACGGGAAAGATTACTGTTTGTACAATTCATGCTACATGCAATGATAGCTGTTGGAATACTTTGAGGCCATGATTTTGTAGATAAATGCTTCATCTTCCTAAATTAATTACACAGCCTAAATCGAATTACACATAATGCTGTTAGTCACCTTAATTATTTACCAGTCATGGTAGAAAATAAATACTTGTTACTGTGGTGTTAGACGTTCTTAACTGTGCGAAATGGCCGGGACACGAGTAAGAAAACACGCCGAACAGCACAAGCACAGACTGCCAACTGTTTATTTTCTGCTAAGCAAGGAACGGATATTTCAACCAGGAACCTGGACATGTGATCAAGTGATGTTACGTCGTCATCTTTTCATCTTTGTTCGGGTTATTTGTTATGTGACAACTGGTTTATTTTTGTTTCTTTCTTCACATGCGAGCGAGATTGGTACCAAGTTTTGCGGTGTTCGTTTGGCCACTATCTTGGACTGCATTCTTATTCAGCAATGTTCGTATTTTTGTCAGCACATGCGAGATTCACATATTGGTCACATGTCCGGGTTTCTGGTTGAAATATCTGTTCCTTGCTTACCAGAAATACGCAGTTGGCAGTCTGTGCTCATGTTGTTCTGTGTGTTTTCTTACTCGTGTCCTGTTCATTTTGCACAGTTTAAGAATGTTTAACAGTAATGAACCAACTAGACCACCAGAACGTCTTATTGTTACTGTGGCAACTGTCATGCAGCTTTTTTAAACATTTTTCAGCTGCGAGTTTCTGTTGCATAGAAGTTCAACTGATTTCGTGATATCTTTCTACTTTGTTATTGTACAAGTGCATCCTGGAAGGCTGTCCACATCTTCGGTAGCAGCTATACCATCCAGCGCTGTGGGAGTGGCAGCTAATGAGTTGCATAATCCTCCTAAGAGCCAAGAGCATGGTAAGTCACCTCATTATTTGCATGAAAGATGTTAGATATATGATAGTATTAATATAAATTTGGGCTCCTTAAATGCAAAAGTACAATGCGAGACTTGTGTGAAAATGAGCATTATTGAATTCTTTATTGTTATGATCAAAGAAAAGGTCGGTGTTGTACATAGCAAAGGATGTAGTAAGTTATTTGCACTTGCAACCATTGTAGGAGTTCCTGCTGACAATCTGGAGCAGAGTTCACTTCGCACAGCACTTTGCGAAGTGGTAAGCGCAGCTGGTATGCCAACAGCAGTTGTTACATCCATTATTCTTGAATACAAACAATGTGACTAAAGGGCAATGCTGCCTTTAAAGAAATTAACTTGGACCTTCTGCGTGGACTATGCACACAATATTTCGAGGCATTAAGGCAAACTACCCACGAGGAAGTGCTTGTTGGTCATTTCAACATTTTATGCACTCTAAAAAGGAAGACATAAGAAACATACAAAGCAAGACAAGTACAGGCTTCGAGTAATGTTTTGTTGAAATGCTGCATATTAATGCAAAAGATTGGAGACTGGGCAGTAAGAGGGAAGAGAGGGAGCAATTATAGGAAGGAAAAGTTTCCTGATTTTAGGTACACATGGCAAGCACTCTGAGGTGATTTCAGTCTTTCTTTACAAGTGCTATTGATGGAGTGCTCATGCATTCCTGCCACATTTGCAAAGGTCTCAAAGATTTCAGTTTCTGTTTGGTTAACACATATATATATATATATATATATATATATATATATATATATATATATATATATATATATATATATATATAGAAGGTAATGAAACACTAGCCTCGCTGTATGTTAAGAGAGCACAGGCAACAATAATTAGCCAAAAATTGGCCGCGTATCTGCGTGCTTCGCTGTAAATGTCGTCTAAAGACGATAGAAGAGGCGCTGCGTGAGATATGGATGCCATCTGGCAATACGTCGGGAAACACGAGTGCTGTGTTGCGGGCTGGTAGTCCCGGCGCAGCGGCAGGCGAAGACCGGCGGTGACCAACGCGACCGGTGGGGACGCCGGCCAGACCGAACACGCTGTTTGGCACGATGCGCCGAAGGAGAAGAAACGTCCGCACTCAAGGAGTACTCTCCACAAACTCTCTTACTTACACGTCGCCTGGGTAAAACAGGAATGCCAGAGCGGCGCCCCCTGTCATTCGTGCAATGCAATACTGAACCGAAACCGAAACACAACATGAGCTTGTGCAGAGGGCACGGAGGAAGACAAGTTTCAGCGCAGTCGCATTTTCAGCGCACCTTAAGAAACTAGGGTTGTAACATTGTAGGCCGAGTAGGGCCAGAAGGACCGTCACGACGGAAACGTGCCTCCTCAGTCGTATTCGCCTGGAACGTTTGTGTGGCTTCGCGTTCCCTCCTCCGCTCCTGGCCTTTCCACAAAGCTACTGCCTAAATACGAAGGCCCCTACCGCGTCCTACGTCAAGCATCCCCAGTTAACTATATGATTGAGCCTGTTCAATCATCTACAAACCGCCGTCGTCGCGGCCGCGAGACTGTTCACGTCGATCGACTGAAGCCGCATTATGACCCACCAGTTGTACCTGTTTCTTAGGTCGCCAGGATGGCTCCTTTTCCGCGGGGGAGTGATTTGTAACATGGTAGGGCGCAGACAAGAACGCCTGCGAAAGAAGAAGACGAAGACGGTTGTTGTTAGCGCTCGCGCTTGCTCGGCTTGGACCGCTGATCGCTTCAGCTGTGGCAATCTTTTAATAAACGCGTTACTGTCTCAACGTTAAACGCATACCATCAAGGTCTTTAAAATTGGGTATCTATGTATTTTCTGTTAAAGGAACGCACCGCCTAATACTTACCTAGTGATGTTGCGCCTCAGATATGCGTAATGTTTGCTTTTTGATCAACAATGTACACAAGTATGAACCGAGTCAGCCGTTCACGATGGCTGGCCCTTGGGCAAGTGGTTCAACTTTGGCCGAGTGGCTGAATCGAGGGACGTGCCGACAAACAGAAAGACAGACAGAAGGACAGACAGAAAGACAGACCAAAATTTCTGCGTTTAAGTTCCCCAAGAAAGACTATCATCTTTAATAGCCTCCTGCGGTGTACGCATCAGTTGTAATGTGGTGCTCTAACATTATCATTGTTCCCTCTGTCTGCATAAGGTGTAATCTTTGACAGAACAGCAGAACCCTGTGCATGATGCTCAACCTACGCATTTGAAAGTGAGTTTTGTGCACTTTGTTGCAGGCCAGACTAGTATTGCTCTCATTTGCTATTTGGCAGGGTTGTGACAAAGATTACTGAAGATGCTCCACATTTATGAATTGGAGCAGCACAGGTGTTGTACTGGTGTTACTGAGGCGACATTTTTGTGCACAAATAGCAGACCAAGTCGGGTATTCGTTAAACAGCAGCAGGCATGAACAGTCTTTACAATGAAGGGGATAAGCGGAAAAAAAGTACATTCTTGTGCTTCTTCTCTCAGTGCTCAAGCGACACTTTTCTCTCAATGAATGTTGCTCAACTTGCCCAACTTTCAGCAGTGTTTAGATTGTCCGCAGGCGACATCGCCACACGCCTTTGCTGCGACTACTAGCTGTAGCCCCCAACAATGAGGAGTGTGGCCACCGCGCTTCTCCAGCTAGCCGCCTGCAGCCAGGATGTGGAGGAGATCATGAAGAGTACATCTACCATAAACAAAAGTGTTCAAGTGAACACTGAAGTGTCCAGTCCAAGAAACTTTAGGCTTCTCAGTGTACTTACTACTGACAAGGCTGTACTCGCATTTACTGGCATAAAATTTAGGACTGCATTGACAATGATAGCCATCGAAGTAGAGGCTATTGACCAAATGGTCACAAATACACCCGTGCTTGACCGTGTCGTGCTTGTACTGGTGAAGCTGAAGTTATGCCTGTCATTTACGTGTCTAGCAGCATTGTTCGGTGTCAGCAGGACAACATTGACGAAGAATTTTAATGGCACACTATCCATTCTTGCAGCGGTGCTTGAGGCAGCCATTGCTTGGCCAGCGAGAGACGAAATTTCACGAAATATGCCTGACTGTTTCAGGGATTTCAAGGAAGTACGCATTGTGCTTGACTGCACAGAGGTGCAGCTAGAAAAGTCACACTGCACCTCTTGTCGCATTCTCACGTATTTTTATTACAAAGGAATGCACACTGCCAAGGTGCTTGTGGGTGTCTCTCCTGCTGGCCTAATAACTTTCGTGAGCAATGGCTTTGGAGGGAGATCATCCGATAAGGCATGCGTAGAAAAGTCAGGTGTGCTGAGCAAACTGGACAGTTCCAGAAATGATGTAATAATGGATAAGGGGTTTAACTTGGAAGACATTTGTGGTCAGGTTGGAATCGGAATTGTCCAGCCACCATTTCTGAGGAATCAGCGCCAGTTCTCTGCAGAGGATTCGGGCAAAACCCTCAATATTGCCAGAGCACGTGTGCATGTAGAACGGGCCATCCAGAGGATGAAAGTTTTTAATGTGCTGAGGGGGCCTGTGCCTTGGGAGTTGGTTGGTTCACTCGACCAAGTACTGGTCATAATTGCTGGCCTTGTGAACCTCTCTTCTCCTATACTCTCTGAGAATAAATTTGGGAAAAACACTTAGGGGAATGTGCTGCTTAAAAACATTTCCTTTAACATGTATAACCTAGAGCTATAAAATGCTGGCTGTTTATGTACTTTCTTTATATTGATTTCAAATATCTGATCAGTCTTACAACTAATTGTATAGCTTTCATTGCGTATCATGACAATGTGTTAAGTGCAGGCATTTTCCCCCCCACTTTTTCTACCACTGCATATTTGCAATGGCCAATAGCTCATATTCCTCTAAATAAACTGTAGAATACCAAAAACTTACTATAGAAAGTGCTTTACAATATGTTATTCAGAGCAGGGGCATAGCCAGGGGGGGGGGCACACCGGGTCCGTGCCCCCTTCCCCCCCCCCCCGATTTTTTTTTTGCCATGGCATACATAGCACAAAATGACACTCGATCACATCTGCCTGCCCGACCCCCACTTCAGATCAAGGAGGTGCACCCACCCCCAACCCGCGAAAAAAATTTCTTGCTGCGCCCCTGATTCAGAGGGCTGAACATCACGAAATTCAGTGTGGTCTTTGTAGAAATTGTTGTCCTTTTATACTGCCTTGTACCATTGTATCATCTTGCGCCACCAGTACAATTCATTTATATGGTTCAGATAAGTTCACATTCTGCAAGTGTGGCTGTGTAGCCCAGTGGTTATGACACTTGCCTTCAAAGCACTGGGGCCTGCATTCAAACCAGCCCCACGAAAAATCTTGACATGCGTAAATTTGATGTCAGTGCTCCTTTAAATACTTTTATAAGTTTGTACAACATAGATATATCACAGTTAACACATTACAACCAAATGATGCTCGATCCATTAATAAAAATCCTATAGGTCTGCACCAGTGCAGAAGCTTACCCTTTTCAGTGCATAGAGACACAAATCTTGTTTCTCACGCAAAATATTGCACTATTATATTTTAACATCTGCAATATTTGAAGGAAACGAAACAACTTCCGTGACAGTGTACACATACATTTGTACAATATTTATGCACTCCATAACTTGTCCTTTTTATCCTCCTTCAAGATTGGTTGAGTATGCATGCTACAAAATACTACTTCTAAACTGGCAACCAAATTTATTTTAGGCTGACTTTTTTATTTTTGCCCGACGATCTCCTTGAGCAAACTTCCCGTCACAGTACTATAAAGAATACAAAACTTCACTGCGGCAGAACATTGGAACTTCAGCCAGAGAAAAGTTAAACACAGTAATGAAAACAGCAAATGAAGCACAGATGGCACCAGCTGTGCCCATGGCTATAACTAGAGTTCACCTATGTGGTAGCAGTAGTAGGCTCGTTACATTTGAGTATTACTAGTGAAGCTTATACCCTTGCTTCATGCAATTGTTTGGTAAATCGTTTTATATATTATTTTTGAGCCGGATAGCATAAAGGAACACTCTCGGTATAATATAATTTGGCCCAATTGGTGCCACCTGTTCCACCCAGTGCATATTCCCTGTAGTGAGTCAAGCAAAAAACAAGCAGATTTAGATGTTGTGTCAAGGGTTTAGAAGAAACATGCCGAGCTGTATCTGCGAAAAATAATTATGCTTGCAATTGAGAGCAACGTTTTCGCCATTTTTGACATAAGGCAGCTTCCTGTCTTGAACTAAATCAATGGCTGCCTTTGTTTTGCCAAGATCGGGGCTCTTGATCTCTAAAAAGATGGCTGGCTCGCCATTCTTAAATATGACGCCATCTGGTCTGTAGCCGAGCCATGGCAAATCTGGGTGGACTACAAATCCAATCCGTGTTACTGCATCTCCAGTCATCTGCATATACCTATCCAGAGCTTTTGGCTCGCATTCTTTGCCATACCGTGTGGCAGAGTTCCCGTGGAAAGTATCTCCATCATCTTTGCAATTTTGTTGTCCCATGAGCTGCTTTCTTTGAGAATGTGCGTGTAGAGAGAGTGACACTTCCCGTAATTCTCACTTTTCTTTCACGCTGCCACCTTGTATTGTCCTGAGACCTCGTCTCTATACAAATTTTTAAGGATTCATTATAAGTCACTGCAACGTGCTTACTATAAAAATCTCTCCCCTTGTTTGTGAGGTCTGCTTCAGTAAACTTGGAATATCCTGAATGCAGTTGAACTTCTAAATGCTACATCATGAAACAGCATAATAAGGTGCCACGTTTTGCTGTACAATGTGGCGCAGCAATGACTCTTCCTCATCGTTGGCATCTATTTCCATGGCAGGTACTTCTTGCTGCTGCTGTCTTCCATGGAAGTGTTTTGCCAATGCACTGTCGGGTAGCGTAGCAATCATTTGACGCCTGATATTCCCCGGCCTTGCTCAGAGAGGTGCAAGCAAGCGGGGGGGGGGGAGCCTCTACATGGCATAGGTCCTTGAGTTCTCGTGCAGCATACAGAGGAGCTGCCTTAAGCTTGCCCCAGGCTTGCTTGATATCTGTAGAAGTCAATGGCTCCAGATTCTCTATGCCAATCCTGTTAATAGAGAACAGGAAGTGACATGTTATTTTCAAATTTGCTTCATTTTCCACAAGTTCACCTATGTATGCATAGGTCGGAAAAAAAGTTGGAACTCACTCAGACTTGCCAACAAATATGTTCTGCAGTGAGGGCTCACTCGCACTCATATTCACCAAAATTTTCCTCAACCGGACACACTCGGACTCACTAAACTTTTTCTCAACCGGACTCACTCGGACTCTGACTCGCTAAAAATTGCCTCAACAGGACTCAAACTCAGACACATGAGCCGATCTGAATCTGAGAGAGTCGACTCATGAGTGAGTTTGCTGACCTATGTATGCATGTATGACACAAAATATTAAGGCGCGACAATGGCGTCCAGCACTTAGTGTGCTTGAGTGGGCTCGTTGGCGCTTGAGATGACGAGGCTAAAACATAAAACGTAATGAACGCGAAGCTTAAGCTCGTGGATCACCGTTAATGCAACACTGCACAGAACTAGTAATAAGGAACGTAAAAAGTTAAGAAATCAATGCCGCAAGGACAGTGACGTGGCCCATTTCCTTCGGCACACATCAATGTTCTTCTCTGGAAAATGTATCCAGATGAGTCATCTTCGCCGTTCATTATTATTTTTAAGCCATGACCTAGCGTCTCTTCAGTGAAAGCACCAAATATCGCTTGAAAGTGCTCTTTTTTTTTGTACTCGTCCTGCTTAACTTCTGCTGAACTTAAGGCTCTTGAGCAGATTACCCTCCGTTGTGAGCCCTAATATGTAGCCCGCGTCTTATCTGGCTTAAGAATGAACAATGTCAAGTCCTGTCCAGGCTTTTAGGTGTATACTTGTGCTATTCTCGCTAAAGCACTGTACACTCTTAATATTGTAAGTAACCGTTTTCTCTGCCCCTTTTGCTTTCCTATGTTATTCCTTTTCTTCGATTATTTTCTTCTACGCTGTCAAGTTTTCACTCTTCTGGTCGGTCTCCACGTTCCGTATTGAAGATGTTTCGTCCGTACGTATAGGCAAAAAGATTTAATGGTCAGTGAAGTTTTTTTCTCTTCTTTTCTTCAAAATATGACCCGTGCTGCTATTTGTGCTGCTCTGTAAGCTCATCATTCCCATCATTCTCAGCCTGTTTATGTCTACTATAGAAGGAATGCTACTCAAAACGAACTCCAGTTTACCGTATCCTTCGCGAGCTGATTCCGTTTTATCCCTGCGAATTTCTAAAACGCAGAACTGCATCTAACTTTCGGCCTTCCTCTACTGCATTTCCCATCCCTTGGTAACCATTCTGTTGCTCTTACTGTCCACCGCTTGTATGTTCTGCGCATTACGTGGACAGTCCAGGTCCAATTCGTTCGCTTGATGTCGACTAGGATATCTGCAACCCCTGTTTATGCCCTGATTCATCCTGCCGTCCTCCGATCTCTTATGATGTTACTCCGATCATATTGAGTTCCATTGCACGCTGCGTGGTACTCAACTTTTTTCTATTCTCTAGAAACTACGTCACTTTATTGTTTTTTACTTTGTTTGTACGTACTTTCTCTCGCCTCCGTTCTTCCCTGCTCGAATATTGATTTGTTATTTCAAAAAACATTGTCGAAATTCTCAGTAAAAGTTAATTTGATCTGATGTGTTTCTGGAGAATCGAATTTAAGAGGAAGATCTTATTTAGGTACATGCAACACGCAGAAGTGTTATCAGACTACTGTATCGATTTGAATGATATTCGCTGCACATGAGAAAGTTCAATTCTAGTGGCAGAAGCAAGCAAGTGTTTGATTTATTCATAGAAATTGAGGAGCCATTCCATTCTGCAAAGGGGGGAGGGGGGGTGACCAGCGAAGCTATAGTAGCATACGACACATAGGTTGCACATAATTTCGAAGCGTAGCCAATCACGCACTTTGTAACTCAATCCTCAATGTTTCTGCAGGATGTCCCTTTTGAATTTAGCGTTTGCTCCTTTAAAGTTTTTCATCCGGGCAGCCTGCGTCCTTTTGCCACGACATGCGTCGTCATGTCTGGCTTTCCGCATGCGCTGGTCAGTTTGATATAATATATTGCAGTTTGCATTGTTTTGTTAGGATGTCGATAATGGTTTCACGAAATTTGAGCGTACTAATTTGTGATGTTTATTGCAGAGCTGTGTGTGAGTGCAACTTTTTTTTTGTGCGTTTTGCAGAAACTATTAGGCCCGGTCGACCGATTTGAGTTATATTTTATTTTCTTGCTCAGATGAAAAGCTGTAAACTCGATAGTTCCGGATTTCTTAAAATTTTGAGATTTTCAAATAAATGAAGAGAACTGAAATTTGAACGAGTGTGCAGGAGTGCACACTTGGACTAGAAGCGCAAAGACACAATGACACAGGAAGGAAAAGAGACGTTGTCTGTTGTTTTCTTTCTGGTGTCGTTCGTTTTCTTGCGCATCTAGAATAATTATACCTGGTACATATATAAAAGAAAGCTGAGTACCTAAACGAAGCGTGCTTTCTAGAGTCACCATAGATTTTAAGAATGAATGAAGGACGATAATTTTGAGGACCCGTTTCTTTGTTTGACACATTTAAATTGTATTTCAAACGTAACTAAGCCTCACAAAATGTGGCACAGTGTTTGTCGAGAAAAACACTTTCTTTTTCAATTCTCTCACGAGAAAGCTAAAAGCTTTCTCGCGAAATAGCGTAACTCTTACGCACCTTCTAACGAATTGCGCCGTGCACATTCGTTAATGACTTGCACGAGCGACGAACACAACCTTCGAGGATCCTCGCACCTTAAACCTCTTGGGGAAGCAGCTTCTCTTGATGAGACTGGCGTTGTAATTTATTCAGTGAAAAACCGAAGCCCTGAGACACTGCAACCGATGGAGAAGGAGGTGCAGTGGGGAGGGGGGGGGGCATTTTTCTCCGGTTGCCTCCGTTGCACGCTTCGACGGAGAGTTCACCTGGCTTAAAGGGAACGAGTCATATTTCCTTCTTCAGAAACCTTTAATTAAGCACTTTTAATTGAACGACCTCGCCTTAGGTGCTCCGCCACTCATGAGGGATGTACTTAACAGTAATTAAGCGCCAGCCTGCTCGCAGAACGTGGCCGCTACTCCTTGAAACTGGAACTATTTTACTATTTTGCAAACAACCGACTCGACAATGCTGTCTTATTTCTTGTTTCTCATAACTCTTGCCCTCTGGGAACGTTGATTACGGCAAGTCTCAACACATGAAGCCACCGCGGCGGTACAGGTGTTACTGTGCTTGGCTACTGATTCGAAGGTCGCGGGTTCGATACCGGCCCCGGCGTTGTCACTTTTGTTGGGCGCGAAAATGCTAGAGGCCCGTGCACTTAAATTTGGGTGCGCGTTGAACAACTCCAGGCTCTCGAAATATCCGGAGCCCTCCACTACGGCGCCCCTCATAATCATATCGAGGTTTTGGGATGTAAATCCCCATCAGTTATTATTGTAATGTTGATTACGACGAGGTTCAACTACCGCGAATGGTGTCTGTCATTGCAAAACCATTATTTGATGTAATGATACTACTCAGAAAACGTAACAAATATGAGTGAAGTAAACAAGCGCGTAATGGTGTAACAACCTCCGTCATTGCATAAACGGCTCATTGCGCACGCAGTTATGGGGAGGTGGGGGCCAAGGTGGCTTATTATTCAGGCTGACAACTGACACCTGGAGGGGCACAACGTCTGCCTACTCTTTCGGGAGGAGGGAACAGATAGAGAGAATAAGGATACGAGGCGAAAAAGAGGAAATAAAGTGTGACAGTAAACAAGTACCACAGACAGGAACAAAAATATGTAAAAAAGACGAAAAACAAAAGTCTATAAATGGGTGGCCAGATCCGTTTTCGTTCATAAGTCAGCAGAGCTCGATGGGCCTGGTCACGTCGAGAAGCAAGCCTTCTCGGAAAGAGGTAAGCGTCAAGATTTGCACACTTACATCCAATCAGTCTATGTTCCTTTATCAGCAATGCCCGCTGCGTCACAAATGCGGGACGCTCTAATATAAGGTGCTCAAGTGTCTCGCATTAGCCACAAGATGTACACGACTGACTGTCCACACGACCCTGACAGTATAAGCGTTCGCGCATCAAACACAGAGCCAAACCTTAGCTTAGATGAGAGTGTTCTGGCACGAAGGGGCAAGTTACGACCACGAACACGAGGAGGACAGGATCCGCTTTTAACACGCTGTTCTGGGTGCCGCTTTGGGAGGTGCCGACAGACGAGCAGACGAGTGTTGTCCATCACACACGAAATTTCCGTGCAATCACACTCGTTATGGCTACACGTTGAAGCCAGGTCATCAGCCTCTTCATTTTCCTCAATGCTCACGTGCGATGATATCCACTGGGCAGTGAGGTACACCTCACGAGCATAGGTCGGCAAAAAATTTGGAGCCCACTCAGACTCACTCATGAAATATATTTTTCCCTTAGAGCTCACTCGGACTCAGACTCACCAAAACATTTTTCAACCGGACTCACTCGAACTCAGACTCACGGCTCGATCTGAGTCTGAGTGAGTCGACTCATGATTGAATTCGCCGACCTATGCTCACGAGAGATAATTTTGCTGGCGTATTTTATGACACTGCATGGAATTGGGCTATCGGCATCTTTTCTCAAGAGTCTGCTAAAAGCAGTACGGGAGCCTGTGAGGATGACGAACTTCGATGTTGTTAGTTCTTGAAAGTATGCAAAAAGAAAAAAAAAACACACGCTGAGTCTGCGTGACAAAGTTATTCTATCAGAATGTGAACGCTACCTTGCACGGGAATCCGACGCCGACCTATTCCAGCAGTTACGGAAGGTTGGAACGAAATATAACAGCTTCAGAATATGCAAGCAAACCGCTCGAACTTATTCCGTCATTGTAGGAGTTCCTACTTTGCATAACACGCGAATGAAGGAAGTGAAGCAGCCAGGCAAGGCAGCAGGGTCTCTCCGAAAAACTCGGATAATGAGGTTCGCATGCAAATTCCAAAGCCATCGCGGCAACCTCAAGCGCAAGGGTGTCTAATACGCCTTAACCATAGCAGCGTGTAACGCAGTTCCTAGCTGTCGAGTTCACACAGTTTTGATATGGGGAAGGACATCACGCTGCAAAAGCATCGCGAATTTTTTTTTTTTTCGAGGAAGCACTGTCTTCATCTTAGCAGTAGGTAATATTCTTGCCGTGTCAACGTACAAAAAAAAAAGCTGAGGCCCTGCCTGCAGTGATTCGTCAAAGCCGTCGCTGTAGTTTAGTAACTGGCGTTTTAGTACAGAAGCACAGGTGCCGGTTTCAATGCTGGCCGCGGCATTTCGGTGATAAACGTTGTTAGATGCTAATGGCGATAGGCGCTCACTTACGTATAGTTTAATTAAGTGTATGTCTGATTGCGTGAAAATGTTATCCATGCTGAACTGGCGCGGGCCATAGTTTAAGACAATACGGCGTTTCGGGACCGGTTTCTTAACCGGATTTGACACTGTTTTTGAGCAAACAATTCTTGAAAAAAGGACGGTACCAGTTTCGAAACGTCGGGACCGTCTTAAACCATGCAACTGCTACTTAAACATTCGTATAATTATTAAGCTGCTAAAAAAACACAACAGATCTATAGTCAAACTTTATCAGGGGTTGCCTGAGAACGACGTGCCCCAGTAAATATTCTGGGCGTCTCACTTATAAACGCCAGCACTCAATTTTCATCTCTTAATCTATAAGCGGAAACGATCCCAAAAACTTTCCGCGTGTTTCCTAACGAACATGGCGCTGTGTTTGCTTATCGACCCAAACGTGTTAAATATTTCTCTTTTTTTTCTTTTTTTGCATTCTGGTTCTTTTGTACTTACTTGATATCAGGCTTTGTCATGGGTGCTTTTTTTTCGTTTGCATGGCTGGAATTTCAATAGAACTCCTGTGTATTCATTGCGTGAAGGTCACAGATTTATTCACAAATTTCACTAATAAATTACACTTTCTGTGTATTCCATGGTTTTCTTTATTTGTTCCTATACGCCGTGTGTTTATGCACGGTGTTTACTCGGCATCTTAATCTCGTCCACTGCATATTTATATTCAATTCAATCGTGTCCACGCTTCACACTATCATGTAATATATGTGTATTTTCCCATAATCATTATTTGTGCACGTTGACTGCGGTCCCTTCGATGTCGCAACCAAGTCTAGTGGCACAGACGACCACAAAATATCTCCGCGCTTCATACAACGATAAAATCAGTCAGTCAACTTGTCCGGCGCTTGTCGCAATAAGAACTGTTAGGGTCAAGCTTTGGCTGCCTCCTGATATTTCGTGTTAGTAAACTTTCTTTTGAAGAACGCACTGTTTCAAATATATGTTAAGCGCTGAAATACATTCGATGAACGACCGCCAACCTTCCCAAAAGAAAGCATCGCGCACTTTTTCAGAAAGTGAACGTAAATCAAGGTGACTCCTTGCAGGCTTTTTCTTTTTTTATATATACTTCTTATATGCCTATAGAAGATCTAGGAGAATTTGTGACCTTAAGGACCGAAGCACAATTTTTTAATACAGTTCTGAATGCCGCTGTGTTCGCTCTAATCATACGTCGCGCTCTAATGAGCTTGATTTATGGCAGCCATTCAGACCAAACTCCACAAGATTTCTGCTTTTTTTTCTTTTAGTCTACGTGAGAACATCTCTCCATTTACGTTCGTGCTGCCGAATATCACCGCTACCCGAATTCGACCCAAGCACTTGGAAATGCATTGGCTTGTAACAAGATCAGCTTCTTACGCAGCTTCGGGTGTATAAACAAGCAGTTGATGGCAAAAACAAAGAAACGGGAGTACTGAGGAACAGGCGAGGTTTGGGCAAGCGTCGAAGCTGGCGAGAGCTCCTTCTAACTAAGTGAAAGCTAACACTAGCAGCCTCGGAACGGCTATCCTCGGAGTGAATCCGAGATGCTGATTTAAGCTTCGCTTCTCGTAAACAATGTACACAACACACAAGTCATTTCGACTCCGGCACGCACACATACAGCGGCGTATTCGAACGCCACGCAAGCTCAAACTGCAGCCCTTGTGCAATCAACGATACTCTTGATGCTTCGTCGACGGCAACACTTCGCGAAAGAGCATTCGTGGGCTGCGGAAGTAAGTACCTACGTTTCGTGTCTCGTTCCCCAATCTGAGCGAAACCGTGGCAATGGAGCAAGGTAGTCGTTTGCGGGTAATCGTGGGTGTTGATGTCGGCAAAAGAAACAGTCGTACTTTGTCTTGGCTGCTGTCTATGAGAGGGGGAGCAAGGAAGGGTTGCTGCACCGGCTGTAGTAACTCGCAGCGTCGGAACAGGTCTCTGGGAAAACGATCGGATATCGTGGTTTCCCGGAAAGTGCGAATGGGAAAATAACCAAATAAGTCGAGAGGGATAAGTAGAAAGATTAAATATGTTGAGTGGATACAACGAGGACAGATGTAAAGAAGGGACACGAACACCAGCGCTGGTGTTCGTGTCCCTTCTTGACCTGTGTCCTCGGTGTATCGCGCTCAATCTACTCAACATGTTTAACAGAATCGAACTCGCCCAAACGTTAGTTCTTCTGAAATAAAAAGAAGCGTATGTATGTATGTATGTATGTATGTATGTATGTATGTATGTATGTATGTATGTATGTATGTATGTATGTATGTATGTATGTATGTATGTATGTATGTATGTATGTATGTATGTATGTATGTGTATGTATGTATGCACGTCCAGTGCTCACGGATTGAAACGCGACATCATTCTTTCAGTATAACGACAGCAATGAGGAGCGATTGCTCGTGATAACCGCGTCATGTCGCTGCAAATCTGGCCGCCAAAGAGCATGTTGGCTCTGTTGTCAGTGTTCGAGTCAAATTTACGCCGACGTGACACCAGCTGTAGAGAGATAGAGGTTTATGAAGGAAAAGCTGAGAGGTTGCCCTGAACCAATTTTCTGACCTGCTACCCAGCGTTAGGACAGGGAAGGGGGTGGAAAAAGAGAGGAGAGAGAAGGTGTTGATGATCAGGATGAATGTGGAGACGAAACGAAACTTTGAGTGTCCAAAATACATTTACAGTCTCTTGCCGAGTTCTGTCTCGCGCAAAAACTTGTTCGGAGCTTTGAAAATACTGCGCTGATGACAACGTGTTGGTACCAAAAGAACTTCTTCCGATACTTGTTGCTTGACAGAATTCAACATGAAGGTGGCCGTCGATTTTCTTTGTATGCTCTATTACGGTCAGACGCACAAGAGGTGTTCAGTAGTCTCTGGAGCTGTAGACGATGGAAACAAAAGCATGCGCATACCTTAGCCCCAAAAGTTTTAAGTACAAAAGACTTGCACGAGCGGCTGTAGACTGATAGCGATGTAGTCTTACTCACAAGAATGACGGGCAGTGACGTTGCGCGTCTGCGCTCCCCCTCTCTTTCTCTCTCTCTCTCTCTCCTTTACTCTTATTTGAAACTCCCCCTTCCCTTTCCTCACTTAGGGTAGCATACCATTTATTGTTAACTGATTTCTTTCCCGTTTCTGCCCGTGAGAACAGTACTTAACTGCCTCTAGGGTGCATCCACCTTCAATCTACTCACCAGTATGTACACACTGCAGATGAAGTTATTCCGTCCCTGCCGGGAACGTTTCAAGCCGTCTCTTAGAGGCGAACATCGCTTCCGGCGCAAGCGGTTCCTCTGGCGCGAACATCCTCTGCTAGAGACTTGGATTGTTTGCAAGGCTATGCACGAATTCGATAATTAACTCTCTGGGGACCAGAGCTGCAGATTTCCAGGCCATCGATCTTTCAGAATACGCGACCCGTGCCGTTTCGCAACTATGTGATTCGCCGCAGGCTAACCCTTTGCAAAGAAGATTGCTGTAAATTAGGAGCTCTTCCGGGTTTGTTCTAACCGTAAATATGGCCCACTGATTTGTCGCTAAGAATTTAACCTAGTAGAAACGAGATAATGATGTAATAATTGTTGTGGTTTAACGTTCCAAAACCACGATATGATTATGAGAGACGCCGTATAGCGGAGGGCTCCGGATATTTTGACCACCTCGAGGAGTTCTTTAACATGCGCCTAAATCTAAGCGCACCGGCCTCAAGCATTTTCGCCTCCATTGAAAATTTGACCACCGCGGCCGGGATTTGAAGCCGCGACCTTCGGGTCAGCAGTAGAGGAGTAGAACTTTCGTTCAGTACCGTATATTAAATGGACACCAAAGTGAAACAGTGAATTGGCTTAGATTGAGCAATTGTACTCTGTGAACTCTAATACCGTTAATTTCACCATAGTAGGTTTATTATTATAATAGAAAATTGAGGTGAAAGTTTCATATTTAAATTTCGCGCCGAAATCTGCACGCGTGACGTCACGTATTTCAAAGTAAAATTTTCGTATTTTGCTGACACTGGCTCAACGAACTTATCTTAAACTTCGTATGTAAAGTCTATGGCCCCATCAGAGGACAAGTTACTTCATTTTTACTGATTATAGGAGCTACGTAGAATGTAGCAGACGCTGTCAAAATCTGTGACGTCACGGCAACTGGTGCGGGAACTTCAAGGTGTCGTCTCTGCCCGCATTTTCTTTTCGCGCGTTTTCTCGCTTACCAAGAGTCTTCTCGCAGCAAGCGTGGTGTTTTTGATATCGTGAAAGAGTAATTTACCAATACGAGAAAAATCGTTTTTCTCTCTAGTGTCCCTATAAACTCGCGTTATTGCTGAGAAATTGTTACAAGAAATACGGCTCACATATAAGAACTTCGATGTCATGATATTCAAAAGGGCAGACTGATGGGCTAGTTGGTATTGCAGAACTCAGAACAGTGGCGCAAAGAACCACACGGACGGCAACAGGTGTCCCACCTTTACCTGTCGCTGTCCGTGTGATTCTTTGCGGTACTGTTCTGATTCATGATAATCATGTTCACTACAAATAAATGTTCGATTAGGTACAGAGTGGAGGTTGCTATAGAAGCGTTTTTGTCAGTGTAGTCATTCCGGAACTTGTAGCTACAGTACATTCCATTAAAAAAGTACAGCCCGAGCACTCAACGCAGATGGTTAACCAACGAAGCTGCAACGTGAGACTGCGGTGTTTTTCACTCAGATAGTCCTGGTCGTTCATTAATACTTTTCTCAGTTATTCATTACGTCTGTCCAGAAACCTTAATCGGTGTTTGCCGCCCGTGTGTTCCCTTCTTCACTTTAAGTACACCAGTGGTGACTAGTGGAATTTGCCCATTTTCTTTGGCACGTACGTTTTTGCCCGCCGCCGACTTCTTCATTTCTGGTGGACCAGTGACTAGGGGGGCTTAATAAATAATAAACAATGCTTGTTCATGGATGGATGTATGGATGGATGCAAAGCTTTATTGGAAAATCCTGATGAGCGCGACTCAGCACGCGACTCAGCACGGGCCGCTCGCACGTTGTTCAATGCAAACAAATCTTCTCATTGAGCATATATGTAGTGCTGCTAACCAAATAAATTTTGTGTTGTACCTGGTGTATTAGCCACATAGGCGCTAGGTACGAATATTATGTATTATCTCGGTTATTTAATTGAGCTCATTAATTTATTTACTTATTTATTTGACACACTGAACTCTAAGCGCCTCCTCCCTGGCAGCCGAAGAAAATAAAACAAAATATCAAGATTTTTATTGTCCGCCACTCTTCCTGAGTGATTTCATATAGTGTAAACTGTAGAGAAGCCTTGGGACATGGTAATGGGTTACCCTCTCCAGCGCCTTCTAGTGGGTCGTCCTCTTTGATTGCTTGAAGAAGAACGCCGCTCGCGCAGGGAGTTCGTGCCTTGCCGTGACTGTCGCCATTACTCATTGTCGTTGAGTGCTGTCTATTAAACACCTTAACAAAACCAAAGTTCAAGAGGCAAATAATCTTAAAAACAACTTTGGTTGTAGAAAAAAAAAGTTTCATGGATTCGCGCTTCTTTGATCCCAGGATCTCGAGATTCAATATACAGAATTGATCGCGAGGCTCTTCATCGCGCCATATCGATCCGATATTTGCTTCCGGTTGTTGATACGGCGCTAACAGTTCTCTTACGATGCGCTTTAACGGTCTCACGGCGCCACAGTCATCTCCATATGGACTTTAGATAAGAGTTAGGAGGCACAGGGCGGTCCTCATGTTAGGGAAATTAAATATATGGGGTTTCACATGCCAAAACCCCGATATGATCATTAGGTGCGCCTTACTGGCGGGCCTTGGAAATTCCGACCATCTGGTGTTCTTTCAAGTGCACTGACATAGCACAGTACACGGGCCTCTAGCATTTCAGCCTCCATCGAAATGAGACCGCCGCGGCCGGGATCGAACCCATGACCTTCTGGTCAGCAGTCGAGCACCGTAACCCCTGTACCACCGAGGCATACATTTTTGAAAGTTAGTGTTATGTGGTTACTTTTTTTAGCACGAGCCCCGAGTGACACTCTCGTTTCTCTTTCAAGTACTTACGGTCGAACGCTTACTTCCGGTTTTCCGAATACTAAGAGAAGGTCTTATAAAAAATGAAACTGGTACGAAATCAAGGACTCTGATTCAAGTTGACAGTTATATTGGATACATATGATATCGGAGCATAAGTTTACTGAAGTATCGATCAACTATCAGAATAATTGATGAAAATTAATTGAATGAGTTCACTGAAAGAGCAGACGGTTTTCTAGGGAGCAGCTGGGAACTTTGCGGCACCTGGCGGAGCAGATTTCGACCACCCGCTTCTTTCTACGTGGCCTCCGTGATCCACTTCGGCAGCGGGACAAAGCACAAAGTTAACTAAAGGCATAAACCAGGGCGCACGAAGGCCGACATGCGAGCGCCGCTACCAGACACCTGAGTGAAGGATTCGAGTCGCCTCCAATACTGTGCTCGCAGCCGTGGGGGTGTTGAACCTGGCCCTTCGTCGTTCTTGGATACCCATAGATAGCTTCCCTATTAGTTACCTCGTAGAATCAATGCATGAGGCAGGGTCACACGTTCAAATACAAACGTGAAAAGTTGGTTAAGATTCAGGCTTCCTGTATTGAAGGATGGTTTCCCAAATTGTGTTGCCCTGAATTCGATGACGTATACTTAAGGAGACAGGGCAATTGTACAGCTCAACTTTAACCCTAAGGCGTTTTACTTGACCCAAGATTCCTTTTCGTCTTTGAAAAATGCATACGTTTCTTTTTTTTTTCATAGACACTGCTTGTCCAAACATAGACACTGCTTGGTCCAAACATGCAAGGTCCTTAGATAACAGCGGAACAATAACTGAAGAAAAGGTCTTAGAAGTCAGGCCTCACAGCTCATCAGCCCAGAAAGACAGCCTTTCTGCAATTTTTGAGGTTACTGGCTTAAGTGATGACCTGTACATACAGCGCACAATGCGCATGCGTTGTTAGTGGCGTGCACTTGTATCTTCTTTGTCTTCCCAGCCCATTGTACTGATCCTGCCTGAAAGCTTTCCGCACCCAATGTGGGTTTGTACTGCATCCTGGATCGCAGTAACTGGAGGCTTTCTGAACCTCACATGGCCTTAAGGCGAAACCCTTATATGCCCCATCAAACGCGAAAATTGACCGTCAGCGGCGTCGGCGGCGTCAACCCGAGTGATGCAAAAAATCATCACGTGATGACGTTAACCTATCACGCCATCAGACGTAACCGATCGCAAACGTTTGGGACGTCATCATGACGTCAATATGACTTCACATACCATGACTTCACATGATGACGTAATCACATGAAGGAGGAGGAGGAAGGAAATGAAGGAAAGGCAGGCAGGTTAACCATACGCGCGTCCGGTTTGCTACCCTACGCTGGGGGGAAGGGATGAAGGGATTAAAAGAAAGAAAGAAGAGGGAAGAAGGCACTGTCATGGTACATATGCACCTGTCCATTGAATGCCTACAAGCGGTCGCTTAAGCCGATCAAACCGGTCAAACCGGTTTAAGCCGGTAGTCGCTTGGTCAAAGGAGGTGTGCTGATCACGGGGGCAGTGCAAAACCAGGTGAGGTGCAGAAAGCTTGCAACGCCTCCGATCCTGGAGGCTTGACTTCGCTTGAGTTAGTTCCCCGTGAGGAAAAATAACGAAAATGAAAAGGGGGAAGCCCGTTCCACGTGCGTATTCCAGGCTTTAAGCTAATTCAAAATAAAAAAAAATGCGGGGAAATATCCCAAAGTAAATTTAGGGAATAAAGACCAATTGATCCGGTACGAAGAACTTTATTTGAAGCATCCTGAGAAGTGGCACCCCTAAGGGTGCCTAACCGCCGCATCGCATGCTCTCTGGACAGCGCAAAGTTGATGTTGGCACTCCAAGGTCTTGAGGGCCGAACTCCATTTTTCTTCTTTGAGGTCCTTGCCCCCCAAGTAACGAGGGGCACCGCCAAAGCATGTGCTCGAGATTGCACGTCTCCCCGCAGCGAGGACACTGTGAGCTAAACAAGGGGCATAGCCAATATTTTCGAGGGGGGGGGGAGGCGGTTCAACCATACTTAATGTATGTTCGTGCGTGCTTTCTTATGTGTGCATGTACAGATACGCAAGCAAAAATCAAAGTTTTCGGGGGGGGGGGTTGAACCCTCCCAAGTCCCCCGCCCCCCCTGGCTATGCGCCTGAGTTAAAGACACTTGGAAATAGGCAATGCATGAAAGCGAGATTAGGATATGAATTCGTCTAGGGGTGAGCTTTTTGAGCTGGAGGTCTCGGGTGCTTTTTGTGTGGTGGGGGAAATACTCTCCTTTCCAGGTAGAAGTGGTTCGTGAATTCATTAAAAGTAAAAAAGTAAAAGTAAAAAATGAAATAAATGGAGAGCATTGAAAAACCATGTTAGGTGCACAAAGCTTTCGAGGGCAGTGGGGATGATCAATGAATCGACTGAGAAGAAAAAAAAAGAGGGCTTTCGTCTTCAAGTCGTTTAGGGGAACGCAAAAGAAACCCGGCGAGTTTTCCTGTTCCTCTACCATCGGCTCACCTTTAGTTAGCGACGATGTAATTTGAAGATGACATCATGCGACGTCACCTGATGGGATGTCATGGTGACGTCTTGGTACCAATCGTGGTAACCTGCGACGTCATAACATCATAGGGTGTCATCATCACGCGATCTTTGCTTTTTTTTTTGCATCATTCATATTGACGCCACCACCTACGGTCACATTTCGCGTTTGATGAGGCATCTAAGGCTTTCGCCCTAATAAATAAATATATAAATGCACACTCGCATCGTCTGTGAGCAAAGCAGCTTTACTCAACTCTTACCGGGATTTTTTTTTTTAATTTTTATTCTCTCTAGAGCGTTCTCGGCTTTTCACCTTTTAGGGGAGACACTTCAGTACTAATATGATTGAACTCCTTCCCACTAGTCGGGGCAGTCAGTGCCCATTCATCATTTTGGATGAAAGCCTAGTTACCTTTGCTTGTACAATCCTCACGGCGTTCGTACAAACACGTCTTCAATTTTTTTTTTTTCCCTAAACGCCTGGAACCCTGCTAAAAGCGTCTTACATGGAACCGCTCCATCTTCTGCGTCGCTGCACAGCTCAAGGCGATTGGCTCGAGAAAGTTTTATCGCAGGCGTTTTCGAGTTGCTCGTTCATCCAAGGTGCTCTGTTCACGTCTGTGTTCTCGCGGTCGGCGTAATAAATTGTTCTTGCTTTCATTTTTGGATATCGCGCGTTGCGTCAGCTTCTTATTGAATGACTCGAGACAGGCCGGGACGCCTCGTAAAATGATGCCGACAGGAAACAGCCCCCAAAGCTTCAGTTTTTTCAGACATGCAAAGCCAGCCTTTTAGTATGTTTTACTCAATTTCTTTAGTTTTTTTTTCTCTTTTTTTCGAAACTTGTGTGTTTCCTACAACACCAGGTATGCATGTGCAGTTTCACCCCTATAAAAGCAAGGAATGATATGAGCTCTTTCAATCAAAGAATTCATTACAGATGGCATGCAAAATTCCTGAACAGGGATTGTCGCTGGAGCCAAGGTTTCCACAAGTGGTCTTGTCTCCTTGAAGTCAGGGCCGCTTGCCGAAACGTTGGCTTCCGCGACACGCCGAGTTCAAGGATACTTCATCTCTTCAGGCCTCCATCTGCTCCTAAATTGCTACAATGGCAAACGTCCACGGCAATCGATTCGACCCGACTCAACACTGTTTCGTGAATAACAAGAATAAAAAAAAAACCTAAGACATTTGTGGTGATCCTCCATAGCTGCAATATATCATCCGAGAAGTGAAATGCAGGCGAATGTCAGTGTGTAGGCAAAGTTTCATACATATATTTCTGAAGTGGGCATAACAGTTGCCTCGTACTAGACTGCATTGAAAGAGAGATTGCTTCGATGATAGATTTGGTTCTTTATGCAAATGGCTGCGTATGTTTTACTTTAAAGTACGAGCTGTGCTAGCTGAGCAAGCAAGGAAGGTGTCTAACTGTTAGACTCGGGGACGCAGGTTCGATTCCCGGCCTCGATGGTCGCATTAGGATGGGGGCCAAAAAGGCAAGCACACCCGCGTTCTCTGATTTAGGAGCATGTTAAAAAAAACCTAGGTGGTCAAAATTATTTAGGAGTCTCCCACTACGACAAGCCTCATAATCATATCGTGTTTGTGGCTTGGTGCGTAAGATTTGATGAAGCACAACAACCTTAAGCAATATACGCTGAACAAAGGTTGTAACCCAACATAAACCACGATTAGTCTTTGTATCTTCGGTGTTATCTTTAACAGTATCGTTATTTACCAGTTTTGACCCGAAGCGATGGTCTAGCGGTTATCATGCTTGAATGCCGACCCGAAGGTCGCAGGATTGAATCCCGGCCGCGTCGGCCGCATTTCGATGGAGGATAGTATCCTAGAGGCCCGTGTGTAGATTTAGGCCTCCGATCAAAGAACCCCAGGTGGTAGAAATATCCAGAGCCCTCCACTACGGCGTCTTTCAGAGCCACATCGTGGTATTGAGACGTAACACCTCAACAGTCATTAATACTATATTGATTAGTACGTCGTCAGCTAGGCTAAATGATTATAATCCGGCCATAAATGTTTGCGTCGTAGCTGTAGTGATGTAGATGCCACAATAAACGACATTGCTTAAGAAAAACGAACGACTAGTAGCTCACGTTTTGCAGCCTTTCTGAAATTAAGGATTGCGCAAAAAACACAGCATACATTTCACAGGTGTCGTCTTCTATGTCTATGATGTACTGTGTTTTTTTGCGCAATGCTTCCTTTCTGAAAGAACCAACAAACCCGTCTTTGAACGCAGCGCTAATTCTCGCCTAATGTTTTCTTCAACTCAGCTGGGAATGCTTGCTTGTATCTTCAAGAGCCCGCCTTATCTTCGGAGATATATTGTCACGTGGTCGTGACGTCGACGAAGACAGCAGTCGGCGTTTGCAGAATGTAACTGTTTATTTGGCCGAACTTGTGGCCGGAAAATGAGAACTAGAACTACAGCAATACACTCTAAGAAAAGATCGAGTAAAAAGGGCGTCTTTTTGTCCCACAACAATAATCGTCATTTATTTTGCCTTCCTTTCCTTGCACTATCGCCGCGCGCCGGGCACTTTCTGGTCGCGAACGACATGCGCGCTATCAGCGTGACATAGCATTCGCGGCAGGAAAGTGGCCAGCGCCGAGTTTTCAAGAAAGGAAACGCAAGCAAGCCAGATGACGATTATTGTTGTGGGACAAAAAGACGCCCTTTTTACTCGATCTTTTTTTGGAGTGTACACGCTGTACAATGATAGCGGCGAACAGGGTGTCGTCCGTCGATCAACTGACAAGCGGTCAAGCACGTCGGCTTTTATACAGGCGCTATCGAACTTTCCAGCAATATCGCTGGTGGCGGCATTATCTCTCGATAAAGCTAGAACATTCACGGGCGGCGCGCAATCTTAACAAAACGATCTACTACAATCGAGAAGCTTCTCGAACACTGCTTTGCGGACAGCGTCGATCGTTGATAAACGTCCTTACTGGTCAAACCCGAATAATTCAAAATAAAACAAGAAGTGGGCGTGGCAATATGCTCTTCTGAAGATTCCTTCAAAGAAATCCGCTGCGTGCTTCAGAAAGAGTCCTCTGTAAAGCCTCTAGTATGGTCATCGATTATTTGGTTTTGAGCGTAAGGCATGTGCAGGCAGGAGTAGTTCCTAGTGCTTCCATATACGCAAGCCACTTAGAACTAGTATTTGTCCCAAATACGCATCACTCACCTTACTTGGAAGATCTTGTTTCATCTACGTCACTAGACGTTGATTTGTTTATGCGAGGCACGCAAAAAAGCGAACGCTGCGCTGCACACTCAGCAAACGCTGAAGCAGCAACCACTTCTCCCATGTCGAGTTGGCGACGCCTTATCTCTTTCCTACTGCATGAAACTGGAGTCGCATTACAAAGAAATGATAGCGACACCCTTTGTCTAAGCGGTGCTCGGTTGCACACAGTATTGCTTTGGACGAGGCGGAGCGCTTGGTGGATGTTTCCGGTATTGAGTTCAATATCGCGTGCACCGATACGGATTACCTTCGCATCGGTATAGGTGGTCGAAAATGCTGAAGCGGCTAGACCTTGTTCAGGAAGCTATACCGTAAACCCATGAGGGCTGCAAGGTAGTGAAAAACGACCAGAGCCATGGTCCTTTCTTACGTAAGGTTTTATTCTGACTATGTGAATTAAAAAAATTATCTTTATTTCTTTAACGTCATGTTGGGATGCTAGTGTCTAGGTATCTGGACCGATACTTAGAGATTAGCATCCAAACAGCACACATCTTTATCACAAAACTAAGATTTGTTTATTGTAAGTGTCTTAGTTGTCATTTTTGCTGCACTACCTGTCATTTACTTTGTATTATTCGCAGACTGCACTACATTTCCTTCGTGTAATAGTCTTAGTAACTATTACAGCATCGCTGTATGCTCCTGAGTATATTTGTTCAATGCATACTTAGTGACAAGATGGCCCCTTTCAACTGTATGCTCTGGCACCTCATTCTGTACAACTATGTACGCACGTATATCTCTTGTGGTGGAAATAAACTGAAATTGGAACTCATATTCTAACATTGCGGTGGACTGCTAGCATGGTTGCAATGTCTACCACGTTATCCTGCGTTCTAGTGGACTACACAGATTAGGGTTTACTTCATAGCAATGCTGTGTATGGCTAGGGTTCCATGTATTTTTTCCTGTCCGTCAACAAAAACGTCTGGACGTCCATCACATGTGTAGCTCGTACGGGGGTGGAGAGTGGAGGGGGCGGCTTGCCTTACTCCTGTCCAAGAATTTTTGCGTTAATATATGGTCTTTGAACGTTTACCAGCGCGCCCAGGGCAGAGGAGCTGCACTTCACTGTTTCATCGCAAGACACCTTATTCGGCTATTAGCTCATTTTTTTAAAAGACTTTGTTTATTTTCACGTATGCGAAGCCGGCTCGACGTTAGCCACGTGGCGTCATTAAAGCGTTCCGTGCGTACGCTCCATTTATGCCGCTTGTTTCACCCACGACTAAAGAGTAGGGGTGTGCGAATATTCGGAAGTTTCGAATATTCGTCGAATAATACATTCAAAATATTCGTATTCGATTCGGAAATCGTGTATTCGAAAAGTTTCGAATATTCGATAACTTCGAATACTCGAAAAATTCGAATATGCGATTCGATTATTATGCATAGGATAACTCGATTTCCACATTTCTGCTGCGTTCGTATAGCTTAAAACTTTTCCGAGAGGAGCGACAAACATCGTAGGTACACGAGGCACGATATCTGCCTGCGACGAGCACCCCAATACGTATGATTTATTGCTGGTGCATCTCCGACCTGCAGCGCTGTTGGCGATCATGTAACCGTACATTTTCAATATTATGCGGCCGTAACGTGCTGCACTACCACTCGTTCACTATGCGGGACCACTTCTGAAGAAAGACACTGGTGGCCGACTGTAGGCACCTTCAGATACCTCAGTCTGGCAAAGCTTTGCCCCATGTACCTCCCTATACCAGCCACTTCTGTTCCAAGCGAGCGTGCCTTTTCAGTGGCAGGGGGGTTGTCTCTGTTAGAAGGAAGCGCCTGCTACCTGATCATGTGGAGCAACTCGTATTTCTTCATGATAACATCTAGTCATTACTTTCATTGTGCCGTGATATTTGCTTGTGTTGTGATGTGCATTGTGCTAGCCTGGACATTGTGTTCTGGAGATAGCAGTGTATGTAGTGTGGCCAGTCAGGCTGTTAATGTTCTTGTTGTTTTCAAATAGCTACATGTTAAATAAGATATCGTTACTGTGGAGGCATTTTTCCTTTGATATTCGATATTCGATTCGATATTCGAAGGTGGATATTCGTATTCGATTCGTATTCGAAAAATTTGATATTCGCACACCCCTACTAAAGAGCAATCATGGGGTGTAAACTTGGGTTTCTCTGAGCGCACTTCCGATCAGGTGTTTCGCTTGCTACTTTTTTCTTTGATGTTTCTTTGTTTGTTTGTTTTTGAACGAAATCAATATGCAATTTCCCCAAGTGCTTTTGAACGAGCCGCAACAGTGCTCCGGTAATCATCTAAAGTTTCACTGCCACCAAAACCGTCACTTATGCACCAGACACTCCTTACTAGCTTTATCAATAACCGTGCCTTTTGTGGCCGTCAATCGCACTTATCTACGTCGATACCGGAATTTCTCGCGCCATTGTATGTAGTCGATGTGTAATAACGTCGACTAGTGTGTGTGTGTGTGTGTGTGTGTGTGTGTGTGTGTGTGTGTGTGTGTGTGTGTGTGTGTGTGTGTGTGTGTGTGTGTGTGTGTGTGTGTGTGTGTGTGTGTGTGTGTGTGTGTGTGTGTGTGTGTGTGTGTGTGTGTGTGTGTGTGTGTGTGTGTGTGTGTGTGTGCGTGCGTGCGCGCGCGTACACACATTATTACACACTTGCAGAAGTGGCATTTTCGTAAGTAGGCTTAGCTTCACTGCCTGGTGGACAGACGCGGAAGTTACGAAAAGAAACTGCGTTCCTTGGTCACCATCTTTGTTAAGCTTATACTTTTGCGGTGAAATCAAACCACAGTGAAGAAACACCGTTTCTGGCCTGCTCAGGGGCCGAATATAGATGTGACTACTTATTTAGATTTACGGACGGTCCGCGCAAAAATGTACTAAAGCATTCGGACGAACGAGGATTGATCCCGATTGTTCGCTTGCCGTAGGACTTCCCCGTTCTATATTTTCATACTGCTTTGTAAAGCGACGCCGTGCTCTGCAACGACAATCTGCCCTGGACTGAAGATACCCGACAGTATAAATAGTCCTGCTAAGCCAATCTAGGAACAACGACGATCTTACACAGCAAGTTTCCCCGAATCTAGGTGAATAAAAACAATACAAAGAGGTTGTAAATTACGCTTTGCCGCAGTGTGACATTGCTTGCCAAGAAGCACACTTTACAGGCATAGAAATTGCCTTTGTTTTCCTGACTGAATCTTACACTGCCACTATCAAACAGCTGGAAAATGTATTATGTTGCTGTACAGTCTAACTTTGCAGCATCGCTGACTATACATATTATCGTTACTACCTAGCCAGGTATATTAAATCAAGGAGCTTTCGAAATTTTTGAAAGAGCGCAGGTTATTTTCTTCTTGCACAGTAGTTCTTCAGAGCATGCGCACGTCTCACATTCGAGCAACATTTGAGTGAATAAACTGATCGTAATCGATCTTAGCCTAAAATTTAGAGCACGTGATGTTTTTCATCCATAATATCGTTTAGCAACTGATCATGACAGCATTTTTTTTTATTTGACTGTTGTCTAACTTTCTGTCGTCTGCTTCCGTTTGCCTTCTGCTTTTTATCTGAACCCATCTGCTACGGCGGCGTAGTTTGCTGTACTTTTCCAGTGAAATAGAATAAGAACAAAAGTAGAAAAGAACAAAACACACGTGTATTCATTATTGCCGGTATCCTCACACCCTGTGGAACTCGACTCGCCCCACCTTTTACACAATGTTGAACAAGTGTCGCTTCACCTGTTTTCTAAAACTTAAATATAAGAGAGAACATTCACTTAATGGAGGAAAGTCGCACACACCCACAAAAAGCACAACGCCGGCGGCTCAGATTTCGAAGCGTATCTCCACTCTGAATGTAAGCCGCCTCAAACCAAGTCGCGTCTCGTACCTAGACCCGACGTCGTACATCAACGGGATGCGAAAGCGAAAGTGACGTCTCCAACTAGCGTGCAAAGCGGCGCGCACAGCCGCTTCGTCTACCGAGGTGCGTTGCGGAACCATCACTATCGTAACGCTTCCTATGGAACGCTAGTGTACTCATTCACGCGTCGACTTCCTAGGAAAACGCACTCGGATGTTTTCATTTTGCCTTGTCAGTCTCCCTTTGCATCTGCGGAAAACTGCAACCGAGACAGGCATCCTTTTTAATAACAGAGAGCTGAGCTAGTTCGTAAGTATTCATTCTAAAAAAGACAGACTTCTAAAAGAATCCTTTGGAATTTAACGGTAGTGGTGGCTCTTGCTTGCCCCAAGCTTTTATATAATTAATTTTCTCTTAATTTTTATATTTGTCGCCTTGGGCTTATGTCCGGTGCTTGCTCTTTCCTTAAGATTGCGTGTTTGTGTGCGCGCGCGCATGTGTGTGAATGTGAGAGAGGAAAAGAGACAGACGACACATGGTAATCCCGGGACGGCACTTGTCATAAAACAGCCTCTCAATCTCTAGCATAATTGTGTTGCTTTTGAGCGCGTTTCACCCACTGCACGTCATGACGAGACAAACCTTTCGCTTCTTTCACGATAATCGCTGTGCACTTTTG
The DNA here is from genome assembly GCF_013339695.2 of Rhipicephalus sanguineus. Classification (NCBI taxonomy): domain Eukaryota; kingdom Metazoa; phylum Arthropoda; class Arachnida; order Ixodida; family Ixodidae; genus Rhipicephalus; species Rhipicephalus sanguineus. The sequence goes on along the minus strand of NC_051185.1, from coordinate 25,865,215 downwards.
TTCAGCAGTGGCGGTTAAGACCTTATTCCTTTTCTGAATAACTTTTTTAAGACAGCACAAATTTTTCGTTTAGTTCATGTGGCCTGTGACGCGCACATTGTCACACATGGATCACGACCATGCGTTTTCGTTCCACCTCTGTTGTGCAAGCATCATATACAGCGAGCTAAAGTCTACGTCAGCTTCCCTGCAGTACATTAAGACCTTGATTTCACCAATACGGAAACTACGGTTTCCGCTGTCTCACGTGGGACTTGTTAAAAAGACTTCGAAGAATTCCAAAAATATGGCACAGACAAGAGACACAGATAACGAAAGCGGGTGTTCACGAGCTATACACTAAAAAAAAAAAAAAGTCCTTTGATTTTTTAGGCCAGTACCGACTTCCTACGTACTGTACATGGCTGTCTTTAACGGGACGCGTGAATTCTCTTAGACTATTATACTCTCGTTGGAGAGTCATGAGACTCAGAAGAGAGTTAAAGTATTTTGAAAGAGTCATATACGTGGTAAATCAGGATTTACCGAAAAGACTAACATATACTCTTTCTTTTTTTTTTTTTTGGTATAGAGTGTAGAGGAAGCGCAATCACTCGCAAAGGGCTTCTCGAAAGTTTAGTGGATTCGAGGTGAAGGAAGTGTTCGAACAAACCTTAGCCTTAGCGAGAAACCACGCACTGGCTCGCACCGGGGCACATGCTAACCCGGCAGCTCTGACAGTGAGAGCGAAGAATAAAAAAAACGATAAAAGCGTCACGCTTTGATCCGAACAGTGGAGATGGATTAGAAGTACTTAGTTAAGCGAAATAGCCGTGACGTGAAGTTAGGTGGCTTCACCGTTTTTACTCACGAGAGATAAAGTGGATTATGGATGCTCCGGGCATTAAGCTGAATGTCAGGCACACGCTTTTTTTGTGCACTACGCAAATCTCTAACGCAAATCTCCAACATGCCAGTAGGTTATCATTATAAACCATTATAAGCTTGTGTATAGATGAACAGCCAAACAGTGATGACCGTTGAGATAAAAACATAGACTACTTACCTTGGAGGGCTCTGCAAATAAGATTTATTCACTAATTGAAACCCACGTTAATATGGCATTATTATTGCGTGCAAGAGCATCGTATGCGCTTTGTCACTGGCGTACCAGCTGGCTCATAGGAGATACGCTCAAAGTGCAAGTCGAATCTTAATGCAAATACAATACAAGATAGCCTTATTTGGTTCACAGTGTACACTGCAAAACGAGGAAAGTTAGGCTAAAGGTGCTTCCGTACAAATTACCAAGGCCCAACTTCCCTTTGCTGGTTCAGACAAATGCAGCTGCAACATAAAATTCACACAAGTGTTATACGGTAATATGCAATAATATGCAATTTGATACAATGCGTGAGGTACACAATGCTATGAAGTCACTACATCGAACGAAATCATGTGCCATGTGAAACGCAATCATAACAAATTCAAAGCAAAATCATCTCACCAATCGAATGTACTTGATATCCAGGTTGCTTTGTACAACTGAAAGCAAGAACCTTCTAGGAAAGGGGCGACTATGTGATCGCATCCCACACGAATATCTAACGTAATACGTACGTAGTGTGCTGTTGTTAAACGAAACACTGTGAACACTGCGAAATTTAACTATGACCGACATGACAACACAACAAAAACGATGCGATTACGACAACTGAAAGGCATTGCACTAATGCTTACCAAGTGTAGTCATTACTGCAACTCAGCATGGAAAAGCCGAAGGTCTTCAAACCAATGTATATCAAGATGCGACAAGAACATATTCGCATGCGCTAAGGTTTGATTATTATTGTGTAAGTGAAGAGGTCAGGGAATGCAATTATAATCACTGTGAAGCGATGTTCTAATCAAGACATTTAACATGCAAAATTATTGTCTACTGAAGTAAACAGTAGAAGCACACAAACTATATATCACGTTCCATTATACGAGGATATTTACGTACAATTGTGTTAAATCATTTTCGGTTATTAAAGGGAATCGTCAATCTCACTTATCTACGTCGATAGCGAAATTTCTCGCGCCATTATATGTATTCGATGTGTAAGCTGTAACACACGTCGACTGCGTGTGCGCGCGCGCGCGCGCGCGCGTGTGTGTGTGTGTGTGTGTGTGTGTGTGTGTGTGTGTGTGTGTGTGTGTGTGTGTGTGTGTGTGTGTGTGTGTGTGTGTGTGTGTGTGTGTGTGTGTGTGTGTGTGTGTGTGTGTGTGTGTGTGTGTGTGTGTGTGTGTGTGTGTGTGTGTGTGTGTGTGTGTGTGTGTGTGTGTGGGCGCGCGCGAGCGTCTGCGTGTGTGCGCGCGCGCATCCATTACATACTTGCAGCAGTGAAATTTTCGTAAGTAGGCTTAGCTTCGCTGCCTGGTGGACAGGCGCGGAAGCTGTGAAGAGAAACTGTTCCTTGACTACCCTTTTTGTTAAGTTTATACTTTTTCGGTGAAATCAAACCACAGTGAAGAAACACTTTTGTCGCCTGCTGAGGGGCCGAATATTGATGTGACTACCTTTTTATATTTACGGACTGTCCGCGCAAAAATGCGCTAAAGCATTCGGAGGAACGAGGATTGATCACGATTGTTCGCTTGCCGTAGAACTTCCCCGTTCTTCTGTTCTCATACGGCTTTGTTAAGCGACGCCATGCTCTGCAACGACAATCCGCCCTGAACTGAAGATACCCGACAGTATAAATAGCCCTGCTAAGCCAATCTAGGAACAACGACGATCTTACATAGCAAGTTTCCCCGAATCTATGTGAATAAAACAAGACAAAGAGATTGTAAATTATGCTTTGCCGCAGTGCGTCGTTGCTTGCTAAGAAGCAAGCTTTACAGGCGCAGAAATTGCCTCGGTGTTCCTGACTGAATCTTACACTGCCACTATCAAACAGCTGGAAAATGTATTATGTTGCTGTACAGTCTAACTTTACAGCATCGTTGAGTATAGATATCGTCGTGACTACGTAACCAGGTATGTTAAATCAAGGAGCTGTCAAAATTTTTGAAAGAGCGTAGGTTATTTTCTTCTTGGACAGTAGTTCTTCAGAGCATGCGCACTTCTCACATTCCAGTAACATTTGAGTGAATAAACGGATCGTAATCGTTCTTAGCCTAAAATTTAGAGCACTTGACGTTTCTCATCCATATTGTTTAGCAACTGAACGTGACAGCATTTCTTTTATTCGACTGTTGTCTTCCTTTCTGTCGTCTGCTTACGTTTGCCTTCTGTTTTTTTATCTGAACCCGTCTGCCACGGCAGCGTAGTTTGGTGTACTTTTCCAGTGAAATAGAATAAGAATAAAAGTATTATAGCAAGACGCGTGTATTAACTATAACCGGTATCCTCACACCCTGTGGAACTGGACTCGCCCCATCTTTTACACGATGTTAAACGCGTATCGCTTCACCTGTTTTCTGAAATAAAAAATAAGAGAGAACATTGACTTAATGGAGGAAAGTCAAACACACCCACAAAAAGCACAACGCCAGCGGCTCAGATTTCGAAGTGTATCTCCACTGTGAATGTAAGCCGCCTCAAACCGAGTAGCGTCTGGTACGCTAAACCGAGTAGCGTCTCGACCTGCGTCGTATATCAACGGGACGCGAAATCGAAAGTGACGTCTTCAACTAGCGTATAAAGCCGCGAGCACAGCCGCTCTGTCTACCGTGGTGTGTATCGGAACCATCATTATCGTAACGCTTCCTATGAAACGCTAGTGTACTCATTCACTGCCTCGACTTCCTAGGAAAACCCACTCGGGTGTTTTCGCTTTGCCTTGTCAGTCTCTCTTTGCACCTGCGACCGAGACAGGCGACCGAGACATGCATCGTTTGGAATGTAATGGTAGTGGTGACTCTTGCTCGCCCCAAGCTTTTATATAATTTATTTTCTCAATTTTTATATTTTTCGCCTTCGGCTTCCGCATTTGGTGGGGTAATATGTCCACTGCTTGCTCTTTCCTTAGGATTGTGTGTGAATGTGAGTGAGAGAGAGAGAGAGAGATGACATTTGGTAGTCCCTGGACGGCACTTGTCATAAAACAGCCTGTCAATCTCTAGCATAATTGTGTTGTTTTTTAACGCGTTTCACTCGCTGCTCGTCATGACGAGACAAACATTTCGCTTCCTTCACAGTAATCGCTGTGCAGTTTGCTTCAGAAGTGGCGGTTAAGACTTTATTCCTTTTCTAAATAACTTCTTTTTAAGACAGCACAGATTTTTCGTTTAGTTCATGTGGCCTGTGACGCGCACATTGTCACACATTGACCACAACCACGCGTTTTCGTTCCACCTCTGTTGTGCAAGCATCATATACAGCGAGCTAAAGTCTACGTCACCTTCCCTGCAGTACACTAAGGCCTTGATTCCACCAATACGGAAACTGCGGTTTCCGCTGTCTCAAGTGGGACTTGTTAAAAAGACTTCTAAGAATTCCGAAAACATGGCACAGACAAGAGACATAGATTTATCACTCGCTTGACCCTCAAAAGGAAAGCGGGTATTCACGAGCTATACACTAAAAAAAAAAGTCCTTTGACTTTTTAGGCCAGTCCCGACTTCCTACGTACATGGCTTTCTTTAACGGGACGCGTGAATTCTCTTAGACCATTATACTCTCGTTGGAGAGTCATGAGACTCAGAAGAGAGTTAAAGTATTTTGAAAGAGTCATATACGTGGTAAATCAGGATTTACCGAATAGACTAACATATACTCTTTCTTTTTTTTTGTATAGAGTGTAGAGCAAGCGCAATCACTCGCAAAGGGCCGCTCGAAAGTTCAGAGGACTCGTGGTGGGGCATGTGTTCGAAGAAACCTTAGCATTAGCGAGAAATCACGCACTGGCTCGCACCGGGGCACATGCAAACCCGATAGCTCTGACAGTGGCATCGAAAAATAAAAAAAAACGATAAAAGCGTCACGCTTTGATCCGAGTAGTGGAGATGGATTAGAAGTACTTAGTGAAGCGAAATAGCCGTGACGTGAAGTTAGGTGGCTTCCGCGTTTTTACTCACGAGAGATAAAGTGGATTATGGACGCTACTGGCATTAAGCTTAATGTCAGGAGCACACTTTTTTTATGCTCTACGTAAATCTATAACGCAGTTCTAGATTCCACGCAGTACGTACGCCTCAACAACATACATGCAAGTAGGTTATCATTATAAACCTTGATAAGCTTATGTATAGATGAACAGCCAAACAGTGATGACCGTTGAGATAAAAAACGCCAGGCCTGCGCTGAAACTGCAGCACAGTCACAGCGAAAGCTGGAAGAGCGGTGTTTCTAGAGCCCGTTAAGCTCTCCTGGGGCTACAGTACAAGTACATTAGAAAGGTACCCACTAAGCCATAAATCACAATTTTTGTGAAATTGGGAAGCATCTACTAAGCCAATATTCGTCATTCTGCGGAGAAGCGAGGCACCAGCTACACGTCTGTGAGGCATTATGTGCACTTTGTTGACGCGACGACTGATGACGATGAAGAATAATGGCTCAGCCTTTTGTAATGGGTTGGAATCATTAAACGGCCCACCAGTTATGTAATTTGCATTGGGTGACGCCCGGTCGCTATTTCCCTCTCCCGTCATGCGTCATGCTGTGTAACATACGTTGACGTGGGAGAAAGACGGGGGGGGGGGGGGGGGCGAAGAACTTTACTGAGACCCCGAGGAAATGGATCATGCGCTTATGGGCTTCCTTGGCAACCAATACAAGTGCACTTGCGAGGAACCCACTTCGCTATAAATCATTCTAATTTTTGAGAAGTAGGGCAGCAGGCACTGTGCCATTTTTCGTCATTCTGCGGACAGCGTTGGTACCTGCTAAACGCATGTAAGGCATTACGCGCACTTTCTTGACGCTGTGCCTGATGACGATGAAGAATTGTGGCAGAGCCCTTTGCAAGGGGTTGGAAGCATTCAACAACCTACTCGTTGCGCAATTCGCATTGTGTGACGCCTGGTTACAGAATTCGCGTTGTGCGACGCTTGGTGCTTATTTTACTCTTCTACCACGCTATATTGCATATGCTAATGTGGTTCCTTCCCGACATGAAGCCTGTATAGGACCCTTTTGCAAATCAGTTGCGCCGGCATGGCTCAGAGGTTGAATACTGGACTGCCACGCAGAGGTCCCAGGTTCGAACCTCGTTCCATCAGTTTTTTTTTTCTTATTTCGAGCGATACTGGTTACGGACACCGGCGGCGGCGGCGGCGGCGGCGGCGGAAAACTACGGCGCCAAAAACGGTCGCTGAAATGATCTCATAACAGCTTTCGCTGTAAAACACAGACTACTTACATTGAAGGGCTCTGCAAATAAGGTTTATTGACAAATTGAAACCCACGTTAATATAGCATTATTATTGCGTGCAAGAGCACCGTATGCGCTTTGTCACAGGCGTACCAGCTAACTCATATCAGATACGCTTAAAGTGCAAGTCAAATCATAATACAAATACAATACAAAATAGGTTTATTTAGTTCACACTGTACACTGCAGAACGAGGAAAATTAGGCTAAAGGTGTCTCAATATACAACACCAACGCCTAACTTCCCTTTGCTGCTTCAGACAAATGCAGCTGCAACACAAAATTCACACAAGTGTTATACAGTGATGTACAATATTATGCAATTTGATACAATGTGTGAGTTACACAATGCCATGAAGTCATTACATCGGACGAAATCATGTGCCATGTGAAACGCAATCATAACAAATTCAAAGCAAAATCATCTCACCAATCGAATGTACTTGATATCCAAGTTGCTCTGTACAACTGAAAGCAGAAACCTTCTAGAAAAGGGGCGACTATGTGGTCGCATCCCACACGAAAATTTAACCTAATACATACGTAGTGTGCTGTTGTGAAACGAAGCATTATGAACACTATGAAATTTAACTATGACCGACACGACAACACAACAGAAACGATGCGATGACGACAACTGAAAAGCATTGCACTTATTCTTACCAAGTGTAGTCATTACTGCAACTCAGCATGAAAAAGCCGAAGGTCTACGAACTAATGTATATCAATATGCGACAAGAACATATTTGCATGCGCTAAGGTTTGATTAAGTGAAGAGGTGAGGGAATTCAATTATAATCACTGTGAAGCGATGTTCTAATCAAGGCATTTAACTTGCGAATTATTGTCAACTGAAGTAAACAGCAGACGTACACGAACTGTAAATCACGTTAAATTATACGAGGAAATTTACGTGCAATTGTGTTAGATCATTTTCGCTCATTAAAGGGAATATTGAACGTCTTGAAGGGTACGACGCGCGTTGCTTTCAGCTGCGGGCCTATCACTCCCATTAGGTCGCAGTTTCCGGGAGAAGACTACGTCACTTCCGGTGTCCGCCGAGAGTAATGGCCCCTCCTTCACTCCAGAAAGTCCATAATTACACGGAAGAAGGCCAGATCGAAGCGCAGCTTGCACAGCAGGAATCCGTACTGGCAGAGCAAGCAGAGGACGTGCGCTGCGTATTGTACAGAACGTCCACTGTTGTCAGTCACTCTTTCTAAACACCACGTATCCAATACGCTAGTGTGCGCGGATCACAATTGCCGTGTGAAGATCATCCTTGCTTTAGTCACACCATAGTCCCACGATCCCTTATGCGTTTGCGTAACACGACTCTAAAGCGAAAGTAAACACTTCCTTTTTCTACTCAGTAGGTTGCGTTGACCCCCCGCCCCCCGAAAAGTTTCTGCACCTTACGTTGTCTACTGATGGTTGCATAAAAAGCGGCGCATTGGTCGCGTAAAGAAAAAATAACGGCAAAAAGGATGTACAAGGCTACGCTTTGCTCATCTATCGTGCCTGGATAGCCAAGTGGTTACGACGCTTGCCTTCGAATCGTGTATACGTGCGTTCGAATCTCGCCAAGAATTTCTCTCTATTTCTTTCTCTGTCTGTATATCGTTCTCTCGCCCATGTGAGTTATTGCATCGCACGCCGGACAAATCGACGCACGTGTCCTGTGAGCGTGGCAGGAGAGAAAGAAGGGGAAGACGATGAAGAAGTGCACGAGCAGAGTGCGTGCCGGATCATGATGATGATAATTTTCTATCTACGACACACGGCAAACCTAGAAGATAACAGCTGTGCTGTAAAAAGAAAATATAGAAAAAGTGCCTCCCTCACAAATCAGCGGGGCGGACACGTAGTCATACTCAGGTCCGCGCAAGACAAGGTGGCTTCGCATTTCAAGTACCATCACGAACATCACGACCAGTGAATGACACTTCAGATGCCGCTTCCTTATCCCCCTCTTCTTTTTCTTACATTAGCATTGACCCTACTGCGCATGCGCTATCAGATTTCCACCATTCAGCATGCTCCCGAAACTTCTTACCGCTCGTGGATTACCGATTTGATAATAACATCTTGGGTTTTACGTAATGCCCGGAAATTCCGTCAATCTGGCGTTCTTTTAACGTGCACTGACATCGCACAGTGCACGGGCCTCTAGCATTTCTCCTCGATTGAAACGCGACCGCCGCAGCCGGGATCGAACCCACGACTTTCGGTTCAGCAGTCGAGCACCGTAACCAACATGGTACTTTTTTTTCTTTATTACCGGTTTCTGAAGATGGCCCAAGCATCAACAGCAGACAATACAATAAAAGACACGACTGCAACAATGTCAAGACAGAGGACACACTATAACACCGCGGAGAACTGCATAACTGTCGCCTTCTTACCCTCCTGCTGGCAATGCGCTGCGTGGACGGCGTGAGAGAGGTGAATTCCAGCAGCCACCATCAAAGCCACCAGCAGCAGGCCTAGTCTGGTGTAGAAGCTCTCGTGCCCCTGCAGTGCCAGTGAATGAGGGCGTGGATTCGTGTGTCAGAGATAAAAAAATGCGCAGGAGATGAAACATTGCTAAGACGAGAGCTTATTAAAGGGACACTAATGAGAAAAGCCATATGTCTCCCATTAGTAAATTACTCTTTCACAATACCAAGAACACCACACTTGGTGCGGGAAGACGCTTGGTAGGCGTGAAAACGCGCAAAAAAAAAAAAACGCGCGCGGCGACGCCACCTTGAAGTTCCGGCACCAGTCACCGTGACGTCATACCCTTCGATTCGACGGCGTCTGCTAGCGCCTACGTAGTTCCTAATGGGTAAAAGGGAAGCACATTGTCTTTTGAGGCAGACAGTGACTAAACTTACCAAGTCTCAGGAAGCCGCGCTGAGCCAATGTGGCCAAATTACGGGAAAACACGTTGCAATCAGTAACGTCACCATCGGGGATTTCGGCGGAAAATTTAAAAGTGAAGTTTTTCATATTGCTTTTCTGCTCTATTAATAAAGCTATGGTTGTGAAAATAAATTTTAAAGTTTAAAGAAATTTATTGTTTCCCTTTAGTGCCTTAACATCCTGTGGGCAAGAAGGTGTTTAGCTTATAACGCTGGCCAGGATAGTAACCAAAGACAAAGTGGGAGATCTCCACCGGACAGAATGTCACGCGGACACTTGTGCATTTGCCTAAGACGACTGGAAAGCGAAAGCCATCATCTTTTTTTTTTTCTTCAGACCATATTGACGCCCCTCCCCCCGAAAGCGTTTCTGCACCCAACGCAGTTTTACACTGCCTCCGGGATCCGAGGCATTGGAAGCTTCCTGCACCTCACGTGGTTTTTCTGCGCCTCCAAGATCGGTACACCTTGAAACAAGCGACGTCGTCATGCGATGAGGTCATCATCTGGCGTCAGTTCATGTAACGTCACAGTGACTTCATGGCGACGTCAATTTTGGCGACTGCTGACGTCATGATGACGTCGTCACATCGTGATGATTATTGCGTCGCTCGTGTTGACGTCGACGATCACTTTTCACGTTTGATGAGGCATCTAAGGCTTTCTCCTTAAAGCGAATTCATTCATGTAAGAAACGGCCTGAATGTTTTTCCTGAAGCGTAAGGCAAACGTCTGGATGAAACAGAATAACATTCTAGAAGTGTGGTTCGTTGGGCTAGTTGGTCACACATCTGTAAATGGGAAAACAGCGCGAAAGGCGATGTACCACAAGCCTGTGTGTTGCTTCGCTTGTGCTGGGTCTCCTTTCGCGCTGTTTTCACATTTACAAGCTAACTGGAATCGTATCACTGGCATACATCTACGCGCAGTAGCGTACACATTTGGGCAGGTTGGTTCATGATTGCGAATAGAAAAAGAGGGCAAAGAAAAAACACAAACCACGGACACACATCAGTGCCGCGGCCTGTGTTCTTTCTTCGTCCTATTTTATTTATCGGTGTTTCTGTACCCGTATTTCATTTACCCATTGTGCAACTGGCTACACGACATTGCTTAAAGGTTGACTCAATTCTAACGCTAGATAAATTTAGACTGAGAGTAAATTATTCTAATAGAACTCTATTGTCTAGATTGTTGCGATCGTGCGTCGGTTTTTGAACCAGTAAATTAACTTCAAGTTTGGTTTGGTTTGGTGTCGAAAAACTTTATTAATAAAAGTCCGAAGGCGTATGCCCTAGCGCACGGCGCGCCGTGCCCACGACGGGACAGTCAGGCCGAGACCTACCACCGCATTGTGGGTCCTCTGGACAGCCCAAATTTGTCACTATGTCTGGACTCCTCAGAGCGGAGCCCCACTTGCTGGGCGATGCTGTATCAGTGACACGTACCGAAGGGCACTCCCAGATCGTGTGGTGTAAGGTGGCTAAACGACCACATTTGGTACATGAGTTAGTTAAGTAAACATCAGGATAAAACTGGTGGAGAAAGGCAGGGTTAGGATATGTTTCCGTTTGAAGCAATCTCAATGTCAGCGCCTGCGCTCTGTTTAACTTCCTATTTGGAGGAGGAAAAAATCTCCTACCCATAGCGAAATGCCGAGTAATTTCATTGTAAGTAGCTTGTTGATCCCTATTTACCAATCCTCCAGGTTGACCCAAAGGTCCTCCATGTCGCGGGCAGCAAACCCTCGCGCCCTGCAGTGGGCCAACTCATTGAGGTTGATAATCCCTTCTCCCATGGATCCCATATCAGCAGGGAACCACGTAACAGTATGAGGTGTAAGTGTCTTCTCGTTGGGATTATTTTAAGTTCGCGCCGGACAACTTGCACTTGAATGTCTCTGTAATGTCTCTGTTGGGGCGTTACGCCCCCAAACCACGATATGATCATCCGAGACGCCGTAGGGGGGGGTGCTCCGGAAATTTCGACCACCTGGTGTTCTCATAACGTGCACCTAAATCTAAGTACTCGGGTGTGCTGCGCGTTTCGCCCCCATCGAAATGCGGCTGCCGTGGCTGGGATTCGAACCCGCGCCCTCGAGCTTAGCAGCGCGACACCCTACGTGCTAAGCTACCTCGGCAGTTCTCTGTGACGTCACGGACTTGAAAGTGTTCATTTTTCTTTCAGTGCCGCCACTTTGGCTCGATAACATTTACTGAAACTTGCAATGTTGATTCTCTCTGACTGCGTTAAAACACTAAAGCAACTCGTTTGTCACCAACAAGGAATGATGTAGACCCTGAAAGACTTAGTCAAAATTTTGTGGCGTCACGTCCGGTCGGTGCCGGAACTTAAAAGGTTTGTAGTGTCCAACCCCTTTTTTGTTTTCCTGCGCGTTTTCTGGCTTACCGGCCGCTTTCTCCTAGTCAAAGTGGCGCTTTCCGGATTGTGAAGGCTTGACGTACCGTTTGAACAGAGCACGAAACTATGGTTATTTAGCACAATTAAGAAAGGATCTACGTGTGAAATCGTGCCTTTCTTTTTACTTTGCGTCCCTTTAAATAACAATAAGTACGTTGTTTCTGAGGTGTAGCGTGGTAAAGTTTTCAACACGCTGTAGCATACGCGTGATTGTATCCATCATCATCATCAGCAGCAGCATCCTGACTGCGCCCACTGCAGGGCAAACTAGCCCTGCAGTGGGCGCACTAGCACTTGGGTGGGGGCAAACTAGCCCCCACCCAAGCTCTTCCAAAGACCTCTCCCATGTTTCGCCAGTTTACCCGGTCCTGTGCTTGCTCCGGCCGCATTATCACCGCAAACTTGTTAATCTCATCTGCCCACCTAACTCTCTGTCTCCCCCTCGCGCGTTTGCCTTCTCTTAGAATCGAGTCAGTTGCCCTTAATGGCCAGTGGTTATCTTACCTTCTCGCTACTTACACTGCCCATGCCCATTTCTTCTTAATTTCGACTAATACGTCCTTAACACCCGTTTGTTCCCTGACCCACTCTTTCCCTTGGGGCTACACCTATTATTTTTCAGGCTAAAGCCTTAGATGCCTCATGAAACGCGAAAACTGACCGTCGCTGTCGGCTGCGTCAACACAAGTCATGCAAAAGTTAGCATCACGTCACCACGTCACCCCATGATGTTATTACGTTATATATGACATCTTCACTACGTCATTGTGACGCCGCTATGGCGCCGCTATCACGCCATCACTCGCTTGGTCAAACGTGGGCCGATCGCAGAGGCAGTGCAAGAGCAGGTGAGGTGCAGAAAGCTTGCGATGCCTCCGATTCTGGAGGCAGTGCAAAGCAACGTTAGGTGCGAAAAGCTTTTGAAGAGGGGGGGGGGGGGGGGGTGATGGATACAACGGCTGAGAAGAAAATGATGGCTTTCGCTTTCGAGTCGTCTAGGCGAATGCGTAAGGGACCCTGCGTTTCCGGCTGCGTCGTCCTCAATTTAAGTTGATCCCTTAGGTCTCCCCGTTTCTGCCCTTTAGGTAAGTACCGGTAAGATGCAGGTGTTACATGCCTTTCTGTTCAGGGATGCTAGTAAACTACCAGTATCCCTCAGATACACGTAATAGCAATTGCTTTACTTTCTAAAATACTCCCCTCCGAATATCGCGATGAGTGCCCCCGGTGCTGAGAAATACCAACACTGGCACACGGTACACGCAGGTGTCCCTCACGTCCGGCTGCGGCAAACTCCGGGCTCATACAAACGCACACATTATCACAATGGTCGCGGGAGGCGCGACTCTCGGCACAAGCCTCCGGAAAATAGCTGGCAACCCTAGACGAGGCCCAGGGAGCCGCTATAAAGGCCGGACCATATAGAGCGTTTTTGCCGGCGTTTACCCGGCGTTTCGTACGCCGGCGTCCCTCGACGTCGACGCTACCGGTGACGGTGGCCGAAACATCCACCTCTGGACGGTCCAGACATCACGGGCGGCAGCGTCGACGTCGGAAGCAGTTCGATGGACGCAGGACCAATCAGCGTGCGGCTGGCAGCGACTTCCGCTACGTAACGGCGTCGTCGATGCTGCCAAAATGGCTGCCGCCCGCCTCGGATCTAATAAGTCGTCGCCGTGCTCTGTGTGGCCCTTAAGTTCTCAACTGATGCTTGTATTTGACTTAGCTTGTTCCCTAGAAGTTTCGACAGCAAAGTGCTCGTGATATCTTTGAACTCTTTCCGAGAGCCGTACTCAAGTTCATCGGTAGGCTTAGCAGGAATGAGTGTATTGGCCGAATACGTGGCCTCAAAGATGTACGGCAGCTTCAAGCTCAGAGGCCATATATTACAAGCTCGTGGTTCTTCTTAATGCCAATAGGTGGCGCTACAAGTCAAATAAAAAAAACGACTTTTCGGTGGCACTGTGACTCGTTTTTTTTTTTAACACGAAAGTGTTTTATGCCGGGGTCCACCAAGTACATCCGTCACGGATATGACGTTGATAAAATGGACCCCAACGGGTGAGAAAGAAAAAAACCAAGAAAAAGATACCCCGCTGGGAATCGAACCCACGACGCTGCGGCCGCGACGGCAAGCGCCCGACGCGCTACCCACTAAGCCATCTCGGAAGTTGCTATGCACGGCGCGAACGCGCCTTATATCTTTCACACATTCTCTTTCGCGGCGGGCGGAGCGGGGCGGTGCCGCCGTCTGTGAGAGGTGAAAAGAAGTAATACTTCACGATCGACACTTACTAGCGCTTACTCCGAGATTGCACGCGATATCTGAGGTCATGGTTAAAGCGTCTCGATATCAGAGAGGTAGAGTGGCCGCGCTGGCGTCGCCGAGGCACCCTTGACGCAGTTACGTTCTTTGCCTTTGGCTTCGTGTTAGCGTGCGTCGGCTCATCAGAGTAGTGCATCTTCCACGTGCACCAACGGGATTTCTCCGCCGCCGACTGCTTCAATTGCGAGAGCACCGACTAACAAAACTGCTGCAATGCAACGGGCGAATGTCGTGCCTTGGTGGAGCGAGAGCAGCGCCTGCGAGACAGAGGCCAGCGGGACGCACGCGTTTGCGGCTCAGGCTACGAACCTCTACCTCCCGTGTTGCTGAAGCGCCGTGCGTGTTATGTATGCATGAGCACAGGCGTCGGCTACCCATTACTAGAAAGCGCACACCGTGCCGTTTCTCTCCTTAATTGACGACGCTTTGAAGAAATGCATACCGGGTACCAGTGTTGATTATGAGCTTGTTGATATCATGCTTACGCGGGATTCACGATTCGCTGTGTCCAAATATATGTTCACACCGTCAGCTACCACAACGGTTTAATCATGATCATGGGCGTTAGTCATCGCGATAGAGACATGCTGTCAACATGGGTGCATCCACGTCAAACGGTGCTATAGCTGCCAAACACGAATAGACGTTGTACAAGGTCTCATATATCACTACACAATAAGCACTACTTCTGTGAAGACACGTTTCACTTTCGTGTTATACCGATTCCTATGACGGAGGGATCAGCCATGTTTTTTTTTTTTTTGCACCACAGAACTGCAAATGAGACTTAAAAGCTATAATCAGGAGTATATCTTGTTGGTCCATTGACAGAAACCGTACCCTGCTTTACGAGGTGTCAGGTTCATTCCCTCTCGTCACACTGTGCGACGCTGAGTTAACGCTCTTCATATGGTTTGCCGCCCTCTCTGACGGCGTTGATGCGACGACGCCGAGGGACGCAACGTCAGAAAACGCTGGCAAAAACGCTGTATATGGTTCGGCCTTAACCAGTGGAGCGCTGAACGAAGGGCCGCACCCACTTTAGTTTTAAACAACTGCTAAGGAACGTTTACTCTCTCGTTTACTTACTTGGCCACTCATTTTCAGCAGTGCGCAGGTGACCACCATGCTGAGGAGCGAGTAGCCGACAAATTCGATATAGGAGAGGTAGTACGGCACTTCGGGATTCAGGAGCTGAGTGATGCCGCTTAGGTTGACGGTAACCTGCGTGTCGACAACCAGGCTGCCGAACACCAGAATGAGGTACAGACATCTCCACATGGGCCCCGCTTGAAACATGTTGTGGAGACACCGCGCGACGACCCCGGACAGGATCGCCCGCGGTACCGCGTTCAGCGCGAGCAAGCACAGCGCGAAGTCGCTGCCGGAGGGGTAGATGTACGGAGGTGGCAGCGGTCCGTGCAGTGATAGCCAGTGGTAGAATGTATCAACCACACCCTGTGGCTGATTGGCAAAAAGAAAACGTAAATGCGTAGTCAAGTGAACTGCGATTTGAATGAGTTTCTAGTCCTTCACTATGGCATAAAAGGAGTCATTGAAGAATTGCGTCAAAACCTCCCTACTTGAGATATTGAAATACCATCGGAAGACGGGATGTCTCTGAGCCAACGCTTCCACAAGTGGTCTTGCCTTCTTCAAGAAGACAAGACCACTCGTCGAAACGTCGGCTCCACCGACACCCCGCTTTCCAAGGATTCTTCGTCGCTTCCATCTTGCCTTGAACTTCTACTTTAATGAAGATATTGTAAGATAGCGCGTAATTATTGTTAATATTATTTAATGATATCTGGGGTTTTACGTGACAAACCCTCGATATGATTACGAGGCAGGCTGTAGTGGAGGGCTCCGAAAATTTTGACCATCTGGTGTTTCTAACGTACACTGACAGTACACGGGCCCCTAGCATTACACCTCCATCGAGATGCGACGGCCGTGGCCGGGATCGAACCCACGACCTTCGTGTCAGCAGCCGAGCACCGTATCCACTGCACCACCGAGGCGGAATGAATTCCATTATTTAACCGATATATGGCAACGCTCGTCAATGTTCGCTATCACAATATTCGTCTACACATTAGCCGAGATTCAGTCAACAGTAGCCTATGTCAGTCATCTATCAGCCAACACTAGTCAGCACTCGCTGACGAATGTACGAGTGAAATGTCAGGCATTAGAACTATGAGCTATTCTGTGCAGCTAACATTCCTCTTTAAAAATTTTTAACCGCTAAATTCGTCAGACAACTAGGTCATTTCGTTGCAATATATAGAACAAATACGATGTTGCATTTCTAATTCTGTCGAAGTTACTACGGGTTATTTCTAATTAAGAAACCGCAAGTCCAAAGTAAAAGCGATTTAAGAGCCCGTAGGTAGAAAACCGTAAGTTACCGAAAGGCCGAAAGTGCCTAATCTTTACTCCTCCTTAAAACTGGAAGTCATCCAAAGACCGGAAGTACCTTTACCTCGCTTGAAAACCGGAATTTACCGAAAGGCCGGAAATACCTAACCCTAGCTTCTCTTGCTTCAATTTCCTTAGTTCTCTGGCCTTTCTTGCTCTCATTTCGGTCATAAGTCAGACGTGGCACATGAAACGCGTTGCAGAATATGGATGTATTGGGAAGAAATGGCCTTTCAAATAGCATCGATTGGGACCAATGGTATTGCGCTTACCGTGTATGCTTCGCAGCTCGCATCGCAGAACAAGCGGCGAGCAGTTGTTAAGGAGAGAATGACAGCCGGAACCCCGATGGAGCAATAGGAGAGGCGCTTCACCGTGGGCTTGGTGGTGAAGTAGTCCGCGATGTCCATCTTCCCTTGACGCGGAGTCGCGGACCTGAAGCGGTGGTCTAGGCCTCCGTAGAAGGGCGGTCTTCGTTCACGTGACACGGCAGCGACCTTGTTCGTGTTCACCTTCAACTGTGGCTCGATGATGATGATGATGATGTCCTAATCCTGATGGCGCTCAGCCACAAAGGGGAATGGGCCAAGAACCGGGCGGCAGGATGCTTAAGGTGAATACCTATAAAACTGAACAAATCTAGACATTTGGATTAAAAATGAAACATCGAATAAATGCAATTGTTGAACGAGCAAGCGGTCAGGCTATCGTTTGGGTTTCTAAGATAAATAATGACAGATTTCAAATCAAGATGATGAACAGAGAAAAATAGACTAACACGGTAATCTTTTTGTTTCATTTACGTAACCGAACATAGCAGAGCAGACATCCCTGTGGCTATAACCTAACGAAGTGCAGCAAAATGATGAAATTACTGGAATATTTATTGCTAATCCTAATTTCTGAGCTCACACCCCTATGGGGCCTTCTTCTTGTTCTTCTTCTTCTTGGCCTAACTATGGCTCGTAATCAAAACAGGGGAGTAATGATGACGATGATGATGCTCCTTTGATTATTGGCACTTACCCACTCGGGGGATAGGCCAGGAGTTTGGCGGATTATATAATAGACTGAAATGTGCTAATAGAGGTTGCAATGTCAATTAGAACGAAGGGTTATTTTTTAACGAATTCCACTTTCAGCCTAGACCGTGTCGCATAACCTCCCAAATGACCAAAATGATTGTCAGGATACACAATTTAAAAATTACTAGCGGTTGATGTGTCGAATAAGTCGATTTGATTCGCATAAGAAGTTCTCTATAGCACTGCATATATTCCCGTCCGAGTGCCCCAGCACAGAAGCCCCAGATGACAACAGTGCAGTTGAAGTAACAGGGGAGTAATAGGGTAGAGTAGACCTTGAAACCGTGGCACCCAACCACGCTGGAGGATTGGCCAAGAACCGGGTTGTTTTACTTAAAAGATAATTCTTAAATTCCAGGTTAAATGTTGTCGATTTAAAATGAAAGTCGTAAAATGAAACAAAAGTTGAAAATTTTAGAATAGATGAATAGGATAGTATGGATATAAGTAATGAAGCGGCGAATTTTAATCAAAAAATAATGTAGTTTGGAGAACTAGAAAAACAAGAGTAAAGGTTGATTCTATAACCTCAGTCTCTTTGAACAGAAACTCTTGCAAGGCATCGGTAATCTTCCCGTCACTCTATTCCAATGACAACGCCCCGAAATAAAGTACATTTGGTTCATTTAAATTTATTTTAAAGAGTCTGAAGCCGGTCCCTAAAGTAATGTTGTGCAAGGTAGAGTATCTATTCATCTTTGAAACGGGCGGCTCAAACACTCCCATTGTGCAAGGCACAAACGGTGACGTGTGCTTTACAGTGCAGCCTTTTTTTGTGCCTTTTTGCGTTTGTGCTTTGCACAATGGGAGTTGTATACCAGCTTCCTTTTTCCTGCGGTCATCTCTACATTGGGCAAACTGGTCGTTGCCTCAATGAAAGGTTGCCGGAACATAAGCGCTCATTGGACGGCAATGCGTACTCGCACGTTGCTCGACAATGTGCACAACACGGATGCACCCCCAACACTCGTGACACCATATGTATTTTCAGGCATAACAATCAAGCTACTGGAGAAATTGTTGAGGCTCATCACATTAACAAAAAAGGCAATGTATGTGTAAGCATGCCCTCAACAACACTGCAGGACGATGAAATTTCGTTCCTCAATCGTTTCATCACATAGTAAAGTGTACATGTGATCATCGTTTTGTAGCGTTAGCTACACTGGCCTAGCCGAGCCAGTTTCGCGAGTAGAAAAGTGTACATGTGATCATCGTTTTGTAGCGTTAGCTACACTGGCCTAGCCGAGCCAGTTTCGCGTGCCTCCTCAAGAGCCATGCTGCGCATGCACGAAGATCAGTGATGTCACACACCTGGCGCAGCGGAGCCGGCACCACCCGCGCACTCCGCCGCCGCGCGCGACTCGCCGCCACCGGTCTGCGCTTTCCAGAGGAGTGACGTCGTAGCCTTGGCAGACTTACTGGCGCCGGCGCGCGCGCAGCTATTCGCCTTCGCTGTGCAGTCGCCGTCTGACACTGCGCTGGAGCCACTTGATAGTGCCTCTGATTGGCGTTTGCCAGTGTGGTATAGCCATGGAGGAGAGCGCAAATGCTGCTCAACGGCGCAGAAGAGCGGAGAAGTTTAACACATCGGATCACGAAGTAGTTGCCTGGCAAAAATAAATATACATGCGCCACATAATACGTATACCGTACGTGTGTCATTCGAGCAGCAGTAAGCATGATAATCAAGCTAATCCTAGACAATCAGGAAAGCTAAGAATAATCCGCTGAACCTTTGCTGCCACTACGTTATCTTGGCATAGCCGAGCTAAGCCACTGCAACATTTTTTGTAACCGTTTCTAATCTTTACAGGAGCACATGTTTCCGTATCCTTTCGGCTATCAACGATGTAAGAACACGTGATAGTTTATGAAGGTTTAAATAGTGGATGTTCTTTCTAATAAAGTTAGTTTTGAGAAGGCGCTCTGTGGTGTGTCGTACTTTTCTTTGGTCCTGGCTATTGCGCCGCCCCTTTCAGAGATGCATAACCAATTCCAACTTGCCCAGACGTCAGTTCTTCTAGAATCTCTATTGCAGGAAATGAGATAATGCTGTGTTGTCTCATGGACTCCGCCAAAACAATTAGGGGAAGCTGCCAGACCCGCTCTGTGTAAATTAAAATTTAGATATGGAGTCTGACAAGGTAGTCCAGTGATTTTGACTTCAATTTTTTGACATAGTTTACTATTCTAATCATGACTGAAGTGCTGAAATTCTAATGTGGTCATTATTGACGGTGCAGAAAATTCATCTAACATCATTTTCCTCCTTAATCTAGCTCTAAGAGTGGTCTTCGTTCGCTTGACACGGCAGCGACCTTCTTCTCCTTTTTCTTCTTGGCCTAAGTATGGTTCATATTAAAAACAGGAGACGGACCAAGTACTGCGTGGACATTTTCATTAGGTTCTATAGGGTATCTCTACCATACAGCTGAAGATGAGTAACGTAAAAAATTAATTGTAATTGATCGAAAAACGAGATATTTTAAGCCGGTATATGCCTCGCAACAAGGCTTAGAAGTTCCTCTTCTTCTCGCCATATAAGCACTATTTTTTTGTTTCACAAATTATATTTCGCATTCTGCCATTTGTCTAATCTTAATAGTTGTACATTTGAAGTGAAACGTCTCAAAGCAATTTAGCGCCGTTCCCCAACTGTTTTCTTTCTTTCCTTCCTCTACGGCGTGTTACTGAATTATCAAGCTGTTATTTCATTTTAACTCGGGCTTGGTTAGACAACACGCCCTGCGGAAGGCAGGCACGGATATGAACAGTTCAGCCAAATCTTGCAGTCGTGCGCGGCAACCATAGTTTAGAAGCGGAGCGCGATGTTATCATTGTCTCGGGCGCCCTCTTTTCATACAGAAACCTATGCTCACTTCCTTCGGAGCTGCCGGCGCCTGCTGTTTGATGTCGAACAACTAATAGCACGCTAGTGGCCAATAGCCGACATAAATCAAGAGCTACATTTGTAGATGTAGATCCTAAACTTTTGGCTCACATACAACCTGGGGCTTTGGACGAAAATCGCGTTACCTAGAAAGAATACCTAAAATAATAGAACAGATAATAATTTCCCGTTTTTTAAGAGGATCTTTTTATCAGAATTATTTTTTTGAAAGTGAGAAAGGAGGGTCGAATCTATTTTATCCTATAAGAATTAGGTTAATAATACAAAAGAAAATGTAATGAAGCCTACTTTCGTTAACTATGAAGCTTTGGAACCGTGGTTATAGTATAAATATCATTTACTCTGCTATAAAATCTTGAACGGCCTCGCATACTTCCCCGTCGCTGGCCCCAAGGTTCAGTGCAACGAAGGATAGTAAATTTAAATGTGTTTTATCTCATCCAATGATGCGTAATGGTGTTTCCAGAGATCGCGTTCTTAAAGGGGTACTGACACCTTTTGCGAAGGTGAGTTTACTCTGCCATACAAATCTCCTGTGGGCAGAGACGGCTCTGAGCAAGTGCGAAGCTCAGCAAATGCTGAAAAGATATTTTAATTTGATATTAAAGTCAATCTTTTTCATTGCGCACCTACTGACATCTACACTAGCTTGATGTCAGGCTACAGTACAAATTATGGTGACTTCACGCAGCAGTCTGGCTAGTTATGATGACGTTAGGTACAAAAACTTCCAATATGGGCGCTTGCGCGTCATCAAAATTTCCAAAATGGCCGCTTGTGCGTCACCAACGGAGTCACGGTGCGGAGCGGCCGTGGAAACGTCACTATATATTGTGCGAGCACGTCACGAGAAGCTCATACCGTGTTGTGACGTCAGGGTACAGTAGGAACCGAAACTAGCTTTTAAAAACATACTGTAGCTTTTCAGGGCGCACTCGCGCTTAGCAGTACCTTTTCTAGGCTCTTGAGGCTTGACCTTTCACTTGACGCAAAAAAAAAAACTGAAAATATTCGTGTCAGTACCCCTTTCATGCAGAAAAACTTCGAGAAGAGATCAGAAAGTCATCTATTGTTTCATCTTCCCTGCAATAAGAACAAAGCGGGGAGGGTGCCAAACCAGCTTTGTTCAAATGAAAACTCAGGGATGGTAAACGACAGCGTAGCCTAGAAATTACAACTTCCAGACATCTAGTATGACATGTACTTTTACAGGATGTCAATGGGTGATTAAAATCTGGGGAATTTCTTAGCGACTGTATAGAGAATTCTCTCATTATTATTTGCCTTCGAAATCTAGCCGCTACGATAAAGGCTGATGTAGGGATAATACTTGTATTAATAGCTGGTTCGTCTAACGGCGCTTTCGCCAGTGCATCAGCAGTTTCACTTAGAAACAGGCCTCTATGCCCAGGTACCCATACTGAGCGAGCATACGTTAAGTGATCAGGAACTAGGGATTTGAACTCATTCAACACTTTTCAATCACCAGACGCTGTGAGCGCATTGCACAAGGCTAAAGAGTCCGTTACTATTACGGCCGAATTTGTTGGTGTGGTCAGTTTACGAAGGGCCAATACTACTGCTAAAAATTCTGCAATAAAGAAGGGTGTAAAATATTTAAGGTAAAAGGAAAAGGACCAGTCGAGAATAGGGCAGCATATGCCGATGCCACTGTTTTCTTTTCTGTGCGATGCTCCGTCGCAATGACGACATTTGCTTGCATTCTTAGCAGGTAGTCCTGTGGAACAGCGCTTGCCATTTCGCTCGGTAGGTCTTTGGTGACGCTTGCATCAGATGCGCTTCTTGCACGGGGTGCCGCCCCGTGCAGGCGCCGTGCACCAGTCTGCTAACATTATACTGTAAGCCACGCACGCAAACAGGAATTCCAACGGGAGTGAGTGATCGCGTTTCATCACGCGCGCTCAAGGTCATGACGCGTGCTGACGTCAGTTCTTTCCCCCTGCCATCTCTCTCTACGTAGCTTCCAGCGCTCTCATCGGGACGAGAGAAGACAGTGCGACAAATCCCGGTAACTCCGCCCGTTCTTGAATGATTCGCGAAAGTTCTGCGGCAATCGGTTCGTGAGGCAATAAACTCCGATACTGAGGTTATTTCATGATTACTTGGAAAAGCGGTTCCGGACGCCTTTAACTGTGACGGCCCGCTATCCTGCCGATCTTCTGTTTTGGGTATGCGCCAAATTATGTCGATCATAATCTTCAACAGCAGCAGCAGTAACGCGCGGTCACGCGCGAGCACCTGTCCTCGAGATAGAAGAAGACGAAGATTGACATCAGAGGTTGGCTGCTCGAAGCACTGTGAGAACCCCCCAACTATGGCAAAGGACAAGGACAAGTTTCCGTCGAAGAAATCTTCCAGCTCTACGGAGAGCAAGAGTTCGAGCAAAGGCGAGAGCAAAAGTACTAGCAAGGGTGAAGGCAAGAGTTCCAAGAAGGACGCCGCCAGCAAGTCATCCAGTCATGCCCCGAGCAGAGCAGTCAGTAAAGCTGCACCCATTAAGTCACCGCCCAGCAAGGGACATAGCAAAGCATCCAGCTGGGCACATAGCAAGACACCCAGCAAGTCGCCGAGCAAGGCTTCCAGCAAGGCTTCCAGCAAGGCTTCAAGCAAGGCTTCAAGCAAGGCTTCCAGCAAAACACCCAGCAAGACACCCAGCAAGACACCCAACCAGACACCCAGCAAAGCACCCAGCAAGGCACCCAGCAAGGCACCCAGCAAGGCGCCGAGCAAGGTTGCTAGCAAGGCTTCCAGCAAGGCACTCAGAAAGTCACCCAGCAAGTCACCCGGTAAGGCACACGGAAAGGCTGCCAGTAAAGTGGCCAGCAAGTCCCCGACCAAAGCGTCCAGTAAAGCCGCCAGCGCTGTTCCGAGCAAGAGTGCTTCCGAGAAGTCGCCTTCCAAAGCTCCGAGCAAGGCTGGCAGTAAGACTGGCAGTAAGACTGGCAGCAAGACAGCCAGCAAGGCGATGACCAGGGCACAGAGCAAGATCGCGCACAAGTACGTTTTTGCTGCTTCCTGGGTATTTGCAGTTGCTCGCATGCATGTTCCTGGTTTGTGCACTAGTTAGTCACCGATACTCTGCGAACGGTTTTTTGGTAATCGTTCACGGGCAAGGTGTAGGGAAGTGTGGTAGTAGCAACGTTTGCGGCATAGTGCAAAGAGGTAGCATATAAAAGTAAATAGTGCAGTGACCTACTACAGCTACGTAAACGGTAATGTCGAATGCTCCACGATTGAAACTCGATACTCGGAGCGCTTAGCTTCTGGCGGTGAGAGTGACAGTAAGGGCGAGAGCGTTCCCAAAGCATGGTGGCAGCATTCGGTAAATAGTCGTTCAGTCTGTGATCGGTGGTGGGTGCGATGGAGCGCTGCAATCCTTTGTAACGCATGCCCGAAGGCAGCAGCCGCTGCGTGCAACACGTCACGTGAGCGCAGTGTTTTGAAGCCATGGCAGGCGGTGCTCCGCCGGCGCCACCAAGAGCCACAGACTGAGCGGCTGTCTCCTGGCTGTAGTCACCATGTGTCACGAATGCTTTCAACCTCACAGCCGGCAGCTACACGCTGCAGGTATCGCGTTTCTATCGCCGAACAGTGCTCGGTGAACGAAACGCACAATGAATATTACTGAATGTTCGTTGTGCAAAGGCGTCTCTGTTTTTGAAGATTTGTCACGCATCGCCACTTTTGTATTACGTAAGAGTTTGTATGAACGATACCGCATATCTAATATATTCGGAAGATATTTTTATGACGTCCACCTTTACGTCACAGTAGGCGTATGTAAACAAAAAGTCATTGCACGCTACGTAGATAGATAGATAGATAGATAGATAGATAGATAGATAGATA
Source organism: Rhipicephalus sanguineus (assembly GCF_013339695.2). Lineage (NCBI taxonomy): Eukaryota > Metazoa > Arthropoda > Arachnida > Ixodida > Ixodidae > Rhipicephalus > Rhipicephalus sanguineus. The sequence continues at coordinate 25,840,929 of NC_051185.1, read as the reverse complement.
GATAGATAGATAGATAGATAGATAGATAGATAGATAGATAGATAGATAGATAGATAGATAGATAGATAGATAGATAGATAGATAGATAGATAGATAGATAGATAGATAGATAGATAGATAGATAGATAGATAGATAGATAGATAGATAGATAGATAGATAGATAGATAGATAGATAGATAGATAGATAGATAGATAGATAGATAGATAGATAGATAGATAGATAGATAGATAGATAAAAACCTCGGTGATACGAATCTCACGGGACCACCAAAAATATTCGTATCATGCGAAATTCGTATCACCAGACAGCATGGAAAATTAGCAGGCAACAAAAAAAAATCTGGCGTACATTTTCATTTATTGTTTTTCAGGGCCGCAGCAACGTCAGGAAGAACCCTGAATGATTGTCACTTAAGTTTTTAGAAGTCGGCAATCACACCAGCACTCGTAAATATACGGCCTGTACGCGCGTATTTAATTAATGAACCAGGTGCGTTGTGACCCGCGACAGCAGTAGCCCCTTCCAAATTTTAGTATGCTTTTTTGCATGACTTCAGCGAAAGTAAGGAAAGAAGCCCTTTGACGCGATGAATCAAGGCCACAGAATAGACCGATCCCACCAGACCATCTGCGCATGCGCGAGTTTCCGACAGTGGCACTGTCGCCATCTTAGTTGTAGTTCTCGGAGCGCTGCTGGTGCGGCTGCTTGCTGCGTGTTTCAGGTATATTGGCGTTTTGCACCAATCCTCGACACGCAAGACGATCGAACGCGGTGGAAAACTGTGTCCGCACCTCCAACGTATGTTATTTTATTTCGGATTAACTGCATCCTAGCGCAAAAGAAAAAAAGAACAGTTGATAGTGCCTACGTGTGACGAGGTGGTCTCGTCGGGTTGATGAGCTTGCCTCGTTTTGCTGAATAAATATTAGTAATAAAAAATGAGAAATCACGTTCCCGTCGTCATGAGAGCAAATATCTTCTTCAGTGAACGCAAGCGACACAAGCTACAGTATCCGGAAAATAACTTGCCCAAACTGCGCAGAGCTCTCCGCTATACGACAACAGGAGAAAAAAAAAAAAAGCCGAAGGGGACCAAAAAAAGAAGCTTATTGCGCTTTTTTTTTTTTGTCGAAGCGACACTTTCCATGTAGACTGTGTTGTCAACGCAGGACTTCGATCACCGTAATAAGTTAAATGTGAATGAAGATAAAACGGTCGCCGTGAAGCAGGTTAGAGGCGCGTCCGCTGAACAGTGACTGGCCGCTCATGCCGTTTGGAAAAGGTTAACATCACGAAAATCTCGTAAATGGCATAATATTTCCTGCTGTACAAGAGATGGATGAGTCAGTAAGAGATTTTGGCGGCACACGCAATGCGGCGGATAAGTAGCAGCTCGCTCCGGCTGGCGGCGGCAGCCTCAGCCGGTGGCTCGGCGCCGGTATCGTCGCTAGGCCTACCGCTTCGAAACGGCAGTGTACGGTTAATAGCCTACGCTCATAAAGAAGTCCAGCTTTGCTACCGCTGTTGCCCGCTTTACGATGCGTTCACAATAATATTGCATATTGAAAGGAACAGGGAAATCCCGGCGGCGGAGTTGGCTGCGATACCGGCACGGCCGAGTTTTCGCTGTGCGCTCCACGGCGCGAGCTGTTCACAGCATGCAGTTATGATCTTGACTTGTATCACAGGTCTCGTTCATGCTAGATGCTTGACAGTCGTCATCGCATTTGGTGAGAAGTCGGTTTAGGTCTCCCTATATATTAAAGCGATATCTGTTGAGCCCGGAAAGGACGTTGTATCCAACCTGTCGCCGCTGGCGGTGATTGGCCCGGCAAGGGGATCCAGCTCGTGTTATATGAACTTTTGCTGTCGCTGATCGGTCCATCGTTCGCGCAGCAAGGTTGCTATGACGCAATAGGGCACTGCTAAACCATGATGCATCGTGCACAGGGAGTTCACGAACACGTTGAACAAGAAAGTGCGCGGTAGTTGCCTCTCTGTCCGACTTCGTTGACTGTCGCACACATTCCTGTTGGAGCTTGAAATCCTTTGAGAACACGCAAAATCCGAGTCATTTTGCTTCAGGCTCGTGTTGTAGCATTCCAGTACACAGCATGTCAACCCAGCCATCGCAATTCCTCCAAATAAGGCCGCTAAAGCTCGTTAATGCAGCTCGCCAATGCACCAGCTGTAGGCAGCTGAACGTACCGAGTACTACAAGTACCGGCATGCACTGCGGCAGCGGTGGCGTAGTGAAACTCGCGGTGAGATCGGTCTATTACAGAACCACGGCCCTGTGGTATGATTTTGCTATCGCGGAGGTTTTGGGGATATTTTTTGGGAGATTTACGACAGTGCCCGCACAAGTGCGACCTCAACGGTCGCGCATGTTGACGGTGTGAGGCCTGACTCCTTCGCCAAGACCTTCCTCGCCTTCTTTCGGTCCTCGCACGCCTTTCATTGGATGTCTGATGCACGAAGCAGGCACGTGTAAAAACATTACAACGACAGCAGCCCGCATCGAAGCGTTAGAAAAAGAAAAAGCATGGCGCTAATGTCCTCTGTAATCTAAACGCAAAGGCACACGGAGCAGGGCTAGGCAGTATCGCGATACAAGAGTATCGCGATAGTATTTTAGAGATACTTTTGAGTATCTGTATTTCTGTATCGAGATACATTTCAAAAATGTATTTGTATCTCAGTAGTGAAATACATTTACGGTGTATCGCCTGTATCGCGATACTATGCAGGACACGGGTATCTCGTTACATTATTTTTTTGTATCGGAAATGAGTTGAGGCGTGTTTCCAATGGGGGAATGGCGTTTTTTTTTTCTTTTTTGTGCCAAGACAAGCAAAGGCACGCCGCTGGTCGCCGACAGATAGGGCGGCGATGGTTTCCCCTCAAGCACAGAATGGTCCATGCGGTAAAGCGCGCGACGTCGCAGACGGCAGAATCGCGGGGGCAGTGTTGTCGGCCTCTGCCGATGAAAGTCGCTGTCTCTGAAGGTCAGTGCAGCACGCCTAATTTTTTTCGGGTGGCAAGCCATTACTTTGCGACCCCCCGCGCGGATACCGCCTTGGAACAGGCTTTGCAATGCTTCGCGTGCGTTCAGTTCTCAAAGCGGCGGCACTTCCAAAAGCAGTTCCCGTAGTCGCGGCGGAAGTGACTAGAAGATGGCTATCTTTGACGCGCTTTCAGCCACCTCTCCAATGTCAGGGTGCTTTCCCAATTGATTACATGCGTGAAACGGTCTGTGTGCTAGCAGGCTCCCCCACCGCCGGAGCCGACTCGCCTGTTGCGGCTTTCTGAAATGGGTGCTGGTAGCGTCGGTGGTGGTGACAGCTTCATTGAAGCCGACAGGGTCAGACGGCTTCGGATTCCGAAGATGGGACAGATTTCGGATTCTGAACAGTCAGAACAACCCAAGTGAGGGCGGAAGCGTTTCGGTATCTAGATGACCCGAGAAGATATATCGCCACGCTGCAGGGCAATCCGGCTATGAAGGCGATATTTATTCATTATAACACGAATTTGTGCTCGCGTTCAGCGGTAGGCAGACTTCTTTCTTTCCTGAGTCTTGTGCTGAGGCTGAACCGACGCTGTTAGAAGACAGCCTATTTGAGAAGCCTACACAGCAACGTTCTCAGCAAAGCAGATCTTCAAAATAAATGTCTGCTTTTTCTCAATTCACTAGTGTTCATTAGTGACTCGAGTGATTTGCTTAAAGTGTGCTATTTCTAGCATAGCTTAGTTTGTTCGCCAAATATGTCGATTTCGGTGTCCAATCCTTGTTACTGTTGCTGTGAAATAGTTTATTTTTATTGGAATTGATACTTGTAATTACGTCATTATTACTAATTATGTACTTTGTCCACCCCCCTCCCCTGCAATGTCTTAATGGCGCTGAGGGTACTGTAATAAATAAATAAATGAACTGAACGTTTCGATGCGCTGTAACTTTAATTACAACATTATGCTGCACTAATAAGTGTCTGCGTAGTATGAGCATCCTTAAAATAAAAATGTATTCCAGTATCTGTATCGCTGTAACTGTATTCCGGAATACTTTTTTCGTCTTATTGCAAAAGTATCTCCGAAATATCCCGTTACGTTAAAGGCAAATGTATCTCAGTATCTGTATTTTAGGCTTCCAGTCCATGTATTTCGATATCTGTATTCCGGAATACTTTTCTGAGTATCTCTGCCCAGCCCTGACACGGAGGCACATAAGAGCCTCAAAGATTCGCGCACGCAATCTCGGAGGCCATGACGCATCTCTGATCTCTGAAGGTTTATTCTGACCGTAAGAAAGGTGTTTTTCTTACACCGTGATTCTGACGATCTTGTGGTGCGGCACGCACGCCCACGCTTGCGTTCCCGCGCTCGCACGTGCTTGGCGCGTCTTCCGCAACAGCGCGGACAGGACCTGTTCGTACCTGGCTGGTAGCTACGTTCGTATCAAACGTCGCTGGGTGAAAATCGGTTCGCAACAACCGCACTCCATTACATTGCAGGCCCATGGGCCTTGGCCGGGACCAATGAAAAATTCGTATCACCCCGAAATTATGAGCTGTGATCGTATCACCGAGGTTTCACTGTAGATAGATAGATAGATAGATAGATAGATAGATAGATAGATAGATAGATAGATAGATAGATAGATAGATAGATAGATAGATAGATAGATAGATAGATAGATAGATAGATAGATAGATAGATAGATAGATAGATAGATAGATAGAAGATAGATAGATAGATAGATAGATAGATAGATAGATAGATAGATAGATAGATAGATAGATAGATAGATAGATAGATAGATAGATAGATAGATAGATAGATAGATAGATAGATAGATAGATAGATAGATAGATAGATAGATAGATAGATAGATAGAATAGATAGATAGCTCGATAGATAGATGATAGATAGAAGATAGCTAGATAGATAGATAGATAGATAGATAGATAGATAGATAGATAGATAGATAGATAGATAGATAGATAGATAGATAGATAGATAGATAGATAGATAGATAGATAGATAGATAGATAGATAGATAGATAGATAGATACGTGCCTATCACGTACTCATCCAATTCTGGAGCGAGAACGTAGGCCGCCGACACGCGAGGATGAAGGTGGTTAAAAAATATAGCTTCGTTTGGTCTCTCAAGGAGTCCAATGAAAGAAGGGGGCCGCAAGTCCTCTGGCAAGTCGGGCAGCAGGGTCGCCAAGGCTCCCTCCAAGATGGCCTCACGGTTGGCCTCCATGGCGCCGTCCGCAGCAGGTAGCCCCGAGAGAGGGGCAAAGCAGACGCTCAAGCACTTCTTCGCCAGCAAGACATCCTTCTCGAAGGCGTCCAGCGCATCTAAGTCATCAGGTTTGTGCGGGCTCCCAGAGAAGTCTAATAATAGTTTTTTTACGTTTCAAAAGCACGATATGGTTATGAGATACGCCGTAGTGGAAGGCTCCGGAAATTTCGATCACCTGGGGTTCTTGGACGTGTACCTAAATCTAAGCACATCGGGCTTACACAGTTTGCCTTCATAGGAATGCGGCTGCCGCGGCCAGGATTTGATTCCGCGACCTCCGGGTCAGCAGTCAAGCACCATAATCACAAGACCACAGCGGCGGGTTCCCAAAAAGTTAGCTACGCTTGTTGTGAACCGATGGCAGTAAAGAAAAGGAGCACAAAACTCGGTGTAAAGATAGGTCAGATATTATTTAAAAACTACGATTTGTTCGGTTTTTTTTTTTATTGTACGGAATTAAGATTATTCTTTGCGCTGCTCGAGCATCAACTGCGAACTTTGATCATAAGGGCGCGGTCATGAGCGGCGGCGCGCGCCCTATCTCGATTCACATCGCTGGACGGTTCGTATACGTGCTGTGCTCTTACCACTTTGTGTTGAGACGACAAACACCACGAAAACCGCTTCTCTCCGTGGAGCGGCCGTATTCCCTTACACCAGCGTTTTCTAGAGTTACGCGAGATCGAAAAGAGCTGGCTGCTAGCCTTACTCGCATAAAAATACAATTTGTTGCTACCAAATTCATTGCTTCACCCTTCAGGCGAAACTGATTTTTTTTTCTCTCTCTCCCTCTAATCACGCAGGCAAGTCGAAGAAAAGCGGCTCGGACGAGGGCCCCCAAGAAAAAGCCCCCAAGGCAGTCTCCAAGGCGGCCGGGAAAGCCAAGCCGGATTCGAAGGCGGCTTCGAAGCAGGCTCCCAAGACGGCTGCGAAGAAATCATCGCCGGCCTCGGAGTCGGGCTCCCACGAGTCGGGCGGCGGCGAGGAAGAAGAGGAGTCGTCTCCCGAGAAGAAGCCACAGCAAAAGAAAAAGGCGAAGAAGGATGAAGATGAGGGTGAGGAGAGCAGTGAGGAAGAGAAGGCGTCGAAGAAGAAGAGGAAAGGTTCCGGCGATGAGAAGGAGGAAGACGAAGAGGGCAAAGAGGGCGAAGAGGAAGAGGAGGAAGAGGATGAGGGCATATACATGAGTACGACGGAGTTCGAGGCCTACATAGCTCGGTGAGCACAAAAGAGGGTGCTGCTATTCACATAGGGTTTGTGCTATGTAGTATAACAATGTGTGGGCTGAATATGCGTATATTGTTTGAGTTATACTTAGTTTGAGTGTGTGCGCAACATGAGTTATGTAGTCCACCTGGCAAATTCCAGCGAAAATTTGACTTCACTGCTCAGCCAAACGTAACATTTTAATAAGGGACGACAAACGTTTAATTCATAACGTGTGTAGTACAACCCATTAGCACCGAAGTGCAACCCATTTACAATAGCAGCGAAAAATTACTTGTGGTTATAACGGAGACCACCAAGCACCACTCTTACACAAATTAACGACACACGCACCGCAGCACTGGGGTGGAGAGAGAGAGAAATAGATGAAGTCCTAACCGACTATAGTAATCATGCACAGACTCATGATTATCTGAAAGTTTCTCTTACGAAAGAATTATAGCGTAATGTTTTAAATACGGGGACTGTCTGTATTCCGCCTGTTAACATTTTTTTATCAACTTCATTCGGTTCTTCGCAGCCGAGAATGCATACGGGACATCGGCAAGTGCATACTGATCATACTGATGACGGCCTGCGTCGCCTACCTCTTTCACGTGTGGCGACAGCACGACAAGAAGAAATATGGCACCGGCATCGTCACCCAGCGTCACACCCCGGCCTACACCGAAGAAGAAGAGAACGTGACCGTCGCTGTCGACGACGTGGAACGTTTCGCCATAGACGACCAGGACGCAGTGCCCACGGAATTCGGCGAGGCCATTGGAGACTTCTAGAAAGATTACCGGGTCACTCGATCGTATTTCATTTATTATTTAGAAAGCTCGTGTGCTTACACATGTTAACCAATCATTTGATTTATTTTCGTATCGCTTTTCTTATAACATGTTGTTCACGATTTCGCTAACTTTCGCTTTCCTAAGGAATTCTCTCAATTTTTCCTATTTGTTGCTTTTTTTTTTCTTTTTTTACGACGCAAGCTGTTGCGAGCTCACTAAAGCCAATTTCGTGGGTTCGTTGTCCGCCGCCGCCATCGGTGTATGTCACTGCTATCACGCACATCGCGAAAAAAAAAACGGTTCGAGGCGAATTCGAAAACAGGTCTTCTGCGTGCAAGCAGGCGCGACAGAGCCACGCCAGTCCTGGAATCTTTTTCCAAAAAGGACCGTATCAGAGTGGCATGTATGCCGAGAAAAGCGCTAACAGGTGTAATATTGCGTAGCAGAAGAGCGGAATCTCGCCAGGTGTCACACCAGGTGAACTGCGTAACGAGTGGGCGGTGTAAAGCTTCCTACCCGTTACAAAGGACTCGGCAACATTTAATCACCCTCCTCATCGTCCACCACAGCAACAACAATGCGTGCATCCACACGGCCGCGGATATACACTTTACAAACACGTAATGGGTGCTCCGCTTCGTAAAATAGAATGATTTATCCCGTAGTGGGTACCTCGCAACTGCACTTCCAGTAGGCGCTTTTGGAGAGAGAGAGAGAGAGAGAGAGAAAACTTTTATTTGTGCAGGCCTCGAGGATCATCTTCGTTGGGCGAAGCCATAGGTCGGCAAAAAATGTGGAGCTCACTCAGACTCACTCACGAAACATATCTTACCCTCAGGGCTCACTCGGACTCAGACTCACCAAACATTTCCTCATCCGGACTCACTCGGACTCAGACTCACTATAATTTTTCTCAACCGGACTCACTCGGACTCAGACTCACCAAAATTTTATTCACTCGAACTCACTCAGACTCAGACTCACGGCTCGATCTGAGTCTGAGTGAGTCTGAGTGAGTCGACTCATGAGTCTGTTTGCATTTAATTATCCTTTTTCTACCATAATGTCAATGCTCTTTAACGCCAATATCTCGCATAATCGGTGCGCTACTTAGCACCTTTTGATCTCGTACCTTCATATACGAGTTATCTGAGTTTGCAGCTCAATAAGGACCTTTTTATTGAAAGTCATGACTCACGCGAGATATTTTTGTCAGTAACTTCCCGTGGAAAAGTTTGCGGGGGGAGGTCAAGGCACCTCCCCCCCTCTTCCTCCTCAACTCACGCCTCTGATCAATAAATATTGAGCTGATGTATGAACGGTAGCGAGTTTAAGTATGCGGCAGTATACGGGAGTATAAACGTGAGCTGACATAGGGCTGATAGTAACGCTAAAGTTGAGTAAATAGGACCATAGGTCGGCAACAAAAGTTGGACCTCACTCAGACTCACTCATGCAATATATTTTGCCCTTAGGGCTCACTCGGACTCAGACTCACCAAAATTTTCCTCAACCGGAATCACTCGGACTCAGACTCACCAAAACTTTTCCCAACCGAACTCACTCGGACTCAGACTCACAAACACTTTACTCACCCGGACTCACTCAGACTCAGACTCACGTCTCGATATGAGTCTGAGTGAGTCTGAGTGAGTCGACTCATGAGTGAGTTTGCCGACCTATGGGCGAAGCCCTTAGTTCAGGGCCCCATTGGCTCGCGCCACACCACATGCCCGCTGGATCAGCCGACGCTGAGGGTTGGGCTCGGTGAAAGCTGCTGCTCCAGCTTACGCCGCGACTGGGCTGCGTATTCGGCGCAGGCATGGCGTTTTAACAGCGGAGGTGTTTTGGGGTTGGGCCTGACTACATAAGAGTCCGCGCCGAATGTCGCGCTCCTGTTCCCATATACACCCATAGATGGCGCAACTGCCTCGGTCGCGATAGAGTTACTGTATATCATATATGCTACCTTCAGGTAGCAGAGTTGCGCATCTGTCTTCCAAACGCCGCTAGCAACCATGCATTGCGGAGAAGCTGACGCTCGGGCCAATTTTTTGTATTTTTGGACGCCGCCGCTGCAGCGAACTGAATTAACACTAGTCATCGATAATCAATGTTTATCGCCGGTCTTCGACCCGCCGGACATGTTAATTGCCGACACGGTAGGCATGTCGCCTGCACAAACGGAATGTTGCTTCACCGCACAGCTGTGGTTGCTAGCCAGACCTATGCGCAACTCTGCTACCTAAAGGTAGCATATACAGTGACTCTAGATCGCGAAAGAAGCGGTAGTCTCGTAGTGAAAAGGGCAATGGCGGCTCGAGCGTGAATAGAGCCTAAAGTCCTTGTAGCAGGGGCTGCCACAGATCATTTCCCATGCATCTCTACTCTGCAAATCACGTAATCACAAACATCCACACAATATCGTAAAACATAATGGAAAATTACAAGGGAACTGAGGTAAGCTACTTTTAAAGGAACCCTGGCCCCTAAATCAAAACCTCGAGATGTTTGTCTTGTTTGCTTGTCCTATATACGTGGGCACTTCTGGCCGATTATTAGCGGCGAAGGTTACTTTTAAGATACTTTAATTTGTTTTTAAAGTAAGCGTTAGTGCTCGTCTGAGTTGGCAGCACCTCACGGCATCGCCACTAGTATGACGTCAATGAAGGCCCCGTGTGACCACTAGAAAAGCGAGTATTGTCGACGTCGCAGAAGATTCGCGGGGCGCACACATTAGCACGACTAACACACAACGAGGGCTATTCTTCCTCGCCCCTCTCGCTCTGTTGCCGGGCTGCTCTCAAGGAGGTTTTGGCTGCTTACACCAGGAATGCTTTTCTTTTTCCTGAGGGGGCACACTTTTAACAGGCTTAAACCATACCGAAGCACCCACATTTTTTCATTCTTTACTCCGCGCGGGGCCTCGATTTGAAACCTGTGCTGTCGACGTCACCAAAGCTTGAGCGCACGTTGTCTTCGGCGCTCCCGCGCTGTGGGGCGCTAGTTTCTTACGACTTTAGGCGGGCGTTTCGAACTGACGCTAAATTTTGCCCCATTAGTGACGCTAGCATTAATTATACGATACGTTAGTGCATTTACGATTCAACTCCGACATTACCACACAAAAGGTTACAAATTGCAGAAAAAATGTCACAAACAAAAGTTTCGCTGTCAGGGGTCCTTTAACACTCGGGCAGTGGGGTAACAAGACCACGCAAGGTAAGCATGCCTAAGAGGTGAGAAAATTTATATAATAAAGGCGATAGTAATAGGTTGTCGTATGTGTTTGTAGGTAGTTTGTACCATGCAGGGGCGTAGCCAGAAATTTTTTTCGGGGGGGGGGGGGGGGGTCAACCATACTTTATGTATGTTTGTGTGCGCGTTTGTATGTGTGCGTGTATATATACGCAAGCAAGACTGAAAAAATTCAGGGGGGGGGGGTTTCAACCCCCCCCCCCCCTTGGCTACGCCCCTGGTAGCACGGCAAATTCAGCAGTGTAATCCCAAGAGCGGGAGGGCTGCAACCACGTACGCAGCACAGTGCCGAGTGCTTTAAGTGTTTCGGCTTTCCTAGCTGGATAGGTCATTATAGACAATCAAGCCTATTGAGTGCAAAGTTCCCGCAGTTGACCACAAGATCGACTTTGATGGTCGATGTCTTTAGGCCAGGACACCGCAAGACAGCCGCCACTCCCACCCTTTGGACTAGAGCCCGTTGGGCTTCGAGTGCCGAGCATTCGCGGAGAGTGGCCTGTCATGCCTCTCGTGTGGGGGAAGGTGGAAGAGAAGGGCTTTTCGGTGCACGCCCACAACACGTTTTGCAGGCGAGCAGTGTCGCCTCCCCAACCATGCATTAAACACAGGCCTCACGGGAACCCCGCCACGATCGTCTAGTGGCTCAAAATAATGTCTAACCAACGTACTTCTTGTGCACAATTCTTGCAGTCTCTACTTTAATTATTTCCCAACTATGTAATATTTCAAAGTATTAAATAGAAGTGCGCATGTTGGCCAATTGAGGTTCATCGTCATCACCGTGGCGCACGTGGGCAAGCAGTACCCGTCGCTGCAGTACCCCGCGCTGCCACGCGTCCACCGTGCGATAGGCCTGTCGGCGCATGGGTTCGCTACTGCTGCCATGTTTCTGGGACTGCGCTCGCACTACGACCGCTAGGCGCTGTCAAAGGCGCTGGGCACGGACACCGTAGCGCTGCAGCTTGTCGTCCAGGCGCTGGCAGCGGCGCCACTCGTCTCCGTCGTGCCACGTCTCTGCAGAAGGCGCTAATACGACGCCGTGAAATTCTTTTGCAAATAAAGAGATCAGTTTTCTTTTATATAAGAGCCGCGAACACAGCATGATGACACACTCATTTGGCGAAATTCTTTTCTCCAGTGAAGGCCTGCGCATGCGCACAGTGGGTGGGATGCCTAATCATCTAAGGGGGCACCAAGTCTATCGTATTCATCCAGACCTGTCTCGTCCTTGCTTAAAGACCAGGGTTGGGGCCGTGCAAGTCTTTGACGGTAATGGTACCGGTAATGTAGCATTCTAAACCCTCCCATATTTACAAAGCTAGAGCACAAAGGCAGAATTTTCTGAGAACCACATCACCACTTAATTTTTGCATCCGTTACAAAGCCCGTTTTCTTCCGGATTGAGCAATGTGTGAATAAAGTGACTAGCTTTTTGTCTTCCTGGTCGGACATGAAATTACTTGGCGCGAAGGTGTTGACGGTAACAGCAGCGGTGCACTTTCGTCGTCGCCGAAGATCGAACGGTTGAGGCGCAAGCCAAGCGCTGCTGCCTATCTCCACGAAGTTACACAAATGCAGCTTGAATTTATTCATGCCAAAATCATTTAATGACGAAACTTTCTTGAACAGTTGGGTTTGTATTGACAAGCACTATCGGCGGCACCTGCTCATTAAAAAACAATTAATCGATGAACAGGAAAGCAGAAAAACACTTAGTTTAATCTGCATCAAAGATGTCGTGATCGAACAAAATGTCCCAACGACAGCGCAAGATAGAAGATGATGATAAAATCGATGGTTTTGTCGCAAGTTCACAGTCGTATCGCTTTCATACGATAACAGCATAAGTTTACCTAAGGACAGTCTAACAGTCTGGATAATTACTCGAAATTAATTCAGTCCATCCAAAGAGCAGACATTTTTCCCGTGAACAGCTGGGATCGTTGCAGCACCTGGCGGAGCAGATCTCAACTACGTGCTTCTTTCTACGTTGCCTCTGAGATCCGCTGCGGGATACGCCGGCCATGACCGAATATTTCCATTTCCATTCATTTCCATCTCTCTCGTTCTCCTCTCCTCCCCCCTCTGACAATCATTCCATATGAAGACCACCACGGACTCATTTCGAACAATGAATAAACCCTCCCTCTTCTGTTGCTGTTGTCGAGGGTCTCATATTCATTTTTGTCTACTAGGCCTTCGGTCCCCTCATTACCATTTACTCTCTCTCTCTCTCTCTCTCTCTCTCTCTCTCTATATATATATATATATATATATATATATATATATATATATATATATATATATATATATATATATATATATATATATATATATATATATATAGGAAGGTATTTGAGACACGACGTACGGAGCACAGTTAATAAACTGTGCTCCGTACAGTTTAAACAGGCAGCCCGCGGCGATGCAGTTCTCGCCCTTGTTGAAGAATACACTGTTCATGCCCTGGCGCACGACGGGGTCCAAGTCGCAATCGGCGAATAGGATAAGCGGTGACTTGCCCCCGAGTTCGAGCGAGACGCGCTTGAAGTACGGTGCGGCGCAGCTCGACATGATGGCGCGGCCGACATCTGGAACCGCCGCCCGCCCTACAATACTCCGAAAATAGAGCCATCCCTTTGAAAATGTGTGTAATAAACACTGTGTGTCAAAACGGTTGTGCCTTCCAAATCGAATTTCGGTACGTGCCTCATTTTTTATACAATTTTTGCCCCACCCCAGTTACATTTTCGTGGGCGCCTTGAAGTTCGATAACATCACCCGGCGCATATTATATTATGTGTTCGAGTGAAAGAATGCGAAGGCAGCCGACGATCGCTGCTCAAGCGGAGAGCAAAAGCACCGGCCGTCTTTCGTCGCGCGAAAAACCAATGGGAGGGGTCCCGGAGGGAAAGATGTGTAACTCCGGCTGTGCCGGCATACTTCAACTGGCCCGGCGCCGTCTGGTGACGCCTGTCAAGACAGGCGTCAGCAGACGGCTCGTTGCTTTGAGGGCGCTGTGTCCTCAGCGCTTAGCATGCATTGAAGCAATAGACGGCACGAAGGTCGCTTCCATCGCATTTATTTATTTGCATCATTCTAGATTTTTGACTTACAATCAAGCCGCTGACGCCAGAATTTCTGCAAAACGAGCTCTTAATTGCTTCCTACATTTCCTTAAGTAATGATCCTATTAAGTGACAGAGTGACGGGCGGACTCGTAGTTTTCTCGCTGAGACGGCAGAATAGATGCCCGAAAGACGTCGAAAATAAATGCCGGCAGTTTGCACAAAGTCGCGCAAAGCTTGGCAACAGCGAAGGACGGGCCCTTCAGCGCCCGTCCTCCCCGTCGACCGACACGTCTGGCTTCGAGATGCGCGGCTTCCTCCTCGGTCTCTATTTTCCTTTCTCACTATTTCTCTGCTACGCTTTACACTCTCACCTCCTCCTATTTCTCCTCCTCCTCAACCTCAGATCTGTCCTCCTTATCTTCACTGCCCTTTCCCACCCCCTTGCGGCACTATACTATACGAGGCTGTGCTATGCTATTCTAGAGAGAGAGAGAGTTACGAAGAGGAAAGGCAGAGAGGTTAACCAAGCTGTGGCTCGCTTGCCTACCCTACACTTGGGGGGGGGGGGGGGGAATAATAGAAAAGAAAGGGTAAAGGTGGATAGGCAAGGGCTTAGGACAGTCGCCTTTCGATCGAGTGTACGCGGGTTCGAATCCCGCCTTATGAAGTTTTTTTTCCTTATCTCCCCCTCACTCTCACTTCCCTCCGCCACCACCCCCCCTCCTTGCTGCACTATACTAAGCTAAGCTATGGCTAAGCCATGATCTAGCGTACCTGTATAGGCGAGTGGTTAGGACGCTCGCTTTCGGATCGAGTGTACGCGGGTTCGAATCCCGCCTCATGAAGGACTTATTTTTTACATCTCTCCTCCTCACTCTTCCTTCCCCTTCCCACCCTCTTACTGCACTGTACTGTACAAGACTAAGCGATACCCTGCCAGCGTGCCTGTATAGGTGAGTGGTTAGGACGCTCGCCTTCGGATCGAGTGTACGCGGGTTCGAATTCCGCCTCGTGAAGGACTTATATTTTATATCTCTCCTCCCCCTCTCTCTTCCCTTTCCCACCCTCTTGCTGCACTGTACTGTACAAGACTAAGCGATACCCTGCCAGCGTGCCTGTATAGGTGAGTGGTTAGGACGCTCGCCTTCGGATCGAGTGTACGCGGGTTCGAATCCCGCCTCATGAAGGACTTATTTTTTACATCTCTCCTCCTCACTCTTCCTTCCCCTTCCCACCCTCTTACTGCACTGTACTGTACAAGACTAAGCGATACCCTGCCAGCGTGCCTGTATAGGTGAGTGGTTAGGACGCTCGCCTTCGGATCGAGTGTACGCGGGTTCGAATTCCGCCTCGTGAAGGACTTATATTTTATATCTCTCCTCCTCACTCTTCCTTCCCCTTCCCACCCTCTTGCTGCACTGTACTGTACAAGACTAAGCGATACACTGCCAGCGTGCCTGTATAGGTGAGTGGTTAGGACGCTCGCTTTCGGATCGAGTGTACGCTGGTTCGAATCCCGCCTCATGAAGGACTTATTTTTTACATCTCTCCTCCTCACTCTTCCTTCCCCTTCCCACCCTCTTACTGCACTGTACTGTACAAGACTAAGCGATACCCTGCCAGCGTGCCTGTATAGGTGAGTGGTTAGGACGCTCGCTTTCGGATCGAGTGTACGCTGGTTCGAATCCCGCCTCATGAAGGACTTATTTTTTACATCTCTCCTCCTCACTCTTCCTTCCCCTTCCCACCCTCTTACTGCACTGTACTGTACAAGACTAAGCGATACCCTGCCAGCGTGCCTGTATAGGTGAGTGGTTAGGACGCTCGCCTTCGGATCGAGTGTACGCGGGTTCGAATTCCGCCTCGTGAAGGACTTATATTTTATATCTCTCCTCCCCCTCTCTCTTCCCTTTCCCACCCTCTTGCTGCACTGTACTGTACAAGACTAAGCGATACCCTGCCAGCGTGCCTGTATAGGTGAGTGGTTAGGACGCTCGCCTTCGGATCGAGTGTACGCGGGTTCGAATCCCGCCTCATGAAGGACTTATTTTTTACATCTCTCCTCCTCACTCTTCCTTCCCCTTCCCACCCTCTTACTGCACTGTACTGTACAAGACTAAGCGATACCCTGCCAGCGTGCCTGTATAGGTGAGTGGTTAGGACGCTCGCCTTCGGATCGAGTGTACGCGGGTTCGAATTCCGCCTCGTGAAGGACTTATATTTTATATCTCTCCTCCTCACTCTTCCTTCCCCTTCCCACCCTCTTGCTGCACTGTACTGTACAAGACTAAGCGATACACTGCCAGCGTGCCTGTATAGGTGAGTGGTTAGGACGCTCGCTTTCGGATCGAGTGTACGCTGGTTCGAATCCCGCCTCATGAAGGACTTATTTTTTACATCTCTCCTCCTCACTCTTCCTTCCCCTTCCCACCCTCTTACTGCACTGTACTGTACAAGACTAAGCGATACCCTGCCAGCGTGCCTGTATAGGTGAGTGGTTAGGACGCTCGCTTTCGGATCGAGTGTACGCTGGTTCGAATCCCGCCTCATGAAGGACTTATTTTTACATCTCTCCTCCTCACTCTTCCTTCCCCTTCCCACCCTCTTACTGCACTGTACTGTACAAGACTAAGCGATACCCTGCCAGCGTGCCTGTATAGGTGAGTGGTTAGGACGCTCGCCTTCGGATCGAGTGTACGCGGGTTCGAATTCCGCCTCGTGAAGGACTTATATTTTATATCTCTCCTCCCCCTCTCTCTTCCCTTTCCCACCCTCTTGCTGCACTGTACTGTACAAGACTAAGCGATACCCTGCCAGCGTGCCTGTATAGGTGAGTGGTTAGGACGCTCGCCTTCGGATCGAGTGTACGCGGGTTCGAATCCCGCCTCATGAAGGACTTATTTTTTACATCTCTCCTCCTCACTCTTCCTTCCCCTTCCCACCCTCTTGCTGCACTGTACTGTACAAGACTAAGCGATACCCTGCCAGCGTGCCTGTATAGGTGAGTGGTTAGGACGCTCGCTTTCGGATCGAGTGTACGCGGGTTCGAATCCCGCCTCATGAAGGACTTATTTTTTACATCTCTCCTCCTCACTCTTCCTTCCCCTTCCCACCCTCTTACTGCACTGTACTGTACAAGACTAAGCGATACCCTGCCAGCGTGCCTGTATAGGTGAGTGGTTAGGACGCTCGCCTTCGGATCGAGTGTACGCGGGTTCGAATTCCGCCTCGTGAAGGACTTATATTTTATATCTCTCCTCCCCCTCTCTCTTCCCTTTCCCACCCTCTTGCTGCACTGTACTGTACAAGACTAAGCGATACCCTGCCAGCGGTGCCTGTATAGGTGAGTGGTTAGGACGCTCGCCTTCGGATCGAGTGTACGCGGGTTCGAATCCGCCTCGTGAAGGACTATATTTTATATCTCTCCTCCTCACTCTCCCTTCCCTTCCCACCCTGTTGCTGCACTGTACTGTACAAGACTAAGCGATACCCTGCCAGCGTGCCTGTATAGGTGAGTGGTTAGGACGCTCGCCTTCGGATCGAGTGTACGCGGGTTCGAATCCCGCCTCGTGAAGGACTTATATTTTATATCTCTCCTCCCCCTCTCTCTTCCCTTTCCCACCCTCTTGCTGCACTGTACTGTACAAGACTAAGCGATACCCTGCCAGCGTGCCTGTATAGGTGAGTGGTTAGGACGCTCGCTTTCGGATCGAGTGTACGCTGGTTCGAATCCCGCCTCGTGAAGGACTTATTTTTTACATCTCTCCTCCTCACTCTCCCTTCCCCTTCCCACCCTGTTGCTGCACTGTACTGTACAAGACTAAGCGATACCCTGCCAGCGTGCCTGTATAGGTGAGTGGTTAGGACGCTCGCCTTCGGATCGAGTGTACGCGGGTTCGAATTCCGCCTCGTGAAGGACTTATTTTTTACATCTCTCCTCCTCACTCTCTCTTCCCTTTCCCACCCTCTTGCTGCACTGTACTGTACAAGACTAAGCGATACCCTGCCAGCGTGCCTGTATAGGTGAGTGGTTAGGACGCTCGCTTTCGGATCGAGTGTACGCGGGTTCGAATCCCGCCTCGTGAAGGACTTATTTTTTACATCTCTCCTCCTCACTCTTCCTTCCCTTTCCCACCCTCTTGCTGCACTGTACTGTACAAGACTAAGCGATACCCTGCCAGCGTGCCTGTATAGGTGAGTGGTTAGGACGCTCGCCTTCGGATCGAGTGTACGCGGGTTCGAATTCCGCCTCGTGAAGGACTTATATTTTATATCTCTCCTCCCCCTCTCTCTTCCCTTTCCCACCCTCTTGCTGCACTGTACTGTACAAGACTAAGCGATACCCTGCCAGCGTGCCTGTATAGGTGAGTGGTTAGGACGCTCGCCTTCGGATCGAGTGTACGCGGGTTCGAATCCCGCCTCATGAAGGACTTATTTTTTACATCTCTCCTCCTCACTCTCCCTTCCCCTTCCCACCCTGTTGCTGCACTGTACTGTACAAGACTAAGCGATACCCTGCCAGCGTGCCTGTATAGGTGAGTGTCATTCTACTTCCGGGCGCGCCAGCGAACGGACGCAGAATGAACGGCTCCGATGGAGCGGCGATAGCGGCCCATGCCGGCCGCGGAAACAGGATCACCGTCGAAGACGATAAGAACTACGAGATTGTACTGCCTACATTGCCTACCGGTCGAATTGTTCAGAACACGTTGTTCTTGCACGGTGACGTGCGTGAGAGGCCCTACAGGGTCGAAGACTTTCGAGACGCCCTGGTCACTGCTGGTGTGCTCCCTGACGTGGTGGCGTTGGGGGCGTACCAGATTAACCATGTCTGGGCGGTGACCCTCAACACCGGAGAAGCCACGAAGAAACTGGCTGCGTTGAAGGAGCTGAAGGTGAAAGGGCGCCGGTGTGTCATCTTCGACCCTGAAGACCAGCAGGCGAAACTTCGCCTGCACTGGCTGCTCTACGGCGTTCAGGATGAAGACATCGGGACAGCTTTCGCAGCGTTCGGAAACGTCACCGAGGTGACGCGTGAGCGTTGGCGCGTCCAGGGCATGCGTGAAAAGGGCTCAACTACCAGGAGCGTGCTCCTCAAGTTGAAGCCCGGTCTCAAGGTGGACGACCTGCCACACCAGGTTAGAGTCGCCGGTGAATTGGCCCTCGTGGTGGTGCCCGGGAGGGCCATGCAATGTCTGCGTTGCCACGGCACGGGTCACGTTCGCCGAGACTGTAAGGTGCCGCGGTGCTCGAAGTGCAGGCGCTATGGACATGTGGACGCGGACTGCGTCCGTACCTACGCGTCGGCGACCGGACTGCCAAGGGCACACGAACACGACGAGATCATGGACGTCGCCGAGGCTGAGGAGGCGGCGAGTGGTACCGACGAGGCAGGAAAGCGGACGGGACCACTGGACACGGCGGCGCCTTGCGGCGGTGACGCCCCGCAAGGGGATGGCCCGGAACAAGAAGCGGCAGAGGACTCGACTGGCTCGAAGGGCAACCAGCCGATAAAACAGGTCCTGCTTGCGTCTTCTGGAGCCAACACCCGCACGGTTCCCGTACCGACGCACCAAGGAGCGCCCGGTGACGTTGCAGGGTCGAGCGACACGACGGAGAAGGGGACGGAAAGCTCGCCAGCAACCAAATGCGGCGACCAGAAAAGCCAGAACGAGCCAAAGGCAGAGAAGGGGGGCGTCCAGGCGCCTACCAATGCCGCCGCGGCGTCTAAGCGCCCGCACCCCCAGACCTGCAATGACGGGACTCAAGCGACAACGCCGGGCGTCGAGGAACCCCCGGCAAAGACGGCTCAAGTGCGGCGGTCATCACTTCGACCACGCCCCAACGTTTCTTCCGACAGGCGAGGCGGCAACGCCGAGCCAGTCGGGCCAGCTCAAGTACCGGCGCCGGACGGCACCGCCGGCGATGGCAACGTCTAGCCACGCGCTAGACGTGAGAGGTAAGCACAGTGCTGTCGGTCTCTTTTCCTTTCGTTAAAATGGCTCCTGCATGTCCGTTAAAAGTCGCCACCATAAACGTTAGAGGACTGGCAGGGAAAAGGAAGCAAAGCCAGCTTTACCGGCTTTTAACGGAACGCGACATAGACGTGCTGGCGGTGCAGGAAACGAAAGTTGATGGCGAGGAAGAGACCGGCAGCATGGTGCAACGTTTCACGTCTAGGTTTTTTGTTGTAGTCAGCCATGCATTGGGCACGTCGGCTGGCTGCGTACTTTTTGTCAAAAAGATGCCGGCGCTTCAAGTGCACGGTCATTTTTCGTGTGCGACGGGCCGGTGTGTGGTAGTTGACGTTTCTTTAAATAATGACGAGTGGCGTATCCTGTGTGCGTACGCGCCCAACAAGGTAGAAGAAAGGGTCCTGTTTTTTCACGGCCTTGAGCAACGACTCTGTGCAGAAAGGCAGACTATTTTGTTGGGTGACTTTAACTGTGTTCTCAGTGCACACGACAAGACGAGCACGCGGGGCTTCAGAGATAGGAGCACAGACGTTCTGACGCGGATTGTCAAGAACTGGGATCTTGAGGATGTCGCGGAATGTCTTCATGATACGAGTGCGGTTAGGTACACGCGATTCGAAGGCCCCAGTCATGCAAGACTTGACCGCATTTACGTATCAGTTGACATCCTGCCGGCATGTACTAGTTATGCTGTAGTCCCGGTGTCGTTTTCTGACCACTGCTTAGTAGAGTGCTCTATAGGAAAAAATATGCGAAGCAACGCTTTCTCGTGGGATACCTGGAAATTTAATAGCAAGCTCTTGGAGGACGAAGATTTTAATTCAACTGTAATGGAGGAAATTAGCAAATTAGATCCGAGCAAAAATCTGCACATTTGGCAACAGTGGGAGCTTTGCAAGGAAACTTTAAAATTAGCAGCAATTAACAGGGCTACGTGCATTCGGTATGAGGAGAAAAGGAAAGAGACAGAATTGAAACAGCTTCTTGAGAGGCTACTAAAACATGAATGCCGTGCCCCGGGAATATGGATAGACGATATCAGAAAAATAAAACAAAAAATAGAGCAGATGGACGAGCAGCGTTATCGGGGTGCGCTTGTGAGGGCAAGGGCAGAAGACACCGCCGCAGGCGAAACGCCATCGAAACGAGCGCTAGGCCTGGAAAAGGCACGCGCGGAAAAGAACCACGTTCGTGAGATAGAATGGGGCGGTAACGTGTCAATCGAAACAGAGGGTATCGAAAGAGCCTTTACTGAACATTATCGGAAGCTGTTTGCAGTGCACGACATAGACCTTCAACAATTCAAGGATGAATTTCTGCCTGTATTACCCCGTCTGGACGACGAAAGAAAAGACATTTTGGAGCGTGCGATAACAGTGGCCGAAGTTGAGGTTGCTATAGAAAAGTTAAACCCGGGAAAATCACCTGGACCGGACGGATTCACTGCGGCCTTTTATAAAAAGTACAAACATGAAATCAGCCCTACCTTGACAGTTATATTTACTGAAGCGTATAAATTAAACACATTGCCTCCCTCATACAGGACATCCCATACAGTTCTCATACCCAAAACCGAGGATGTATATAAACTCAGATCTGTATCAGCATATCGTCCCATAGCCCTAACAAATGTAGAGTATAAAATTTATATGAAAGTATTGGCTCGAAGATTGCAAACAGTCATACAGGACATCGTCGGGCCTCACCAAACATGTGGCATAAAAGGACGATCCATTGTCCTAAATATCCATAAAGCGCGAAGCATTCTGGAGTGCTGTGATTACTCGGATGACCGGGTTGCCATTTTACAGATCGACCTTGAAAAAGCTTTCGACTGTGTTGATCACAGAATTTTGTTTGCTGTTTTGAATCATGTTAACCTTGGTTCTGTTATCTGTGAGGGAGTGGCCCTGGCGTACCGAAACTGCACGACGAGGTTGATTGTGAATAAGAGTCTGGGGGCCCCCATTAACGTGCAGCGTTCGGTACGTCAGGGTTGCCCCCTAAGCCCTTTGTTATTTTGTATTTATATAGAAACACTGTGCATGAAAGTAATTAATGACAATGGTATCCTTGGTTTCCAGTTGCAAGCAGTCGAAGTGAAGCTGTTAGCATATGCAGACGACATTGCTATTTTTACAAGAGATCGTAGTAGTATAACACAGGCCGTCGAAACAGTGCGTGAGTTCACCAAGGCCACGGGGAGTGGCGTGAACTGGTCCAAGAGCCTTGGGCTCTGGCACGGATCGTGGCCATCGACGCCGGACCACTTCTCTAATGTGCCTTGGGCAACGACCCCGGGCAAGTACTTGGGAGTGCCGCTCGATTGTTATCGCGAAAGCGACAACTACTGGAAAGAGCAGGTGAAAGATACGCAGGAGAAAGCGGTGAAATGGAAAGGAGCTTCGTTATCGATTTTTGCCAGAGCCACCGTCTGCAATCTGTTTTTTATCAGCAAGCTCTGGTACGTAATGCAGGTGCTGCATTGTTCCCGGACTAATGTACAGAAGTTCCATAGGATATTTGCCATATTTGTCTGGGCTTCTGAGTGGGAACGGTGCAGCCGTACCAACTTGTTTCGACGGGTAAAAGATGGGGGACTGGGACTCGGTCACTTGTTTTTACGGCAGCTTGTCAACCGGTTTTTGTTTTTTAGAGATGCCACCGATCCTTTCCTGCGCACGCTATGTCAATTAAGATTGGGAAGATTTCTGCCTGAATTTGTTGTGTCTACCGCTGATTGTGTGGGAGGGATCGGTGGTTTTTATAAAGAAATAGTGTCCAGTATCAGATTCCTAAGTGTAAGGTTTTCACGAGACTATCTGTTCAATGTCAAGCGAAAAGAACTTTATTTTTCTTTATGTGATGTTGTCTTTCCAGTGCCTTTGTACAGGTCATTGCACGAGGGAGGCCCAGGCAGCAATGTTTTAAAGAGGGTAAAAAAGATGCACGTGCAGCCTGGAACGAAAACATTTTTCTTTAAGCTGCATTCGGGAACATTGCCAGTGAAAACTTTTTTGGAGGGAAAGGGGTGTTTTTTGCCGTGGGGCACGCATTGTATTATTTGTAAGTCGCCCGAAACAATAGATCATGTTTTTTTACATTGCTGGGAGGGAGTTTATTTTTGGGATGTTTTGCAAAGAGCGATTCAGAAAGAATTTCCCTTGTACCCGCACGGCATTCGATTCCTGAGTGTACAGAACGAAGATGGCGTACCATTTGACGCAATCATGCTCATGGGCCTCCACTCGTTGTGGCGTTCGAGAATGGCAGGTCAGCATTTCGACAAGGATGCGCGGCCTGCCCGTGCCTATTTCAGAGAGAGTGTGCACTGGTTTCTTGAGATTCACAAAACGGCACCGGAACCTCCCGACTGGCTCTCAAGAGTAGAGCCACTTGTAACGTTACCTGAATTTTAAACTGACGATACCAGCATGTAGCTGGTTGAAATACCTCACGTAGAGTGTACATATATGGTAAACTTATAGCAGTGTTGTCTGTATAATGTGTTTTTACCAAAGCCAGGTAATAAAGAAAAAAAAAAAAAAAAAAAAAAATAGGTGAGTGGTTAGGACGCTCGCTTTCGGATCGAGTGTACGCTGGTTCGAATCCCGCCTCGTGAAGGACTTATTTTTTACATCTCTCCTCCTCACTCTCCCTTCCCCTTCCCACCCTCTTGCTGCACTGTACTGCACAAGACTAAGCGATACCCTGCCAGCGTGCCTGTATAGGTGAGTGGTTAGGACGCTCGCTTTCGGATCGAGTGTACGCTGGTTCGAATCCCGCCTCGCGAAGGACTTATTTTTTACATCTCTCCTCCTCACTCTCCCTTCCCCTTCCCACCCTCTTGCTGCACTGTACTGTACAAGACTAAGCGATACCCTGCCAGCGTGCCTGTATAGGTGAGTGGTTAGGACGCTCGCTTTCGGATCGAGTGTACGCTGGTTCGAATCCCGCCTCGTGAAGGACTTATTTTTTACATCTCTCCTCCTCACTCTCCCTTCCCCTTCCCACCCTCTTGCTGCACTGTACTGTACAAGACTAAGCGATACCCTGCCAGCGTGCCTGTATAGGTGAGTGGTTAGGACGCTCGCCTTCGGATCGAGTGTACGCTGGTTCGAATCCCGCCTCGTGAAGGACTTATTTTTTACATCTCTCCTCCTCACTCTCCCTTCCCCTTCCCACCCTCTTGCTGCACTGTACTGTACAAGACTAAGCGATACCCTGCCAGCGTGCCTGTATAGGTGAGTGGTTAGGACGCTCGCCTTCGGATCGAGTGTACGCGGGTTCGAATCCCGCCTCGTGAAGGACTTATTTTTTACATCTCTCCTCCTCACTCTCCCTTCCCCTTCCCACCCTCTTGCTGCACTGTACTGTACAAGACTAAGCGATACCCTGCCAGCGTGCCTGTATAGGTGAGTGGTTAGGACGCTCGCTTTCGGATCGAGTGTACGCGGGTTCGAATCCCGCCTCGTGAAGGACTTATTTTTTACATCTCTCCTCCTCACTCTCCCTTCCCCTTCCCACCCTCTTGCTGCACTGTACTGCACAAGACTAAGCGATACCCTGCCAGCGTGCCTGTATAGGTGAGTGGTTAGGACGCTCGCTTTCGGATCGAGTGTACGCGGGTTCGAATCCCGCCTCGTGAAGGACTTATTTTTTACATCTCTCCTCCTCACTCTCCCTTCCCCTTCCCACCCTCTTGCTGCACTGTACTGCACAAGACTAAGCGATACCCTGCCAGCGTGCCTGTATAGGTGAGTGGTTAGGACGCTCGCTTTCGGATCGAGTGTACGCTGGTTCGAATCCCGCCTCGTGAAGGACTTATTTTTTACATCTCTCCTCCTCACTCTCCCTTCCCCTTCCCACCCTCTTGCTGCACTGTACTGTACAAGACTAAGCGATACACTGCCAGCGTGCCTGTATAGGTGAGTGGTTAGGACGCTCGCCTTCGGATCGAGTGTACGCTGGTTCGAATCCCGCCTCGTGAAGGACTTATTTTTTACATCTCTCCTCCTCACTCTCCCTTCCCCTTCCCACCCTCTTGCTGCACTGTACTGTACAAGACTAAGCGATACCCTGCCAGCGTGCCTGTATAGGTGAGTGGTTAGGACGCTCGCCTTCGGATCGAGTGTACGCTGGTTCGAATCCCGCCTCGTGAAGGACTTATTTTTTACATCTCTCCTCCTCACTCTCCCTTCCCCTTCCCACCCTCTTGCTGCACTGTACTGCACAAGACTAAGCGATACACTGCCAGCGTGCCTGTATAGGTGAGTGGTTAGGACGCTCGCCTTCGGATCGAGTGTACGCGGGTTCGAATCCCGCCTCGCGAAGGACTTGTTTTTTACATCTCTCCTCCTCACTCTCCCTTCCCCTTCCCACCCTCTTGCTGCACTGTACTGTACAAGGCGATTCTATGCTCCCCTTTCGTGTCCGGATAGCCCAGTGGTTAGGTCGCCCGCCTTTAAGTCGAGGGTAAGCGGGTTCGAATCCCGCCTGGCGAGGAATTATATTTGCAAGAAGTTTTATGTTCCTCTTTCTTTATGTTTTGCTTCCTGTCTCTGTTTGTCAATTTCTTTCTCTATCTGTCTCTCTATTTGTACTCGTTCTTAGACTTATTACAGGCCACACCGTAGCGGTTTGTAGTGCGTCTGACGTCACACCTTGCAGCGAGGATACTTTTATGCGTTCCCTCCGAACTAAAGCTCCCCCTGATGCGTTGGTTTCACCGCAATGGATGGCCAAAAGCCGTCAAAAAAGTTGAGGCCCTTATCACGCCTGATAAGGCTCAACTTTTGTCTGACGTCACGCCTTGCAGCGAAGGCGCTACTATTCATTCCGTCCGAGCTAAAGGTTCCCCTGATGCGTTGGCTTCACCGCAATGAATGGCCAAAAGCAGTCGAAAAAGTTTAGGCCCTTATCACCCCCGATAAGGCTCAACTTTTGCATGACGTCACGACTTGCAGCGAGGGTCCTTTTATGCGTTCCTTCCGAGCTAAAGCTCCTCCTGATGCGTTGGTTTCAACGCAATGGATGGCCAAAAGCAGTCGAAAAAGTTTAGGCCCTTATCACCCCCGATAAGGCTCAACTTTTGTCTGACGTCACGACTTGCAGCGAGGGTCCTTTTATGCGTTCCTTCCGAGCTAAAGCTCGCCCTGATGCGTTGGTTTCAACGCAAGGGATGGCCAAAAGCCGTCAAAAAAGTTGAGGGCCTTATCACCCCCGATAAGGCTCAACTTTTGTCTGACGTCACGACTTGCAGCGAGGGTCCTTTTATGCGTTCCTTCCGAGCTAAAGCTTCCCCTGATGCGTTGGTTTCAACGCAATGGATGGCCAAAAGCCGTCAAAAAAGTTGAGGCCCTTATCACCCCTGATAAGGCTCAACTTTTGTCTGACGTCACGCCTTGCAGCGAAGGCGCTACTATTCATTCCGTCCGAGCTAAAGGTTCCCCTGATGCGTTGGCTTCACCGCAATGAATGGCCAAAAGCAGTCGAAAAAGTTTAGGCCCTTATCACCCCGATAAGGCTCAACTTTTGTCTGACGTCACGACTTGCAGCGAGGGTCCTTTTATGCGTTCCTTCCGAGCTAAAGCTCCCCCTGATGCGTTGGTTTCAACGCAATGGATGGCCAAAAGCCGTCAAAAAAGTTGAGGGCCTTATCACCCCCGATAAGGCTCAACTTTTGTCTGACGTCACGACTTGCAGCGAGGGTCCTTTTATGCGTTACTTCCGAGCTAAAGCTTCCCCTGATGCGTTGGTTTCAACGCAATGGATGGCCAAAAGCCGTCAAAAAAGTTGAGGCCCTTATCACCCCTGATAAGGCTCAACTTTTGTCTGACGTCACGACTTGCAGCGAGGGTCCTTTTATGCGTTCCTTCCGAGCTAAAGCTCCCCCTGATGCGTTGGTTTCAACGCAATGGATGGCCAAAAGCCGTCAAAAAAGTTGAGGCCCTTATCACCCCTGATAAGGCTCAACTTTTGTCTGACGTCACGACTTGCAGCGAGGGTCTTTTTATGCGTTCCTTCCGAGCTAAAGCTTCCCCTGATGCGTTGGTTTCACCGCAATGAATGGCCAAAAGCAGTCGAAAAAGTTGAGGCCCTTATCACCCCTGATAAGGCTCAACTTTTGTCTGACGTCACGACTTGCAGCGAGGGTCCTTTTATGCGTTCCTTCCGAGCTAAAGCTTCCCCTGATGCGTTGGTTTCAACGCAATGGATGGCCAAAAGCCGTCAAAAAAGTTGAGGCCCTTATCACCCCTGATAAGGCTCAACTTTTGTCTGACGTCACGACTTGCAGCGAGGGTCTTTTTATGCGTTCCTTCCGAGCTAAAGCTTCCCCTGATGCGTTGGTTTCAACGCAATGGATGGCCAAAAGCCGTCAAAAAAGTTGAGGCCCTTATCACCCCTGATAAGGCTCAACTTTTGTCTGACGTCACGACTTGCAGCGAGGGTCTTTTTATGCGTTCGTTCCGAGCTAAAGCTTCCCCTGATGCGTTGGTTTCACCGCAATGAATGGCCAAAAGCAGTCGAAAAAGTTGAGGCCCTTATCACCCCTGATAAGGCTCAACTTTTGTCTGACGTCACGACTTGCAGCGAGGGTCCTTTTATGCGTTCCTTCCGAGCTAAAGCTCCCTCTGATGCGTTGGTTTCACCGCAATGAATGGCCAAAAGCCGTCGAAAAAGTTGAGGCCCTTATCACCCCTGATAAGGCTCAACTTTTGTCTGACGTCACGACTTGCAGCGAGGGTCCTTTTATGCGTCCTTCCGAGCTAAAGCTCCACCTGATGCGTTGGTTTCACCGCAATGAATGGGCAAAAGCCGTCAAAAAAGTTGAGGCCCTTATCACCCCCGATAAGGCTCAACTTTTGTCTGACGTCACGACTTGCAGCGAGGGTCTTTTTATGCGTTCCTTCCGAGCTAAAGCTTCCCCTGATGCGTTGGTTTCACCGCAATGGATGGGCAAAAGCCGTCAAAAAAGTTGAGGCCCTTATCACCCCTGATAAGGCTCAGCTTTTGTCTGACGTCACGACTTGCAGCGAGGGTCTTTTTATGCGTTCCTTCCGAGCTAAAGCTTCCCCTGATGCGTTGGTTTCACCGCAATGGATGGGCAAAAGCCGTCAAAAAAGTTGAGGCCCTTATCACCCCCGATAAGGCTCAACTTTTGTCTGACGTCACGCCTTGCAGAGATGGTGCTACTATTCGTTCCGTCCGAACTAACCGTTCCCCTGTTGCGTTGGCTTCACCGCAATAGATCGCCAAAAGCAGTAAAAAAATTTGAGACTCTTAGCACCCCTGATAAGGCTCAACGAGAAAAAAGAACTTTCATCGCAGCACTCGGATTCGAACCTCGTCCTTCACACTCCGAAGGCGAGCGACTTAACCACTGAGCTGAGCATCAACGCTTGCCTGGCACGAATGCACCCGAACCATATGAACGCATCGTACTGACAAAAAGAAAGAAAAAGCTGTCATCACAGCACTGGGATTTGAACCTAGTCCCTGACGCTCCAAACGCAAGCGACTTAACCACTGAGCTAAGCACCAAGGCTTGATTTGCACGAATGTACCTTAACCATATGAATGCGTCGTCCCGATAAAAAGGAAAAAACTTTCATCGCAGCACTCGGATTCGAACCTCGTCCTTCACACTCCGAAGGCGAGCGACTTAACCACTGAGCTAAGCACCAAGTTTGATACAATAACCTAGAGAGGAAACTGGCGCTGCGACCGCTCAACCACCATGAGAATGATGATGGGAAGTACAGGCTTCGGATTGGATTTTGTTAGCTAGCGAACTGTCTACGGATCTTTTTCTACAGTTTCAGTTTCGTTCTTTGCGAGACGTGGGCAGTGGTGTGCGTTGCAAAGCACTCAATCAGTGCCTTTGTTGTTCAAAGAGGCTGAACACCGCGAGGTTTCTTTGTTTTCTCCCACGTTGCAGCTTTACAGGTTGTATTAGACACTTTTAGCAAAGCGTCGTTCACTCACCGCTGCTCATAGATGTAGCGTCCCATGCCAAGGAAATTGCATAGAGCTCACGTTTTTTGATAAGCGCTACTAGTCAAAACTCTTTCAAATCGACTGCAAAACGACGTCGAAGCTAAGTGGACGCACCGTCAAGCTCCTCCGACTTGATTTCACAACAAAACGAGAGATGCGTTGGAGGCAAGCCACATGGACAGACGCACCTGGCATCTCAGCAGATGATGCGTTAAGTGTTTCTCACTCAATACGGTACTGGTATTTCCATAAATAGATAATGCGAACTTTCGAGGGAAATACAAGCTCGTTTGATTTAAATGTTGTAAAGAAAATAATTCATTATAGTGTGATGCTAAATCTGGAACACAATTGCAGAGCAATGCATACCCTGGTGGTTGAATTTGTCCAGATTTCAGTTCCATCTCACGGTCACGCAGACTTTGTGCAAAACGTTTTACGTACAAAAGAATGAGGCAAGTTTTAATTGGAAATAATTTCATATCGCTTTGTTTTACACTCGGCAAACAAGCGTCGCGAATCTCTAGAACCTAATCCATCCGAAGCAAATCCGAAGCCTGTACTTCCCATCATTCCCATGGTGGTTGAAGCGCCGCTCAAGGAGCCCGCGTAGACTTTAGCGCCAGATTCCCCTCTAGGTATTATTGTAAGAAACACTATGCGATTTTCCTCTAAATTGGCCCCGAAATAAGTTTCCTCCATATTCCTGGACATTTCGAAAAATGGAAAACGCGAGACTTCAAAGGCTATAGGCTAGCACTGATTCGAAATTTGCCCCCGAAAAGGTTTCCTTCGAATTCAAGGGAACTTCAAAAAATAGAAAGAGACCAGATTTCCAAAGGCTATAGGCTTACCATTTGACTCGAAATTGCCCCCGAAATAAGTTTCCTCCGAATTCCAGAAAACTTCGAAAGATGGAAAAACCCGAGATTTTCAACTGGCTTATCATGCGATCGAAATCACCCCCGAAATAAGTTTTCTCTAAATTAGAAGGAAACTTCGAAAAATAGAAAGAACCCAAATTTCCAAAGGCTATAGGCCTACTATTTGACTCGAAATTGCCCCCGAAATAAGTTTCCTCCGAATTCCAGAAAACTTCGAAAAATGAAAAACCCTAGCTTTCCAAAGGCTTGCCATTTGACTCGAAATTGCCTCCTAAATGAGTTTATTCCGAATTTCATGAAACTCCTCTCCCACAGCTGGCGCACCCCGAAAATAATAATTAAAGCTAAAGAAGTTGTCTATCTGGGGCTGCGATTTAAACCCGTGTATCCCCGTTCCCAAAGGGAGGGCCTTGACCACTAGGTCACGCGTGCATGTTTGCCCAACATGAACTGAACTGGGTTATACAAATGAGCTACTGGCGGTGCAAAAAACAATTGGTAAGCAGTCCACTTAGCGTAGGCAAAAATCAGATGTATGCATTAAGGGACAAGGAAGGCAAGGTCACAACCAATATGGATAGAATAGTTGAGGTAGCGGAAGAGTTCTACAGAGATCTGTACAGCAGCCGAGACAGTCAGGATGATAACGTAAGAAGCAGTAATAGCCCAGAGGAATCTGACATCCCACCAGTATTGACAGGAGAAGTAAAGGAAGCCCTAAAGGGAATGCAAAGAGGCAAAGCCGCTGGTGAGGATCAGGTAACATCAGACCTGTTGAAAGACGGTGGAGAGGTTATGTTAGAAAAACTGGCCACCCTGTATCTCAAGTTCCTCTCGACGGGAAGGATACCAGAATCTTGGAAGAATGCCAGCATCATCTTGATCCATAAGAAAGGGGACGTCAAGGACCTGAAAAATTACAGCCCCATCAGCTTACTGTCCGTTGTCTACAAGCTATTTACAAAAGTAATTGCTAACAGAATTAATACGACATTAGAGTTCAATCAACCAAAGGACCAGGCAGGATTTCGTGCAGGCTTCTCAACAATAGACCATATTCATGCTATCAATCAGGTGATAGAGAAATGCGCGGAATACAACCAACCCCTACACATAGCCTTCATAGATTACGAGAAGGCATTTGATTCGGTGGAGACATCAGCAGTCATGCAGGCACTTCGGAATCAAGGCATCGACGAAGCCTATATAAACATAACGGAAGAAATCCACAGCGGATGCACATCCAATATAGTCCTCCATAAAGAAAGCGACAGAATCCCAATAAAGAAGGGCGTACGGCAGGGAGACACGATCTCTCCTATGCTATTTACCGCGTGTTTACAGGAGGTTTTCAGGGCCCTAGATTGGGATGAATTAGGGATAAGAGTTAAGGGAGAGTATCTCAGTAACCTGCGATTCGCTGATGACATTGCATTGATGAGTAACGCGGGAGTCGAATTACAGCTCATGATTACTGAACTGGATACGGAAAGTAGAAAAGCAGGTCTGAAAATTATTATGCATAAAACTAAAGTAATGTGGAACAATCTTGGCAGAGAACAGCGCTTTGCGATAGGTGGCGAGACACTGGAAGTTGTAAATGAGTACGTTTACTTAGGACAGCTAGTAACCGCGGATCCGAACCATGAGAGTGAAATAACTAGAAGAATAAGGATGGGATGGAGCTCATTCGGCAAGCATTATCAAATCATGAATGGTAGTCTACCACTATCCCTCAAGAGGGAGGTATATAACAGCTGCATCTTACCTGTACTTACCTTCGGAGCAGAAACCTGGAGACTTACAAAGAGGGTTCCACCTTAATTGAGGACGACGCAGCGAGCGATGGAAAGGAAAATGATAGGTGTAACCTGAAGAGACAGGAAGAGAGCAGAGTGGATCAGGGAACAAACGGGGGTTAAGGATATCCTAGTTGAAATCAAGAAGAAGAAATGGATATGGGCCGGCCACGTAGCACGTCGGCAGGATAACCGGTGGTCATTAAGGGTACTGACTGGATTCCGAGAGATGGCAAACGCGTGAGGGGGAGACAGAAAATTAGGCGAGTAGATGAGATTAAGAAGTTTGTAGGTATAACGTGGCAGCAGAAAGCACAGGACCGGGTTGATTAGCGGAACATGGGAGAGGCCTTTGCCCTGCAGTGGGCGTAGACAGGATGATGATGATGATGATGATGATGATGATGATTCTCTTTCATTTTTCTTTTCATATGGGACCACACATTCCTAATTATGATGGCCTTCGCAGTGCTGCGGACTTATTCTAGATGACAGACGCGCACCAGTGCGCAATTTTATTAAAATGGGAAGAGACATTCCGAGACCAAAATACACCATGTTTGCCTACGCTATAGGCTTACCATTTGTGTGAGAAACAGAGTCGAACGCAATATCTTTTAATGATCCCACGCATTTCAAAAGAGAAACATGCCAGCTTTCCCAATGTGACACACACATTCTTGAAAAATTGCACCTTTTTTTATTGCGATATAGACTTTCCCTTACGGAATATTACTTTGTGTGTATATGTGTATTAGATGTGTTCCGTAAGACCGGTGTTGAGTATGAAGTGACGCAGTCTCTTGTGGAATCTCTTACGTATTCAGCTGCGGTCATGACACGGTAGAAAAGGCCGGCTTGCAGCAGGTGACAGGGGCGTTGCTATTGTACCCTCGACATGTCCGCACAAGATGCTACGCGTCTGCTTCGATCACTGGAACACAGCAGTGCAATTGCGTAGCAGCAAGTGGTAAATGCGACCAGTTACGCAAATGTAACGCGATAGCTTTCAGCAGCCCATGACGCGGGAAAGCCGGTGTTGTCATCGCCGCTGTCCTTGAGTGAACAATTCCGGGAGATTCGAAGATGCAGGTTCAGCTGAAGGTCGTGTTGGCGCCAATTTTCTCAGAGCAGCTCCTGCAAAGATAGTAAATCAATTGCGTTTTAAAAAATTTAGCAGTGGCTTAGCTCGACTACGCCAGGATATACGTAGCGTGAGCAAACGTTCAGCTGAATATTCTTAGCTTTCATGGTTGTCTCGGATTAGCTTGATTATCATGCTTAGTGCTGCATCAATGACACACACACGGTGTACGCATTATGTGACACATGTATATCTATTTTTTGCTCAACGTCAGGTTGTTTCTCTATTGCCACAAGGACGGCTCGGTGGTCAGTGTAGTGACACGCTGCCGTTTCTATGGCCCCAACGCCCGGCGCAGCGTCAGACTTGGCGACTGCGCAACGGAGGCGTACAGCTGGACATTCGCCGGTGCCAGTAAACTGTCGCGGCTATGATGTTACTCCTCTGGAATACGCAGACCCGCGAGGCACGCGCGGCGGTGGTGGCTCCGGCGCGCCAGCTGTGCGCCATGTGACGTCATTGCTCCTGGCGCATGCGCAGCACGGCTCTTCAGAAGCTACGCGAAACTGCTCAACCTCGGCCAGAGGAACTGACGCTACAAAAATGGGTAAACTTGGGTTCAAATAGGAATCGAACAGGGGTCATCCTGACGCGAGACAGCGCGCTTCCCAAACACCACGTCGGCTCGGAGGCGTAAGCCTAATAAAAGGAGACTTAGTGAGCGGCGTGCCCTCCAGCGCTCGCTGCGGCGGCACTGACACCATCGCTGCTCTTGTCGGTGGCCGTGCAGAGTGCAAACTTCGCGTTTACACGCGTTACGGCGAGATGGCGCCACCCTTCCACAGACCATACTAACGGGACCCGATGACGCTATCTCGTTCCTCTTTTAAAGGATTCCTGATCCAACCCTTGTGCTTCGAATTCAAGATCTTCAGTCCATAGAGTCTCCTACAATACTTACTAGAGGGAACTCTGGCGCTAGTTTCTATGGGAGCTGCAATGCATCGCGCTTCAGCCAGCATGGGAATCATGGGTAGTACACGGATTTGTCTAAACTTCGTTCTTTTGGCTCCGTTTGGCTCCGCGTCGCCTGCATCCGCTTTTGTCGCAAAACGAAGTTCAGCAAAAATCAGCAGTTTCACTTCACCATTCTAACTTCTTTAGGCTCACCGATTCAGATCTGGTCACGAATTCACAACGATCCATTCTTTTATCTGAAAGAAAACCGAAACATAGCAATAAACAAAGCCACAAGTGCGTTCGATGCCCACAAGCACGAAGACTAGGCAAATCCGTGTACTACCCATCATTCCCATGGTGGCTGAACGATCGCAGCACCAGAGTTCCCTCTAGGTCATTTTAGGAAACTCTATGCTTCAGGCAACTGTATTCCTCTACTCGGGTCATTGGTAGTGGCACTCACACGTCAACGTTCGTGCGCCCTGGCGTATCCCTTGGGTTAACCTTGACTTTCGTCGCACTGCCGAAGCGGATCTCAGAGGCCGCGTGGAAAGAACATGGCCTCCGCGATGGCGGGCGGCACGCGGCGTGTAAGACGCTGCGCGCCCGCCATCTCGGAGGCCATGGAAGGAAGCGCGTGGTTGAGATCTACTCCGCCAGGTGCCGCAACGATCCCAGCTGCTCACAAGAAAAGTGTCCGCTCCTTCAATGAACTCACTCCATTATTTTCATTAATTATGCTGACCGTTAATCGGCCCTGATCTTGAGTAAGTTTATGCCACGAGATCGTGTACATCCAAGGTAACTCATGACTTTGACCAGAACCATCGATTTCGTAGCCGCTTTATTTTTTAACGCGTTTTCTTATCATTCGGAAAACCGGAAGTGCTCGACCGCAAGAGAAACAAGAGTGTAACTGGTTGTTCGTGCCACTAAAAACACTTTGGAATGCACTCGACGCTTCTCGGAAACATTCAGTCCACTGAATTTCCCAAGGAGACCGAGCACGAGCGAAGACATTATGAACGACGCATTTCCATTACGCATTCTCTCTCAACCCCTTCTTTCTAGTGAGGAAGTCTTTAGTGGGCTGGTGCCGTTGGAGGGGCCCCACACCTCGCGTTACGTGGTAAAATGTGTTTGTGGCGGTTTCGCAAAGGCTGCCTCTAGAAAATCAAAACTTCGTAACTCAGGTAATATGTAGTAGTGGTTGTAGTAGTAGTAGTAGTAGTAGTAGTAGTAGTAGTAGTAGTAGCAGTAGTAGTAGTAGTAGTTATGAACATTTATAAAGTTCTTGCTATTTGTGGTCACCTGGCGCCCCCGGGCTGTCTGTGCCAATGCGGCTCAAATGAAACAGCTAGGTTTAGTTAACTGCATTGCGCTTGTGACTTCGGACATTATTTGATTGATTGATTGATTGATTGATTGATTGATTGATTGATTGATTGATTGATTGATTGATTGATTGATTGGTTGATTGATTGATTGATTGATTGGAGTTTTCGGTAGGGTGCCTTCTTCTCCTGCTAACAAACAAAATTTACCATGGTCGCGCTTTCGCAGCATAAGGCAGCTTGCTCCAACTGGAACGACAGTAAAGCAGTCTTCAGAATGCTGCTGAAAGCAATGCAATAAAATCATCAGTCTAGAGTTACTGTATATGCTACCTTTAGGTAGCAGAGTTGCGCGTACGTCTGGCTACCAACCACAGCTATGCGGTGAAGTCGCACTCCATTTTTGCAGGCGACATGCCTACCGTGTCGCCGATTAACATGCCTGGCGTGTCCAAGACCGGCGATAAACATTGGCTGTTGATAACTAGTGTTAACCAGTTCGGTGCTGCGGCGGCGTCGAGAAATACAAAAATTGGCCTGAACGTCCGCTTCTCCGCAATGCATGGTTGCTAGCGACGTTTGGGAGACAGATGCGCCACTCTGCTACCTAAAGATAGCATATACAGTAACTCTACATCAGTCTAAAGTCCCTCAATAAATTCAAAAGTATCGAAAAGCTTTCATGAAGCCGACGGCGCCCGCGATAGGCTGATCTGTGACACGTGACCTTGCCCCGCCATGAAGGTTCCCGCGCCCCGGGAGGAGAGCGCTCGCTTCGCCTGTTCCGCTATGCACGTTGTGCGGTGATTTCGTTCTGGAAAGTCCGATATGCCTTGTTGCTGCGCGTTTGGGTGCCGAAACCGGACGGAAGACGGCAAGAAGTTATTTTGCATCCCGCGGGGCAAACAGAACCTAACCAGAAGAAAAGTGTGGTTGCACAGAATTGGACGGAAAGACTTCGAACCGTCGGCCACTGCACGACTATGCGAGGTAAGTAACGCGACACAAAGGCGCAAGAAAAAGCATACGCCTGCATGTGCCGAGCTGCAATAGCATTTTATTCGTGCGCGCTGGTTTTGATGGCCCACATTTGTCGAGATTATTCATTCTAGTGCTTTATGAACCCGCTGACGTAGGTCATGCAGTACGAACCTAGCATGCAAGTAAATAAAGCGAGGGAAGCGCACTAACTCTCCGACAGATATCCGCATTGTGTTGCACGCGATCAAAATTTGTCCGCCGCCGTGGTATGACAGTTACTGCGGTTACGGTGCTCGGCTGCTGACCGGAAAGACGCGGTTCGATCCCGGCCTCGGCGGTCGCATTTTCGATGGAGGCGAAAATGCTAGAGGCTCGTGTACGGCGCGTATTCAGTGCACGTAATAGAATCCCAGGTAGTCGCGAAATTACAGGAGCAGTCCACTACGGCGTGCCTCTTACTCATATCGTGGTTTTGGCACGTAAAACCCCAGCAATTATTATTATTGTTATAGCGATAAAAGTTCATAAATTTCGGCAGTGAGTTCTACTGTTAGACTTTTCTATCTCTGCGCGCGTTGTTAACTTCGTTTTACAACATGTTGAGAAAGTCGTTTCCAAATGCAATGTAATACGAGCGCGAATAAACGAGATGTAAACATGCCAAATGTAGGCGATGAAACATTTTTTCCGCTCTCTTTTTCAATGTTTATTTGAAATAAAGGCACAGCTTTAGCATTTTGGGGACTTATTTCGGCCTTCATTACAGTCAGGCATCAGTAGCTTTTATTTCCTAGCATGTGCAGATATTTTTCCACCAGCTGAATGCCGTGCTTTAACCTGGGCGTCGTCTGCTACAGGAACTTTCTAGGTGGCGCGCGCGGCAGATGTCGCTACCTTAAAAATTATGGAGGGACCTTACATCAGTCAACCAATGGACGCCACCTAGTGGCCAAATCATTGTGGTGGTCTAGAGCCATAACTTCCTCGAAGCACCGTTGATGTAACAGCTCCTTGTACACTATTTCCAGAAGCATACAGCAGCTGCTGCAGTCCGAGCCGACGCAATATTGCAGGAAGAGCAGACAGGATTCACCGATACTTCCCGGGCGCGTGCACCTGCGCCCAAGCAATACGCTGTGCAGCCGAGCACTACGCGGCCGCCGGTCCTACACGATTCGATATTGCTGCCTAAGCACAACGAAGGAGTTTGAGCAGCGAGGCACAACGACACGTGCTCAAGTAATAAGAGACAGGGATCACGTTCTGGTTCGGCGTTGTGGTGAAATAGCTTGCTTCGTTTGTATTGACAGGCGTAGTTGTTTTGTTGTTGTTGTTGATTTTTCTCATGGTGACTGGGTTTCATCGTCTCAAGCTCTTCTTACACGGGTTATCGCTCAGCGAAGGCCGCGGCTGAATGTACGGAAACCTTCTCGAATGCTCTACCCAGATTGCATGCAATACTTGCAGGGTTGAGAACTAGCGAAGCTTACTCGAGCGCCAGCGATAGCAGTGGAACGTACGATTGCGCATGTACAGAGTATTCTTTTTTCAGATAATACAGATGTTTTATAAAGAGTTTATGCAGTTGCACTCAACGTGAAAGCTGTGGTAAGTGCGGGGCGGTGATTCGCCTGCCCTTCGTCGACGCTGGCGTTCACGGGCAAGCAAGCGCCGGCGTTCCAAACATGCAGCCTGTTCGGCGTCCATAGCGGGAAAGGAAACCTTCATTTGTGGTGATGTGGAGCCCTCCCCTCCTCCTTTCCTTCTTCCTTCCCTTCTCCTCACCTTCACATCACTCCTCCTCACTCTCTCTTCCCGTTCCCACCCCTTTGATATACAAAGATGTACGTTGTAAAGGAAGCAATAATTGGGCTAGTTGGTACATATCCAATCAGTGAACTGGGAGCGCGGAAACGGACAAAAGACGACGACGAAGAAGAAGTTCACTGATTGAATACTATAGAAGGCTGCGATATGCCTCACCCACCGCCTCCTCTTCAACCTCACTTTCCTTTTCCACCACTTGCTATACTAGATTACACATGGCTATGTTATACGTGGCTTTGTCTGTGTGACGACAAGCAACGTGAGACGACACATGACAGCAGATGACATGAGACGGCAGCCCGGGTTACCAAAGCGTTCCGCACTTAAAATGCTGTGACAATCAGGCGCCTATCGTCTTCGCACACAAACTCTATGTCAAGGCGGAAATACTTTCCCGCACCTAAAGTTGTATTGAACTTACTAATGAACAAGAGCTCCTTAATTAACATTTTAATTGTTGACATGAAGGCAGATGTTTATATGAAAAACATGTAGGAGGTGACGATTTATGGGACACCCATATTTTGATAAATCCCAAAAAAACGCACTTAATTTTAGATGATATCTATCAAAATTGAAGGCCTCGGTCGAGGCCATATCGAAACTGAGCGCGCCGGACGCGCAGTAACGGGTTCTCTTTCCGTGTCATCACGAAGTGTGACACCGACCGAGCACCCGTTCCTTACTATCACCATAATTGTGGGGGTTGTACGTCCCAAAACCACGATGTAATTATGAGGCACGCCGGGGGGGGGGGGGGGGGGGGGGGCAGACCACTCTACCCCTGATTAATAACACGCATACCTACAAATGCACATACAAACATACATAAAGTATGGCTGAACACCGCCTCCCCCCCGCCCCTCCCCGAAAAATATTTCTGGCTACGCTACTGACTGCTGCGGTCTTCACAGTCGCAGCCACATGACGGCACATATTGCACAGAAGCTTGTTTCCATTTACTGCGTCGTAGAATCAGGCGAAGAAAGAATTCAATATGACCGTATTCAATGCTATTTAGTACGAGCACGTTCCGAGGTGGAAAATTTGTGATGTCATTGCTTGGCGTACCAAACACTGGAAACCGGAAAATACTAGTTAGCGTCTGGGGGGGGGGGGGGGAGGGAGGGGGGGAGGAGGGGTATTCTATGCCCCTACACACTGACACGGAATGAGAACCCACTCCTTGTTATCGGCAAGGGTGAATTCCCCGGCTGCCGTTATCCGAAACGAAGGAATTCAGTCTCATTAGCGCGACGGCTGTCGAACTAAAATAACGTGGCAAATCAAGCTAGAGGGCGTGAACGGGTTTGTATAGAGGAGCCTTCGTGGCACCGCAACTAATGGCGAGATTACAGGAACCGCAGTGGGAGCACGCCACAGTAAGACTTATCGTAGACCTTTTGATTCATCCACCAGCAACGTATCATTATTTTTCCCGCGTTTGCCGTTAGTACCAGTTCGCAAAAATCTGAGGAAATCACGCCCCGCTAAAAGCTTCTTGCTGATTACTATTCTTGCTCTTAATCTAATTGTTGTCATTACGTTTACAGCTAAGCAGTATATGGCTAGGGAAAACCTAAATTCGTCCGTCCTATGAGCGCAAGAACTACTAGCGCGTATGGGCAACCGAAATTGTGCAAGCTCCACTACTCACCACTGGTCCACTAAAAATGAAGAAGTCGTCCGCGGGCAAAAAAAAAACAAATTGGACAATTCCCGCTAATCACCACTGGCCCACTAAAGATGGAGGGAACACACCGGCGGCCAACACCAATGGACCTTTTTCAGGAGGGTACTCTGCGCATGCCCGGTGGCGGTGACGAGAAGCGCGCTGTTTATTGGTGGTCACTGCGTGGCGACAGGAGCGAATTGAGTGGGACCCGGCGTCGCAGGTTTGCTAACTATCCCGAAAAATACCTGGCCCCCGAGATTGTCCACCGGCGCGCGGCGGACAACTTCGGAGGCCACGGACCCCCCAGTTTCGATTTCGGCGATCTCCACTGGAGGCGCTGTTCGGACCTGGAAAAGGTCCATTAAGATTTCTGGACAGACGTAACCAATGATTGAGAATGACTTTAATGAACCGTCGGGATTAATCCAGTGATGAACACCGGGGCTGCTCGTTTCAGCTTCGCCGGTTAAACATCTTTACGGTGCGCCGATCAAGAAGAATAATAACCACCATATTGGAGACTATTCCTTCACTCAACGCTCCACTTTGACTTGAGAAAGTCGATGGGATCGCCGTCTCTAGGCAGAACAAGTCACTGCATATCAGCGATAATCTGCAGCGATTCTTTAGAGGCGCGGCATCATTTTCGGTCGAGCAGCGGCGCTGTCCTGAACTCGGTCGAGTGAAGGACGAAATTCGAGTCAAGGCTTGTTTGAGGTCGGAAATGCAACATCGAGTCATTTGCTAAAAATAGAAGCGAGGCACCGCTGCGACGGCAGCCGGCATCCGGATTTTCTCGTCACGTTTGTTTCTTCAAAAAAGAACGTCTTTCGTACTGTCAACGCACGTACCTCAGCGTCATTCTCGCCAGTCGTCATTCGATGCATTAGAGGCTTTTGATTGTGGCTCTTTTGAGGTATACTTTAATGGCAGGAGCTAGGAGTGTTTATCGCGTGCCATCGTTTCGGCAGCGGCAATTTGCAACGTGACGTGTGTTTCTTGCATTGCTCGGAATACACCATGCACATCGCCTGAGGATCGTCATACTCGCCGATTTTTTGTGTATTTGCTTTGCAGCGCAGAGGCACGTAAAAAAAAACGCAGTGCGGCCTCGTGGGCGGAGCTTATATTGTGACGTGGTTGTGACGTTGAAGAAGGCAGCAGTCAGCGTGTTGAAAACTAAACTTTATTCGGGCGAACTTGTGCCCAGGAAATGAAAAGTTAAAGTAAAAGCAATACACGTTGTGCACTGAAAGCGGAAAGCAGTGTCTTCGGTCGTCGGTAATCAGCACTAAAGCGCGTCAGCATTTTATACCTGTTGCATCAAAGAGTCCAGCTTTATCAGAAGATTCTAAAATACTCTGGAAGGTTGCCAGACACTCGGGCGCGGTTTGCGTAAGGCAGTGGTTATACATGTAACGAACGAATATTTATTCTGAGGTTTCAACAGACTATAGTGTTCTACTCGCAAGCACTCCTTAATTCGCTGTATGTATAGCCTTGCTTGCGACAAAGTAGGGGCAACTGAGTCATAAGATTGTATCCTGAAGTAAAATAGGTCGCTCTTAAGCTATCTCTAGAGACGTAACCAACCGATTCCGCTGCTGTTTGTGCGCCCGCGCAACGTTGATTAAAGGAAACTGAGTCTAAAGGACGAAGCGCTGCTTGCCCTCTCTCTGCAGCGGCTGCATCAAAGACGCGCATTGACAGAATCCGCCGAAGCAATACCCAAAGGAGTTAATTACGGGCCGCGCACTCACGTGCGCAAACAAAAATGTTTTTTTTTTCTTTCCCGAAGGTGCTCTTTAGTGGGAATCGAGAACACGGAGATCACTGCGGATGGGCGCCTTCTCCGGTGATTGTGTAAGTGCGCGCCGGAATACCGTAATCACTACGGTATTTGCGCCGAAACCACACTCGTTATGTTCCTCTTGCTCGCCCCATTGTCACTGAGTACCGCCTTTTATTTATCTGCTCTTCTTAGGAGACGCCTAAAACGCCGTATCAAATTGCATTAAGCAGGAACCCTATCTTAATTTGTATCAGTAAATTACGCTTCAATATCGAAGACGCTGTCCCTTATTGAAAGCATGGGCTTGGTGCGCTAGAAATCATTGTTAATTGAAAACAAAATTGAATATAGGTGACTGTCTTTCATTTCCACTAATGTACTGAAAGTGTGCGGTTACGGAAGTGTTACTTGTATTTTTTATCGATTATTAAAGCCATTTTGCATAACTTTTTCACGCATGTTAATGATCTGAAATCTGTTGATGTTCTTAATTTTGATGTGACCTTATATTCTCTCAATTTTCATTTATTCCGGTTTAACATACCTATATTCTCTGTGTAATGGGCATTGATGTGATTGCATTTAGCATATGTAAGATTGTAACTGAATCTCTCACATTGTGATGAACTCTTGCATTTATTTGTTATTGCTGCACGGTAGTTGAATATGATGTTTCTTTTGTATAATGTTGTAAGATGACAATGTTTCATTTCTTTTTCTCCTGCACATAATCTATTCGCTGCTGCCTAATCCATGAACGGAGCAGGAGCTCTTTCAGGCATCTGCGCCTTTTGCTCTTGCCACTGTTTCTGACTGTTACACATGAAATAAAAATCTTTCGGCTTCCTTAAAAAAAAAACAAATTCACGCTAACGCAAAACACAGCGAATCCACCTCCATCTTGAAACCGCCCACTCTCCGATGTTCCCGGTTTGTATTTCACGCAATGGTCATTAATTTTGACAGAATATGACAGCACACACTACAGCGCGTAGGTTTGTATATTGGTAACGAGAGACTACATTTTATTCAGAACAGCCAGACGAGACAAACATTTATTCGAATGATTTCGCAAGTCACCTAAGACCGAACGTTGTAACAACCCATGCGCGCGCCTACAGTTCCGTGCGTCACGGGGTACGCCGAGTGGCGAACAGGGGCCACAGGCAAATCCTCTGATTAGAATCATTAGCTCGGCGAAAAGGACGAAACTTTCCGAATCGGTCGAGGACGTCGCCACTGCCGCTTACGCAGCTCACACACTCACCTCGGCTATCCGATTTGCGACGAGCGGTGTCTTCGATCGAAAGGGGATTGGTCAAAGACGCGAAACTGCATTTAAGCGGCTTGGACATAACGATTAAGTTGAAAGCTGTAGCACTGCGACAGCGTAGGAATTAGTCACGAGGTAGAGCGGTGTTGCCCCGGAGAAGTGATAAACCAAGCGAATCGAAAATTCAGCAGGTCATTTAGTGATTAGTGTGAGAACACGTTAGCACCACTTGTAATTACTTAACAAACTTCGTTGCTGGGCTAGCTGGTTCATAATCTTAAACACTCGACAGAGCCAATTTCATAGCAGGACAAAGAAATGCACTGATGCACAGAACAAGTCCTACACGCAACTAATTAGTCTCGAGTAGTGCTTGTCATCTGTGTTATTTCTCTGTTTCTGTGTTGGACCCGCGCAGTCCAGTA
The DNA here is from genome assembly GCF_013339695.2 of Rhipicephalus sanguineus. NCBI lineage: Eukaryota > Metazoa > Arthropoda > Arachnida > Ixodida > Ixodidae > Rhipicephalus > Rhipicephalus sanguineus. Next base: position 25,798,266 of record NC_051185.1, on the reverse strand, counting down.
TTTAAGACTAATAATTACCTTCAGTTACTTTGATAATCATTGCTAGTTAACAAGCAACCGACAGTTATGAAACATTTGATTGATCGATAGAATGTTTGCTGACTGTTGTAAGATTGCAGATTCTTGTGAGTCAGAACACGATTGATTGATTGATTGATTGATTGATTGATTGATTGATTGATTGATTGATTGATTGATTGATTGATTGATTGATTGATTGATTGATTGATTGATTGATTGATTGATTGATTGAGAGCATCTAACCTTGAATTTGTGCTCAGCACCGTGAACGCCATAGCACGTTCCAGCACGCCACGTCAGTGGAACCGCTAACTAGCAACCGGGACGAATAACATCGTGAACTATCGTAATCATCAGGTATTTTGAACGCCGATAATTTTTAAGGTGGATCACGTGGCTGCGCAAATTGAGGTTGACGTAAAAAGAAAAAAAAACAGTAACGGTACAATCGCCTGAACAAGCAGTTGTCACTTATTCAGTCTCGCACTTATGTTCAACATCGTCTAAACCTTTCTTCTAGTCAGCTCGTAAAAAGTTTCGTTTCATAAGCCGTCATTATTTTTGTCAGAACTCAAGCGTTGCGTCCGGCTGTGGTGTACTTATACGAACGGAGCTTTTCTGTGCCGGGTTGGGTTACCATCCCCCTAACTCAGCTCGCCGACAAAAAAAAGAAAAAAACGAGAGCATTTCGAGAGACCGGGTACTTTGCCTGGCGCAGGTTAATACCGGTGGGATGACATCAGGCGCCGATGCAGCGGCTTACAAGTTCCAGGCAGTTAGGCCCAGTGGTGCATGGCTCGCCGCTTTGCGACCACGCGCAATCTACTCGGTAATCCGTGCAAGCCTAGTTGCGAGTGAGCAGTTGCGAAAATGAAGAACAAGTCCTAATCTCCTCTCAACAGTGTTGAAATAATACTCGCACATCGCTTCGCCCATCCCACGTAGGTGTGTATAAACCACATATACGGAGAATAACGACGACGGCTATACGACTTCAAAGCATTAGGAATTTATTAGCAGCGCATACAGTAGCAAGAAACGCGACAGAATAAACACAGGCAAAGAGCAGTCTCTTAGCCTCTGTTGTTCTGTCCCATTTTCTGCTCTTTTATGCGCTGTTAATACTTTCTAACCGTTCTGTACCAACTTTCTCAAGCTTCAACTCTTTCAAACTTCATAGCAACTGGGGTTTGAGCTCGAATATGATAGGTGTAACCTTAAGGGACAAGAAGAGAGCAGAGTTGGTCAGAGAAGAAAAGGGTGTTAAGGACATCTTAGTCAAAATCAAGAAGAAATGAGCACGGGTAGGGCATGCAGCGCGTAGGCAAGATTACAACTGGTCATTAAGAGTAACATACTGGACTCCAAGAGAAGGCAAGCGCGCGAAGGTGAGGCAGAAAGTTAGGTGGGCAGATGAGGTTAAGTTTGCGGGCATAACGTGAGCGCAGAAAGCACAGGACCGGGTTGATTGGAGAACTGAAAGAGGTCCTTGCCCTGTAGTGGGTGCAGTCAGGCTGATGATGATAATCATGATAAGCACGAAGTACGTGACATGCAGGTCAGCTAAGATGCAATTGCACGACGACAAAGTTCAGCTGGAGACCTAGCTCTAACGAAGCCTGGTTACGTAAGCTGGATAAAGCCTTTCTTTGAAACTGGAATCAATTAATCCTTCTTATGCCATTCGGACACCAGTGTCCCACAATCGATACTGCTGCGCTTGAGAAGACCGTTTTTTCGAACTCGCCGCGCAGATTGGACTGCAACAATCCTTCCTTTTTATTGTGCATAGGGTTTATTTGTTTTACATGGAAGTTGTAGATGGCTAGGCGAAACGAAAATCCGTCCGTGCTATACGCAGATAATCCTAGCGCGCATGTGCCAAAGAAATTGGGCAAGCCCCAGTACTGACCAGTGGTCCGCTGAAAATGAAGAGAACACGCGGGCGGCAAAGATCAATTAAGATTTCTGTACAGGCGTAACCAATAATTGAGAAATACATTAATGACCCCTCGGCGTTAACCCAGTGATAAACACCGGGGTCGCAGGTTTAAGCTTCGCTGCTTAACCGTCTATGCGGAGTGCTTGGGATGGTGATGTTTTTGAAAAATATTCCGTGACATATAGCGCTTTTACAGTCTATTTTTTTTTCTTGGGGGGGGGGGGGGGGGGGCGTGGGGAGGGATGACAGCTTATTCCTCTGGAATGCAGAAAGGATTACATTTCGTTAAGTGGCAATGTATAGGTAAGAAATAAAAATGTGCACTGCCTAAGCTGGAATTAGTCGCTTGACACAATATTTGCAAACTGGAAAAATAGCAGAGGTCGTGCATGCTAGAAATCCATCAAAAGTACCACTTTCAGAATAATTGTTCAAGGCAGTGGAAACGAGCATTGGCGACGATGCAGCACAGTAAAGTTCTACGATAAGCGACAGGCATTCTTCATTATTGATGATGACAAGCACGTAGCCAGGATATTTGGGGGTGGGGGGAGGGGGGGAAGGCAAGGCCTAATTGTTCGAAAGAAAGTCTTTCCATGGCAGAAAGAAAAAAAATGTTGCCCAGGAATACAAAAGGATGGACGAATTTCGGGGGGAGGGGGGGAGGGGGCCCTGCCTACGGGCACGTTTAGGCAAGGGGGTCCTTGCCTACGTGCCTGAATGATGATGATGGTCAAGATGAAGATGTCCGTACAATGGCACGTACTCACACCGACAGGTTTGACAGCAACTGCGTGGTTGGTTATCCATGTTTTGCTTGTTTACTTCTTTTAACAGCGCAGCTGTTCTTGATCGAGCCTTTCACGTCCGGGATCCGTAGTAACGCCTGTGGGCATCGTAAGCGGGCATGCGTTACAGAGATCGGGTAAATCCCACTACTCACCACTGGTCCACTAAAAATGAAGGCAACAGTTAGCCCAACAAACGGGCACGCGGCACATAAATCTGTGCGGCCCATCAGAAAACTATCATCATCATAAACGCGTATGTGCCACAGAAATTGGGTAAATTCCACTGCACACAACTTCCACTAAAAAGGAAGAAGGCAGCAGTTAGCCCAACAAATGGCGTGCGCGTTAGCACAGTCACACCGCTGCCACGTGATACCTTGTGGTTTTAAAAGGTGGTGGATATACTGCAGCCTCAAAGCTTAACGAATAGTGTTTAATAAAGAGCATTAATACAACATATCGGAGCATCTTAAGCGAAGGCTTCTTTGTAAACCTGTGTATAAAAGTGGTACGGTCAAGATGCAATAAAACTATACTACCACCTCAAAGCTTAACAGTGTTCAATAAGTGACAAAACAAATCTGAAATACTCGCAAAACAGAAATGCGTTCACCTGATGAAGGGAACACCACCAGCTTGGCTGTTTCATCGGTGTCCGCGAAGCGGAGCTGGTTGAATTTTTGTTTTTGGTTCTTTTTTTTTTCTTTTCCTGTAGTCATACACCAGACATCGCATTTCGTACACCATTGCATAATGTGGGTGGTAGTGGCCTCGCAGGACATTCTATTAGTGAGTAGGTAAATACTTTTTAGATGGCTTGCACAGAGGTCACTCAAACAGCCATTTTGAGTAGTAACATGGTGGGGCATAAAGTTTGAGAGTTCACACAAATGTTTTCAGCAAACCGAATGCAGCTTATGTCGTTGTTTATGCACAGAAGCCAAAAACTTTCTAGCGGCGTCGTTATCACATTGAAGCAAGTTAAGTCACACGTGAGTGATGCCGCCTTGACCTCATCACAGCAGCCATGTTGGAGTACCAGTAGGTTCAGAACCTACGTCAATGACGTCACGTGCAAGCTATCGGTTGCAAAACAATTACTTAAAGTACGTGGTCTTGTGGTAAAGCGGCCACGACACTCTGGGTTCGTGCAACTTCTTCAGCTTTCTTGACGACCTTGGCCCAGAGGTCAAGGGCGAAACTGGGCGCCAAGCATCTTCCACTGTCTCCTAAAATTTGGACCAACGAAAAAAATTAAACATCAGGCGTTGTGGTGACGGTAATGACTCATCCTTGATGGTTCGTATTTGATAGCTTATAACGTGCCATAGTAGAGTAAAGGAAGAGTGGGAATTCACGAGGCCACCCGACTCTTGGCCGATCCCCCCGAGTGCGTAGGTGCCAATCACCCCAGGAACATCATCATCGTCATCCCGCGCTTTTGATCGGCTCGTGAGGAAGAAGAACGCTAGGAACGAGCCAGGAAGGACGCGACACCGACATCGCCGAATCGGACACGAGAACAGCGGAACAACCGGGAAATGGTGACCCATCCCCGCGTATCAATTCCGCGTGCGGTGACCCTTCGGTAGCGGTTCACGTCGCAAACCACCCATCCTAGAACAGGCGACAGGCCGGGTTCCCACCGTAAGCTCAGATCGGGACTTCCGTTGCAGTTGCATACTGATGTTCATACATAGACGAAGGGACCGTAAACAACCTCCGAAAATACAAAAATGAGCGTGCTATTCTCTTGTGGCATTTCCCGTCTTTTCGGTACAATCCGTCACGCCAGCAGTCTGTGCACGTGACGTCATGAGGAAATAATCTCTCGATTGGTCGCAGTCAGATTCACAGCTGACGGATATCGGCTGTGAATTTTCTCCTACCACGCTTTGTCATGCAGTTCTACACCCCTTCTGCCTCGTCTCGCGTGACTATCGGGCGCAACCAACCGATTTCACTTCGTTTTCTGTGTTTTCCGCTGCGCAAGCAGAGATAACAGCGTGTAGGCTCTACGTTTAGTGTTTACATTCTTCACGTATTTTCTAAACAAAAAACAAAATTCGAGGATGAGATACCACCTACAGGAAGGGTAGTTAAGTCCAGAAAGAAACCACTCTCTCGTCTTCGAAGTTGTAGTGGTTCAGGGCCACTTTAATGGAGACTGCTATGGCACCTTCCAAAATAGTACACTCAGCTTTACGAAATGTTCATGGCGAAATAGCATTCGCGGTGCTCATTTCATCTCCTCTGACACATTAGGCGTTACGTTTATTGACGTGATAGCGTTGGCTCCGAGATCATGTGCGTCGCTGTTATCGGGCTTTTATATGCTTATTCATGCTCCTTTTAGCGTCATTCAACGACTTATGAATGTGAATGATACAGGCGTACGCCTTTATAAGCAAATTCTGAGAACCTTCGAAATGTGTTCTACAAATCACTTAGTTGCAGAGCTCTCACGCTATATTACCATTAGAGCACAGACTAACGAATAATCTATAACATAGATCATATCACTCTAAGAAAGTGTTAGACTGTATTTTGTTGGAGCCTCGACTGTATGGAGATAGGCCATGCTTGGTAATGCCGAACACACGAATCGATGCGCTCGAAATAAACAAATCTTGATTCCCGCAGCTGCCGTAAGGCGACGCTGGATCCCAATCGATAATACTAGTAGAGCTACGCGAGATTTGTCCACGGTCAGAGTTTCGCGTCTAAACTTATTGTGTCTGAGGTGCTGATACTCTTACCCTAAGTTGGAGTGGCTCCGATTTATACTCAAATATTCCGTTACAGATCGCGGCCGATGGATTCCAGGCTCACGGACACGCACCCAAGTCTCGTCCTGTGGCCACATTTTGCTTGTGATGAAGACAGTGCTTCTCGTGATCACTATCCCAAGTTGCCGTAGCAGCCTCGAGGGAGAGCCTCGGGTCGCGAAACTCTGCAACACATTTCCCGGGTCGCAGGTTGCCGCAACGCCTACGAGGGAGCGGCTGTACGCTCGTTGTCTCGGGCAACGCAACTGTGCAACACTGTCCCGGGTTGCAGATTGCCGCAGCGGCCACAAGGGAGCGCCAGCGCGGCAGTGCGCTCGTCGTCTCGGGCCGCGCAACCGTGCAACACTATCCCAGGTCGCAGGTTGCCGCAACGCCTACGAGGGAGTTTCTGGGCGCTGGTTGTCTCGGGCCACGCAACTGTGCAACACTGTCCCGGGTTGCAGATTGCCGCAGCGGCCATGAGGGAGCGCCAGCGCAGCAGTGCGCTCGTCGTCTCGGGCCGCGCAACTGTGCAACACTGTCCCAGGTCGCAGGTTGCCGCAACGCCTACGAGGGAGTTTCTGGGCGCTGGTTGTCTCGGGCCACACAACTGTGCAACACTGTCCCGGGTTGCAGATTGCCGCAGCGGCCACAAGGGAGCGCCAGCGCGGCAGTGCGCTCGTCGTCTCGGACTGAGAGGATACCGTGAGGAGTTGATTATTTCGTGATAATAAAAATAACTTCATGATACCCTGCGAATATCATCGGTCATTTTTGTGTGCCGATAATATTAGTAGCATTGGCCTCATCAAAGCAGCCTTGTTGTAGCACCAGTAGGTTAAGAACCTACGTCCATGACGTCACGTACAAGCTATCGATTGCAAAATAATTAAAGTGCGTGGTCTTGTGGTAAAGCGGCCACGGCATTCTGGGTCCGGGCAACTTCTTCAGCTCTCTTGACGACCTTGGCCCAGAGGTCAAGGGCGAAACTTAGCGCCAAGCATCTTCCACTGTCTCCTAAAATTTGGACCAACGAAAGAAACATCAGGCGTTGTGATGACACATCCTTGATAGTGTGTATTTGATAGCGTTATAACGTGCCATAGTAGAGAAAAAGAAGAAGAACAGTGGCAATTCACGAGTCCGCCCGAATATACTTTCTTTCGGGGCTTTGTCTCTTGGATACAGTGACGGGAAGATTGCCGATTCCCTGCAGGAGTTTCTTAAAGGTTCACTAAGATTTAGGCTATAAAATCAATCTCTACTCCTGTTTTTCTACTTTTCCAAATTACTTTATTATTATTTTTTATTCCAGTTCTCCGCTTCATTGCTTATATTATATTCCATTATTCTATTCTTAATATTTTTGTTTCATTTTTACTTTTTTCATCTTAAGTAGAAAAATTTTAAGCTTTAACTTAAGAATTATGTTTTAAAAACTATCCGGTTGTTGGCCTATTCCCCAGCGTGGGTGTGTGCCAGAGTTTCTAGGATCTACTCTACTCTACTCTACACTAAGCGGATTCCCCTGAGTGGGTAGGTGCCAATCACCGCAGTAGCATCATCATCGTCATCCCGTGCTTTTGATCGGCTCGTGAGGAAGGAGAACGCTAGGAACGAGCCAGGAAGAGCGCGATACCGACATCGCCGAATCGGACACGAGAACAGCGGAAGAACCGGAAAATGGTGAGCAAGAAACCCACCCCCGCGTATCATTTCCGCGCGCGGTGACCCTTCGATGGTTGTTCAGGTTGCACACTGCCCATCCTACAACAGGCGACAGGTCGAGTTCTCACCGTAAGCTCAGATCGGGACTTCTGTTGCAGTTGCATACGGACGCTCATACATAGAAAAAAGGCCCGTAAACAACCTCCGAAAATACACTAACCAGAGTGATATTCTCTTCTGGCGTTTCCCATCTCTTCGGCACAATCCGTGACGCCAGCAGTCATGAGATCACGTGCAGTCATGAGGAAATAAGCTCTCGATTGCATCATACACTACGGATAGCAGCTGTGAATTTTCTCCTACCATGCTTTGTCTTGCAGTTGCACACCCATTCTGCCTTGTCTCGCATGACTATCGTGCGCAATCAACCGATTTCACATCGTTTTTGTAGCGTTAGCTACACTTGCCTAGCCGGAGCCGATTTCGCGTGGATCCTCACGAGCCATGCAGCGCATGCGCAAGGTTCAGTGATGTCACACAGCTGGCTCGCTCTCCGCCACCGCCGCGCGCGACTCGCCGCTGCTCGTCTGCGCATTCGAGAGGAGTGACGTCGTAGCCATGGTAGACACACTGGCGTCAGCACGCGCGCAGCTATTCGCCTTCGTAGTGCAGTCGCCGTCTGACACAGCGCTGGAGCCGCGTGATAGCGCCTCTGACTGGCGTTTGCAGGTGGATAACGTCATAGAGAAGGAGAGCGCGAATGCTGCTCAACGGCGCAAAAGAGGCGAGAAGCTTATCTGATCAGATCCCGAAGTAGTTGCCTAACAATTAGCGGTTCAGCGTGCGAAGAATGAATAGAAGAAGGCTAATAATCCTAGACAATCCGGAAAGCTAAGAATAATCAGCTGAACCTTTGCTAACGCTACGTATATCCTGGCATAGCCGAGCTAAGCCACTACAAATTTTTTTTGTATGTTTTAGACTGCGCAAACAGAGAACAGCGTGTAGCCGAAAAGTGCGACATCCTGATAGTGTCGAGAAGCTCTGCTGGTAAAGGCAATGCCCTAGAACGCGCCGTCAGCGCCGCACTTCGCGAGAGACAATATACGCACGAGAGTCGCGTTCCAAAAAGCCCCACTTTATTCTTGACCACTCCCTACATAACCGTGAGGGCGCTACCAGTCAGTCATAATTTCTATGTGCCCTCTACAGAAAGGCTCTACGCTTAGTGCTGACATTGTTCCCGTGTTTTCTAAAAAATAAAATGCGAGGAGAAAACATCGCCTGTAGGAAGGGTAGTGAAGTCGAGAAAGAAACCACTCTCACATCTTCGAAGCAAGAGTGGTTCAGGGGCCCTTTAATGGAGGATGATATGGCACCGCGAAGAAGAGTGCACTCAGCTTTATGAAATGTTCATGGTGAAATAGCACTCGCGGTGCTCATTTAATCGCCTTTATGGCACATTAGGCGTTACATTTACAGACATTACATTGTTGGCTCCGAGATCATGCGCTTCGCTGTTGTCCTGCTTCTATGTTGTTATTCATGACCTTCTTAGTTTCATTTAAGAATTTATGATTGTGAATAATACAGGCGTAGACATTTATAAACAAATTCTCAGAACCATCGAGATGTGGTGTGCAGGTCACTTAGTTGTAGAGTTCGCACGCCATATTACCATTTGAGCCCACACTAACAAATCATCTGTAACACGGACCATATCGATGTAAGAAGGTGTTAGTCTGTCTCGAATGTATGGAGATAGGCCATGCTTGGTAATGCCGAACATGCAAATCGATGTGCTCGATATAAACAAATCTTGATTCACACAGCTGCAGTAAGGCGACGCTGGATCGCAATCGAGAATACTAGTAGAGCTACACGAGATTTGCCCATAGTCAGTGTTTTGCGTCTAAAGTTACTTTGTCTGAGGTGCTGATAACCTAACACTAAGTTGGAGTGGCTCTGATTTATACTCTGAAGTATTCCGTTACAGATCGCGGACGATAGATTCCAGACTCACGGACAGGCGGTCAAATCTCGTCCTGTGGCCACGTTTTGCTTGTGATGAAGACAGCGCTTCTCGTGATCACTATCGCAAGTTGCCGTAGCGGCCTCGCGGGAGAGCCTCGTGTCGCGAAACTCTGCAACACTATCCCAGGACGCAGGTTGCCACAACGGCTACGAGGGAGCGGACTCGCTCGTCGTCTCGGGCCGCGCAGCTGTGCAGCACTGTCCCGGGTCGTAGGTTGCTGCCGCGGATATGAGGTAGCGCAGGCGCGGCAGTGCGCTCGTCGTCTTGGGTCGCGCAGGTGTGCAACACAGTACTGGGTCGCAGGTTGCCGCCGCGGATACGACGGAGCGCCAGTGCGGTTGCGCGCTCGTCTTCTCGGGCCGCGCCACTGTGCTACTCTGTCCCGGGTCGCATGTTGCCGCACCGGTTGCGAGGGAGCGCCAGCGCGGCAGCGCGCTCGTCGTCTCGGGTCCCGCAACTGTGCAACACTGTCCCTGGTCGCAAGTTGTCCCAGCGGCTACGAGGGAGTGGCAGCGCTCGTTGTCTCGGGCCGCGCAACTGTGCAACACTACTCCGGGTCGCAGCTTGCCGCAGCGGCTTCGAGGGAGCGCCAGCGCGGCAGCGCGCTCGTCGTCTCGGGCCGCGCAACTGTGCAACACTGTCCCGGGTCGCAGGTTGCCGCAGCGGCTACAAGGGAGCGGCAGCGCGCTCGTCGTGTCGGGCCGCGCAGCTGTGCAACACTGTCCCTGGTCGCAGGTTGCCGCAGCGGCTACGAGGGAGTGACAGCGTGCTCGTTGTCTCGGGTCCCGCAACTGTGCAACACTGTCCCTGGTCGCAAGTTGTCCCAGCGGCTACGAGGGAGTGGCAGCGCTCGTTGTCTCGGGCCGCGCAACTGTGCAACACTACTCCGGGTCGCAGCTTGCCGCAGCGGCTTCGAGGGAGCGCCAGCGCGGCAGCGCGCTCGTCGTCTCGGGCCGCGCAACTGTGCAACACTGTCCCGGGTCGCAGGTTGCCGCAGCGGCTACAAGGGAGCGGCAGCGCGCTCGTCGTGTCGGGCCGCGCAGCTGTGCAACACTGTCCCTGGTCGCAGGTTGCCGCAGCGGCTACGAGGGAGTGACAGCGTGCTCGTTGTCTCGGACCGCGCGACTGTGCAACACTGTCCCTGGTCGCAAGTCCCAGCGGCTTCGAGGGAGCGCCAGCGCGGCAGCACTCGTTGTCTCGGGCTGCGCAACTGTGCAACACTGTCCCGGGTCGCAGGTTGCCGCAGCGGCTACGAGGGAGCGGCAGAGCGCTCATCGTGTCGGGCGGCGCAACTGTGCAACACTGTCCCTGGTCGCAGATTGTCGCAGCGGCTACGAGGGAGCGGCAGCGCGCTCGTCTACTCGGGCCGCACAACTGTGCAACACTGTCCCTGGTCGCAGATTGTCCCAGCGGCTAAGAGGGAGCGGCAGCGCGCTCGTCGTCTCGGGCCGCGCAACTGTGCAACACTGTCCCGGGTCGCAGGTTGCCGCAGCGCCTACGAGGGAGCGGCAGAGCGCTCGTCTACTCGGGCCGCACAACTGTGCAACACTGTCCCGGGTTGCAGGTCGCCGCAGCGGCTACGAGGGAGCGGCAGCGCGCTCGTCGTCTCGGGCCGCGCAACTGTGCAACACTGTCCCTGGTCGCAAGTTGTCCCAGCGGCTACGAGGGAGCGGCAGCGCGCTCGTCGTCTCGGGCCGCGCAACTGTGCAACACTGTCCCGGGTCGCAGGTTGCCGCAGCGGCTACGAGGGAGCGGCAGCGCGCTCGTCTACTCGGGCCGCACAACTGTGCAACACTGTCCCTGGTCGCAGGTTGCCGCAGCGGCTACGAGGGAGCGGCAGCGCGCTCATCGTGTCGGGCCGCGCAACTGTGCAACACTGTCCCCGGTCGCAAGTTGTCCCAGCGGCTACGAGGGAGCGGCAGCGCGCTCGTCGTGTCGGGCGGCGCAACTGTGCAACACTGTCCCTGGTCGCAAGTTGTCCCAGCGGTTACGAGGGAGCGGCAGCGCGCTCGTCGTCTCGGGCCGCGCAACTGTGCAACACTGTCCCTGGTCGCAAATTGTCCCAGCGGCTACGAGGGAGCGGCAGCGCGCTCGTCGTCTCGGGCCGCGCAACTGTGCAACACTGTCCCGGGTCGCAGGTTGCCGCAGCGGCTACGAGGGAGCGGCAGCGCGCTCATCGTGTCGGGCCGCGCAACTGTGCAACACTGTCCCTGGTCGCAAGTTGTCCCAGCGGCTACGAGGGAGCGGCAGCGCGCTCGTCGTCTCGGGCCGCGCAACTGTGCAACACTGTCCCGGGTCGCAGGTTGCCGCAGCGGCTACGAGGGAGCGGCAGCGCGCTCGTCTACTCGGGCCGCACAACTGTGCAACACTGTCCCTGGTCGCAGATTGTCCCAGCGGCTACGAGGGAGCGGCAGCGCGCTCGTCGTCTCGGGCCGCGCAACTGTGCAACACTGTCCCGGGTCGCAGGTTGCCGCAGCGCCTACGAGTGAGCGGCAGAGCGCTCGTCTACTCGGGCCGCACAACTGTGCAACACTGTCCCGGGTTGCAGGTCGCCGCAGCGGCTACGAGGGAGCGGCAGCGCGCTCGTCGTCTCGGGCCGCGCAACTGTGCAACACTGTCCCTGGTCGCAAGTTGTCCCAGCGGCTACGAGGCAGCGGCAGCGCGCTCGTCGTCTCGGGCCGCGCAACTGTGCAACACTGTCCCGGGTCGCAGGTTGCCGCAGCGGCTACGAGGGAGCGGCAGAGCGCTCATCGTGTCGGGTGGCGCAACTGTGCAACACTGTCCCTGGTCGCAAGTTGTCCCAGCGGCTACGAGGGAGCGGCAGCGCGCTCGTCATCTCGGGCCGCGCAACTGTGCAACACTGTCCCGGGTCGCAGGTTGCCGCAGCGGCTACGAGGGAGCGGCAGCGCGCTCGTCTACTCGGGCCGCACAACTGTGCAACACTGTCCCTGGTCGCAGATTGTCCCAGCGGCTACGAGGGAGCGGCAGCGCGCTCGTCGTCTCGGGCCGCGCAACTGTGCAACACTGTCCCGGGTCGCAGGTTGCCGCAGCGCCTACGAGGGAGCGGCAGAGCGCTCGTCTACTCGGGCCGCACAACTGTGCAACACTGTCCCGGGTTGCAGGTCGCCGCAGCGGCTACGAGGGAGCGGCAGCGCGCTCGTCGTCTCGGGCCGCGCAACTGTGCAACACTGTCCCTGGTCGCAAGTTGTCCCAGCGGCTACGAGGGAGCGGCAGCGCGCTCGTCGTCTCGCGCCGCGCAACTGTGCAACACTGTCCCGGGTCGCAGGTTGCCGCAGCGGCTACGAGGGAGCGGCAGAGCGCTCATCGTGTCGGGCCGCGCAACTGTGCAACACTGTCCCTGGTCGCAAGTTGTCCCAGCGGCTACGAGGGAGCGGCAGCGCGCTCGTCGTCTCGGGCCGCGCAACTGTGCAACACTGTCCCGGGTCGCAGGTTGCCGCAGCGGCTACGAGGGAGCGGCAGCGCGCTCGTCTACTCGGGCCGCACAACTGTGCAACACTGTCTCTGGTCGCAGATTGTCCCAGCGGCTACGAGGGAGCGGCAGCGCGCTCGTCGTGTCGGGCCGCGCAACTGTGCAACACTGTCCCGGGTCGCAGGTTGCCGCAGCGCCTACGAGGGAGCGGCAGAGCGCTCGTCTACTCGGGCCGCACAACTGTGCAACACTGTCCCGGGTTGCAGGTCGCCACAGCGGCTACGAGGGAGCGGCAGCGCGCTCGTCGTCACGGGCGGCGCAACTGTGCAACACTGTCCCTGGTCGCAAGTTGTCCCAGCGGCTACGAGGGAGCGGCAGCGCGCTCGTCGTCTCGGGCCGCGCAACTGTGCAACACTGTCCCGGGTCGCAGGTTGCCGCAGCGGCTACGAGGGAGCGGCAGCGCGCTCGTCGTCTCGGGCCGCGCAACTGTGCAACACTGTCCCGGGTCGCAGGTTGCCGCAGCGGCTACGAGGGAGCGGCGGCGCGCTCGTCGTCTCGGGCCGCGCAACTGTGCAACACTGTCCCTGGTCGCAGATTGTCGCAGCGGCTACGAGGGAGCGGCAGCGCGATCGTCTACTCGGGCCGCACAACTGTGCAACACTGTCCCGGGTTGCAGGTCGCCGCAGCGAGGGAGCGGCTACGAGGGAGCGGCAGCGCGCTCGTCGTCTCGGGCCGCGCAACTGTGCAACACTGTCCCTGGTCGCAGATTGTCGCAGCGGCTACGAGGGAGCGGCGGCGCGCTCGTCGTCTCGGGCCGCGCAACTGTGCAACACTGTCCCGGGTCGCAGGTTGCCGCAGCGCCTACGAGGGAGCGGCAGAGCGCTCGTCTACTCGGGCCGTACAACTGTGCAACACTGTCCCGGGTTGCAGGTCGCCGCAGCGCTTACGAGGGAGCGGCAGCGCGCTCATCGTGTCGGGCGGCGCAACTGTGCAACACTGTCCCTGGTCGCAAGTTGTCCCAGCGGCTACGAGGGAGCGGCAGCGCGCTCGTCGTCTCGGGCCGCGCAACTGTGCAACACTGTCCCGGGTCGCAGGTTGCCGCAGCGGCTACGAGGGAGCGGCAGCGCGCTCGTCGTCTCGGGCCGCGCAACTGTGCAACACTGTCCCGGGTCGCAGGTTGCCGCAGCGGCTACGAGGGAGCGGCGGCGCGCTCGTCGTCTCGGGCCGCGCAACTGTGCAACACTGTCCCTGGTCGCAGATTGTCGCAGCGGCTACGAGGGAGCGGCAGCGCGATCGTCTACTCGGGCCGCACAACTGTGCAACACTGTCCCGGGTTGCAGGTCGCCGCAGCGGCTACGAGGGAGCGGCAGCGCGCTCGTCGTCTCGGGCCGCGCAACTGTGCAACACTGTCCCTGGTCGCAAGTCCCAGCGGCTTCGAGGGAGCGCCAGCGCGGCAGCGCTCGTTGTCTCGGGCTGCGCAACTGTGCAACACTGTCCCGGGTCGCAGGTTGCCGCAGCGGCTACGAGGGAGCGGCAGAGCGCTCATCGTGTCGGGCGGCGCAACTGTGCAACACTGTCCCTGGTCGCAAGTTGTCCCAGCGGCTACGAGGGAGCGGCAGCGCGCTCGTCGTCTCGGGCCGCGCAACTGTGCAACACTGTCCCGGGTCGCAGGTTGCCGCAGCGGCTACGAGGGAGCGGCAGAGCGCTCATCGTGTCGGGCGGCGCAACTGTGCAACACTGTCCCTGGACGCAGATTGTCGCAGCGGCTACGAGGGAGCGGCAGCGCGCTCGTCTACTCGGGCCGCACAACTGTGCAACACTGTCCCGGGTTGCAGGTCGCCGCAGCGGCTACGAGGGAGCGGCAGCGTGCTCGTCGTCTCGGGCCGCGCAACTGTGCAACACTGTCCCTGGTCGCAGATTGTCGCAGCGGCTAGAGGGAACGGCAGCGCGTTCGTTGTCTCGGGCCGCGCAACTGTGCAACACTGTCCCTGGTCGCAGATTGTCGCAGCGGCTACGAGGGAGCGGCAGAGCGCTCATCGTGTCGGGCGGCGCAACTGTGCAACACTGTCCCTGGTCGCAAGTTGTCCCAGCGGCTACGAGGGAGCGGCAGCGCGCTCGTCGTCTCGGGCCGGGCAACTGTGCAACACTGTCCCGGGTCGCAGGTTGCCGCAGCGCCTACGAGGGAGCGGCAGAACGCTCATCGTGTCGGGCGGCGCAACTGTGCAACACTGTCCCTGGTCGCAAGTTGTCCCAGCGGCTACGAGGGAGCGGCAGCGCGCTCGTCTACTCGGGCCGTACGACTGTGCAACACTGTCCCGGGTTGCAGGTCGCCGCAGCGGCTACGAGGGAGCGGCAGCGCGCTCGTCGTCTCGGGCCGCGCAACTGTGCAACACTGTCCCTGGTCGCAGATTGTCGCAGCGGCTACGAGGGAACGGCAGCGCGTTCGTTGTCTCGGGCCGCGCAACTGTGCAACACTGTCCCGTGTCGCAGGTGGCCGCCGCGGATACGACGGAGCGCCAGTGCGGCAGCGCGCTCGTCGTCTCGTGCCGCACAACTGTGCAACACTGTCCCGGGTCGCAGGTTGCCGCACCAGCTACAAAGGAGCGCCAGCGCGGCAGCGCGCTCGTCGTCTCGGGCCGCGCAACTGACTGTTCCGGGTCGCACGGGTCGCAAGTTGCCGCACCGGCTACGAGGGAGCGCCAGTGCGGCTGTGCGCTCGTCGTCTCGGACAGAGAGGTTGGCGTGAGAAGTTGATAACTTCGTGATAATGAAAATTACGATTTTATGATACCCTGCGAATCTCATCGGTCCTTTTTTGTACCAGTAATGTTAGTAGCATTACGCCACATGGTTTTGCCCTTTCAAGAGTCGATAATATCTCGCTCTTACCATCAGGCCAAATCCACCACCAAGTTTTCTGCATTTCCTTCAACAGCAACGTTCTTCCCTAATTGAACGCCGAACATCGCCATGTTCGGCGTTCTGCCGAGTGCTGTTGAATGCTGAATGCGTGCTAATGATGCGTGTAATTTGACGAAATATTGCATCTACACGTAGTACTGCTAATATATGAAGGATATTTATCTCATGCAAATGGGTGCTAGGTCTCGAGCTCCACTGCGAAACGTGCGCCTTGAGGCTTTCATGACAGCGTTGCTTGTATAACGTTTCCTGCCTTGATTGTTAATTTTTGAAGAAAAATGAAGTAGGGTGACTCGTTTTTTAAAACGTCCTTTTTTGTTTTGTTTTTTTGTTTGCTTTCGCAGGTAGGTAGCATGTCCTTGACCACTAAGTAAAAAAAGCGAAGTTTGGGGGCCGTTTGTGAAAACTGTTTGTTCTTCGCAGGCAGGTGGTGTCAGCTAGCCCCTTCTGCCGTTTACACCGGCGCCAAAAAGGTGGTGCCGAGTATTGCCAAAAGTGCAAGATTGAGGCGCAACCTCGGCAGCACAGCGGCCATTTTGGATCCGAACCTTCAGACAGAATGCGCCCATTTACCACCTCTACACGCCTGACCTGCTGGCTGTCAAGATTCTTGAGACGGTTTGCCCCATCCGTCGAGAACTCTTGGATGGCGAATTGAGTGTAATACAATATTCGAGTAAATGACATATTTTTCTGCTGTTCAATTATTCGACGCTGATTTTCTGTCATTTGGAAGTAGAGTGATTGCATATTGCATGCAAGGAACCTGTACGCAGTTTTGAATATTGCCCTCTGCTTTTGTCCGCAGTCGTCGACTGCTTTATCGCAAAGTTCACTCAAGTGTCCCGTAGTCTTCGCAGGCATGCCTGTAGAATCTCAAAGACCATTCACTCTCAAGCTCGGGCATACGTCGCTCTAGCACCACTATATAAGCCAGCACTTAAGTCATCATGGCCAACTCTTGACACAAATCCAACATCTTCAGCAACTGTATTCAGGTTTAGACAATGCAGCAAGGTCGCAAGAAGTCCCTTTGTTATCACGACAACGCTTATCAACGCGACAACGTTAAAACCCATGTCGCAGAAATTCCGGCTTGGGCATCGGCGGCGTTGGTTGCGAGCGAAAAATCGCGACAGACGCAAATAAATAAATTCAGGCAGATGGCACGCGTTGTGGTAATCTACTTCATGCGAAGCAGTCAGCGTGTACCGGCGTGTGCCTCATTTTCTGCCTATGAGTACAGCCCTGCAATGCGGATAAACATCTGTGTGATTTCAGTAGTTGTATGCATATTGCGGAAATACCAGGCGCGCCGACTCTACAGGAGTGGAAAGAGAAGCAAGGGTAAAATTGAAACTGATGTTGCAGCACAGACTTCATGTTATCAAAACCAAATGTAATCGGCATTCGTTGACTTATCCTTGCGAGGACATGCGACGCTAGACTACGCTCCTATGACTAGCTTACTGTGTCATTGCAGTAAATATGCAGCGCTTATTTTTTTTTGTCACTAAGATGACAGCCAACAATGTTGCCACACACTGCTCCCCATGGGGACTGTTAGAACTTTTAATTAAATAAACAAACACTACGACTACAACTGACGTTAGGCAAGCACCGCACCCCACAGTTGATGTTGGACAACCTCTGATGTAACGCGTTGATGTAACCTCTGATGTAACGCACTGTTCGAGCGGATATGGAACCCAGGCATTCTGCGTGGCAGTCGGGTGTTCTACCGCAGAGCCACGCCAGTGCTCGAAACTGCTTCGGAAAAAAGCCGTATACTAGCGTGACGTAGAGCGAAATGTCCCGTCAACTCGTTAGTATTGCGTGGCAGAGGAGCAGGAATGCACCAGGCGTCACACCATGTGAATTTCGCAACGATTTGAGTGGTCTAAAGGCCTGCCAATTACAAAGCGCTCAGGCCTATTTTATCATCATCAGCAAGAAGATCAATGAAGTGTGCAGCAGCGGGTGTTGTCCTACGGACGCGTAGTGGGTACTTCATTAATTCGCAAAATGATGAATTACTGCGTAGTGAACACTTCGCAACCCCTACCTGAAGTAGGCATGCATTTTAGGAGAGTTTAAAAATAATGTTCCGCGCAATGATGCTGTAACAGCCTAAGTATCAGAAAGAGCGAGCAGGACTTCTTGCAGCCGCGCAATAGATCAAGAGCAATATAAGGCATGTAAAAACTATGTTTTAATACACTGACGAATGCAACAAACATTTTTCTCGCCCCCATAGATATACCAATATTCGTGAGCGAGAAGGGTAAAAATTAGATGGTTGAAGTGCAACCTGTAAAATATATGATGCACAAAATACTAAGCGTTACAGGTTCTCGTGTACATTGATACTACAATTTACAAGCATGAAGGCTAACCCATAAAGTATAGGTACACCACTGAATATGTGCAGCTACAGTAATGGTTACGCAGTTTAGATTGCAAGGAATAACTACAAATTTCAACATCGCCTACTTTCTTTAGGACGCAATACTTCAGCGGAAATTTGCTGCCCTAGTATAACACGCGCACGTAAAAGGCTGATTATCGCGCTGCAGTATGATCTCACTTATGCAAATTAGGTGCTTCCTCATGCCGCCCTCACCATTTCTTTGCGGCAGAACTCGACCTCGAAATGGAGCTCTCCGTCCTGAATGAGGCCATTATTTTTCGGAGCGAAGCTCCTTAGGCCCGCAACCCGCCGTCGCCATTGAAGCTCCCTTCTCTTAAGCATCGCTTTAGGTTGCAGTGGCCGGTGATTTAATAATAATAATAATAATAATAATAATAATAATAATAATAATAATAATAATATAATAATAATAATAATAATAATAATAATAATAATGCCTTTTATTTCCTCAAATAAAGAAGTACATGTGCCCAGGCCTGCCAAAGCTAATTGGTGGCTTCGGCTCTGGGTGGCTTGAGTGGCAGAGCCTGGCAGACAGCAAAACAAACCGAACGTTTTACAAGGTTGTAGTATAAGATCAAGAAGGGAGCCGACGGATGGATACACGTTATAGATTTCAAAACAGGAGAAAGTGCCTCAGATCAGGCTGGCCGACGTTTCGATAGGGGACCTATCTTTGTCAAAGGCGCCTTGTCATCCCTGGCGTGTTAGTTTTATGGGGTTAGTGATGACGTCATGTCCAGCGGCGGCGTGTCTGTTATCGTTGGTAATTGATGCCTGGAAAGAGAGAAACTCGGAAGCACAGGAGTAAAGCCCTTGCCACATTTCAAGAGAGTTTGCAAACACGTTCGGGTCTGCCATGTCAGAGTTCAAGGTAGCTGCAAAGAAAGAAAAAAAAAAAAAAGAGAGAAAAAAAAAAAGGAGGGGGGGGCGGGTACAACCAAGCGAGAGGACGAGTGCAGCCATCACAAAGAGCTGCAGAAGGTGGTGAGGAAGGGAACTACAGGCGGGGAGAAAAAAAAAAAAAGAGAAACCGGGCGGTTTACGTTTAAATGTCCGCCAAGGAGCTGCAGAAGGTGGTGGGGAAGGCAGCTACAGACGACAAAAAGGTACTCGGGCGGCGTACGTTTAAAATGCCGCCTGCCTACTTTAAGTGATATTGAAAGGGTTGCCTGAAAAGTAAGCTCCTGCTTAATGCGTGAAGTAATTGGCTGGCATATGCATCCAGTGTCGTCGGCGGCTTCCAAAAATTGGGCGCCCGTCAACTAAGAGGGGAAAAAAAAAATTGAAAGGAACGAGGGGCGGCCGGGGGGGAACAATCGGAATAAGACTCGTAGAACTTCCTGAGAAAGCGAGGGCTGTGACAATGCTGGCCAGAAGCGGCCTTTGGAGCGCGGAAAGGGGGAAGGAAACCGTGGCTCGGATTCACTAGAAAATGAAAATATCTTAAGAGAATAATATCTACACGTATGTGCACATTTTTACATGCAAGGTTAAGAGATATTAAAAAAGAATATTGATAGTGTATTATGGGAGCTGGTCGGGATTTTATTTTGCGAATAGGTTAAGGTTTTTGAAAGCTGAGCGTACTTCATGTCTCTTAATATTATAGGAATCATGCTATGGCTTTTAACGATTCCAAATTACCACGAGCTAGATTTATTCCTGATGGGTGTAGGGATTGAAATTTGTGTATCAAATACGATTCCATGTATTTCCTCTCACGTGGTGACCGGAAGTTTGTTTGTAGAATGTAAAGTTTGGCTTGATCGAAATTGTGGTCTTGTTGATACACAAATTTCAATCCCTACACCCATCAGGAATAAATCTAGTTCATGGTAATTTGGAATCGTTAAAAGCCATAGCATGATTCCTATAATATTAAGAGACATGAAGTACGCTCAGCTTTCAAAAACCTTAACCTATTCGCAAAATAAAATCCCGACCAGCTCCCATAATACACTATCAATATTCTTTTTTAATATCTCTTAACCTTGCATGTAAAAATGTGCACATACGTGTAGATATTATTCTCTTAAGATATTTTCATTTTCTAGTGAATCCGAGCCACGGTTTCCTTCCCCCTTTCCGCGCTCCAAAGGCCGCTTCTGGCCAGCATTGTCACAGCCCTCGCTTTCTCAGGAAGTTCTACGAGTCTTATTCCGATTGTTCCCCCCCGGCCGCCCCTCGTTCCTTTCAATTTTTTTTTTCCCCTCTTAGTTGACGGGCACCCAATTTTTGGAAGCCGCCGACGACACTGGATGCATATGCCAGCCAATTACTTCACGCATTAAGCAGGAGCTTGCTTTTCAGGCAACCCTTTCAATATCACTTAAAGTAGGCAGGCGGCATTTTAAACGTACGCCGCCCGAGTACCTTTTTGTCGTCTGTAGCTGCCTTCCCCACCACCTTCTGCAGCTCCTTGGCGGACACTTAAACGTAAACCGCCCGGTTTCTCTTTTTTTTTTTTTTCTCCCCGCCTGTAGTTCCCTTCCTCACCACCTTCTGCAGCTCTTTGTGATGGCTGCACTCGTCCTCTCGCTTGGTTGTACCCGCCCCCCCCCCTTTTTTTTCTCTCTTTTTTTTTTCTTTCTTTGCAGCTACCTTGAACTCTGACATGGCAGAACCGAACGTGTTTGCAAACTCTCTTGAAATGTGGCAAGGGCTTTACTCCTGTGCTTCCGAGTTTCTCTCTTTCCAGGCATCAATTACCAACAGCAACAGACACGCCGCCGCTAGACATGACGTCATCACTAACCCCATAAAACTAACACGCCAGCGATGACAAGGCGCCTTTGACAAAGATAGGTCCCCTATCGAAACGTCGGCCAGCCTGATCTGAGGCACTTTCTCCTGTTTTGAAATCTATAAGGTTGTAGTATATGGCATAAGAGGGATGATAGGGCAAAAAACAACGTGCACATTAGATTAGAAGCAACAGGGCATACAAGCGATAGTTATTAGCAATATATAATAATTACAAAAATTGAAAGTGAACAAAAAACAGAAATACAGCCAATAATTCTTAAGCAAAGTACGCCATAGATATTGTTCAGCGGCATGCTTCCAAATGAGTGCACATGAAATAACACCAGACATGACATTCATTACAATTATAGACAGATACGTCGTAGCAGTTTCTTTAATTTGTATTTTGTTTTTATGCGAAAAATGCTGGGGGCCGTAGTACATTGAAATAAGTTGGAACATAATGGGCTCGTAATCTAGTTCCATACCTTGTTGAACGCCGCGGTCCCCAGTAACGGACCTTGGGCCTTAAAGAACGGGAAGTGATATACGGAACCAGGAATTCTTCGGACCAGATATGTTTTAAGACAACCGTTTGAATTAAGAGATCATTGAAGTTCGGCATTAACAGCACTTTGAAAATGTCTCTCAGAATTCATGTTCACGTCATAAGATATATTTTCCAAGATCAAACGTAATATTCCGTTTAATCCATTTTGCCATCGGACAGAACAGTGCCCGTAAATGGTTATTCCGTAACGCAGTATGCTGTAGCCTAAAGCGTGTGTTATCATCTTACGTACTGAAAACGGCATGTAGTATCTTATATAGCAGACAACACACAGCACGAAGTCTTTTGCAAACATAGGCGAGATGACTATTCCAGGAAAGGTCGCTATCAATGTATAAGCCAAGGTACTTCACAAGAGATGAATAATGTAAAGGTCGTCGCCCCGCTCGTTGGCATGCGCTCGCGCCTCATGGCTCTCTAGGTGTACTTTGCCCTACAGGGCGTGGTCGCCTGCGCGCGCGCTTATCTCGTGAAGGGGGTGGTTTGTATGTCTTCTGCTTTCACCGCGATGTCCGCGCTGAAGTTACAGAGCGTACGAAGGACACTTCGCTCACTGCAGCGGCCACGTTTGCGAAAGGAGCGAGCTGTTCAAGCAGAAAGAAGTAATGACTGCGACAGTTGTTCGCGCTCGACCTGTGTAAACCTGGCGTTCGTTTCGTGCGTCTTTCTTTATGTTTGAACAGCGCGCTTTAAGTGTCGAGCTGTGACACTTGATAGTTCGCGCTCGTCCCGTGTGCGTCCTTTCCGTGCGTCCTTTGCGCTTGAGCGACGCGCTAGAAATTTCGAGCTGCTTTCCGTTCTCCGCGTTACATTCCAATTTGTTGCTATCGCATTCATTGCTTCGCCCTTGCGCAAAATTCTGAATTTTTATTAATAAAATACAAATAAATGACGTCGTGTATCCGCCACACAAAAGACAAAACAGTATTGGAAGCACTCGATAATATGTGCGTGCTATTGGGCATGCCAAAAAAATAGGCTGCAGACAGAGAAACAGAAACTGCAGATGATAAAGAAAAAAGAAAACTGCACAGGTACTGCGCGTGTGCAAAGCTTTATGGCATCCTTTAGAACAACGTATCCACCGTTCTGATAAGGACTCGAGGTGCAACTCGAGTGCCGATACGAATGTGGCCACAGATTGCGAGGAAAAAATGTCAGAAGTAATAATGGTAAAGAAGCTCACGTTTCATCTCAGCCAAATATTTCCACTATACTGGCCCTCGGCCCTTTTGCCTGTGTACAATACGTATGATGCCATTTATAATGAACGCGTAAATTGTTCGTAAACTTAGCAAAATAAGCCATCATAAGCGCGCTCAGGTAGCTTCGCAACACTAAAACGTCTGTGCTGAGATTCATGTACTGCTGCTGCTGACATGCATATAAATACTTTAAACGATTCTTTGTGCATTTGGAATGCAGACTTTACGAGGAAATTAAGCGAAGCTTTTAGACTTAACTCTGTCGTTTCCAGCGTTAGGAAGACGATTCGTTTTCAACACAACGAAGACTATGTCTACCCCCAGCGCATAGCACATGCACAGGCTGTCAGCCTACACAAATTACATAGGTTTAGATGCACATATATACCCTATAAAGTGGACGGAGTATGGCCACCGCCATAGCTCACTGGTAGAGCATCGAACGAGTTATTCGAAGGTCGCAGGTTCGATCCCTGCCGGAGGCAAGTTATCTTTTCGTCCACTTTACTTTCTTCACATTCATATTCTAATTACAATAAATAACATCTGCTATACTTTTCTTGGCATTATTGTCTGTTGGTTCTCATTATTCATGCGTTCTAAACAAGCATTTAGGTAACATCAACACTAAGAGGTGCCCAAGCTTAAAAAAAGGAAGAAAAACCTCGCTAGCGTCCACTTATTTCCGGACGTATCCATGCACCGAAAGCGCGCTCTGTAGCGCGTTTCGCATGCTGCCTAGCTGCGGCGGGATGCGAAATGGCGGCCATCATAGCAGACGACGCAGATGTCCTCACCCTCAGCGGAGCGCACGGGCGTCAAGGCACCCTAACATCGACGCATTGTCAGGTCACCTTAACTGCAGAGAAGTGTACAATATCACGTCCCGAAAGCGCCCTACCTTCAACATTTCTGGCAAACGCTATGCATTTATATAGATGGATAAGTATTGAGGATGAGGCGTCAGTGTCAGAAACTACGAGTGGAGTCCTCTCGTATCCGCGAAACAATTAAACTGAACGAACACATAAAACTTCGTAACTATCCGCTCTTATTCACTAAACCAGCACAAAAAAAAAAAACACCCAACAGGCACGAAAATTGAGGCACAAGAACTTTCGCAGCCGCTGCTTTATTGAACTGCCGTCAACACTTCGATAAAATCATGCAAAACGCACGCGTCATTAGTTAAAGGGGCACACAGTGAAGAATAAAAGCTCAGCAAGTGTGAGCATTGGGGCTAGACGCTCTAGAGTTGCGAATGCTCAGTTTCGGTGCGCGAAAGCTCGATCTCGAATTCCATCTTTCGGTCACGAAGGAAACCTTTCCTTTGCAGGTAATCGACTTGTACTGAGCTGGTACGGTGGAAGTGCACCAACGGGTCTCTGCCGCGCTTACGGGGACAGGGCTCTAGATACGCAGGCAGGTATTCACCGTTGCGCACATCCCCGTCGTACACCTTCACCCTAAGAAAAGGCCCCGAGCACTGCAAGCTCCCCCGCATGCCGCGAAACTCGGTCCGCACGAAGAGCACCAGGCAGTTCATGGAGACTTCAACGGTAAAATAAGCGTCGCTCGTGTGCAACACGGTAACCTGAGCGCAAATTATGTTCTCTGCATCCGTCGGTGGATCAGTGTCGATGTTCCTCAGGTGCAGGAGGTACCTCACGGACCCGTGAACTTCCATCCAACTGCGCGTCGTCGACATAGGCTCGGCCAAATACAGAATACACTTCACGTCCTGCGACCGGCGCTTTAAAACGGCGTGTTGCGGATAATCCTCCTGAGGGGAAGTTCGTCGCATGGCTTTCAGAACGTCCCGCGGCAATTTAGCGTAGAAGAACTGCGATATACACGTGTTCCACATTTCCGGGCTCTGCAGTTCCAGCGACGTCATGCTGCTTGCCTGCTCCTCCATCGTCTCGCTCCGGCACGTCGACTGGTCCGCCATCTTGGACGAACTCGCAGCCGCAACGTCGGCCCCCTCGGCCTCCGCGGATGCTCTCACCTCGAGAGTGAGCTCGTCGAGTCGGGATTCGTGTTCCCTCATTTGCAAGGCGAGCTGGTTCATCCTGGTCTGGATTGAGGGCATCAGCTGGTCGCGGTCCGGATTCATCAGCATCGCGTTCATTTTTTCCACAGAAGCCCTCACGTCTCGGACGATCGCCGCCGCGGATTTTAAGGAATCGCAGTTTGCGCCCTTGGAAGAGAGACCGGAACTGCATCCGGACGCGTAATGCGCGCAGAGGTCCCTGTGCCGGACGCCATCGCCGCATCGTAAACAGTTGACGATGTGATACGTGCACTCGTTCTCGTAGTGTTCCAGAGTGTCTTTTGTGGTTCCCACGAACACGCATCCGTGCGCCTCGTTCCAGCAGTAGACCTTGGTATGAAAAGGAAAATAAAAACATGTACAATTTATCTAGCTTTTTTTGGTTATCGCTTTGTAAGTATGATAGACGGGGAATTGTTCGAGAGGCTCGTTTCTTTGTTAGACTCAACCAATGAAACCGGCTGACAAGCCAAGGAAAGCCTAGGGGACCTCATTAACAGTCCAGGTTATTAGGCAGCTTTAGAATAGGGTACGCAAAGACAGCGTTCGTTGGGTACGTACGCTACTTCCGTCGCCTAACGTGGGTACAAGAGAGTGTAGCGTATGACGCATGCGCAGTGGCGACGAGCGCTAAGGCGAAGTTTTGCGCACCCTATTCTAAAACTGCGTATTCTCCGGGAACGTTTGCAGTGTTTTTGGAAAAAAATAAAGAATTGGAATTTCTTAGGGTGTATGCCCCGCAGCAGCAGGTAAGAAAAGGAGCTCTGGGTGACGTCCACGTGTGACGCCGCTGCAGTTAACGTCTGGCGCCGCGGGTACAAGTATTCGAAAGTTTATATTACGCGCACAATTTTCCCGCCACTTCGACGCGTCGACTTATGCAGCTGGCCTAGGTGCAGTTTTTTAACCACAAACAGCTGCAACGAAAAGCCTGCGCCAGCGTTGTTCTTGTGCGGGCCTTGGTGCAGTTATAAATCCTGCCCTTAAAGCTGCTCCACTAAAGTGAAACCTGAGGAAGAGCGCAGCACGGGCAACCGAGCGATTCCCTTGGCAATCGCGCGCTTGCCGAGGTGGTGGCGCCTTCTCTTGCGTTGCGCGTGTATCAGGCGGATGTTTCATAAGACTTTTTCGCGATTTCAGGTAAGTTATTGCCATTAATTATCGGTTATCTGTGTAGCTTAGTTTAGACCTTGCTAGCTTATTTTGCACTGCTTTTGAGCATCGTTAGCCTTGCTTTAGGACTATTGACCACTGCGTGACTGTGCGTTATCAGACTGAATGGACGACAAGCCTGGCCCCTAAACTACTACGCACATAAAACAAATGCTCGGGTGGCCACCGAACAGAACACCCTGCATGTGCAATGCACTTGGTTTCTCACCTTCAAGACGCTCGCTTTCTCGACGGGGAAGCTGATACCGATGCATTCCGCGCCTACGAACGGCTTTCGATCCAAGGGACACAGGCCATCACCGCTGTCTTGGGAACTGGCTGCGTGGCACGCCTCGCACAGGATGTGCCTACATGGCAACAGCTGTATCCGCTTCGGAATCATGCGGCACAGGTCGCACACGCGCAAACGCGGCAATTTGTCGAAAATCTTCATCGGCCTCCAGTTGACGCCCGCGACGGCGTGGTCGCGAAAACTGTGCACCTCTTCGAGATCTTCCATGGTGGTGTGAGCCTTCCTTTCAGACGTGAACACTGAGAGTGCTGCGTTGGTGCAAGAACGCACTGGCTATGCTTTTCAATGAACTTATATCTTCTCTGGGTGACCACGTGCACTTGAGTTGACGTAACCGCAAGAAGAGATAATGTGGTGATTATTCGTACGGTATCGCGTACATCCCCTGTCGCTGCCTCATGGCCGCACCGCTGTTTCCAAACGTGACCTAACCACCCCTTTCTGTCATTTGGAATTGCTGAATTGTTATCGCGTTGCTTGCGGAAGAAGGAATGTTGCGAGGGTACGGTTCAAAGCTACCGAGTTTTTTAAAGGGCAGCATCGAAAGAATCCCCTAACCAACGTCTGCAAAACCACAACGATCTAGTGCGCCATTCATTCGCGGAGTTTCCCGCCTTTTCGCCGCATTCCCTAACGTCACTGGAGTGCAGTCCTTAGATTGGTCCACGTAGGAAGGGTACCTACGTGACTACGTGGCAATGCGCTTCCGCGCATTGCCACGTAGTCGCATGCCCGTTCTTCCTTGTCGACTCGCCGCGCCACGGTGGTCTAGTGGTTATGGCGCTCGACTGCTGACCCGAAGGTCGCGGGATCGAATTCCGACCGCGGCGGCTGCATTTTCTATGGAGGCGAAAATGTTTGAGGTGCGTGTACTTAGATTTAGGTGCACGTTAAAGAACCCCAGGTGGTCGAAATTTCCGGAACCCTCCACTACGGCGTCTCTCATAATCATATCGTGGTTTTGGGACGTTAAACCTGAGATATTATTATTACTACCTTGTCGACTCGCTCGGCTCCGTGATTAACTGATGTCACCTGGTGTTGAGAAAGAGTGAGAGAGAACTTTATTCATGAGGGTTTGGGATAAGGGGTCATGAGCTAGATGGGTGGGGCACCATGGCCGGGGCTCCACTGGCTGCTGCTGCCTACCTGACATGACCCAGGATCGCAGCATGCACATCCGGGTCAGAGCTGGGGAGATGCGCCTCCCATTGCTCGAAAGTATTAGAAAGATTATAGTGACCTAAAATGGTATCTAAATTCGGGGATATAAACCTCGTGTTGAGAATTTTGTACAGCGCGAGCGTATATAACAGGGTGAAGCCGGGAAGAACAAAGTCCTGATGGACGCTTCAGTTTTGAAAGCGCTGTAAGAGAGAGCGCGCTATCACCGCATTCCTTGAAACACCAGAGACGTCCGTGAGGCGGAAAATATGGGAGGTGCGGAATATTTTCAAACACTCCGTTATCTTCCCTATGCACAAAGAGCAACAACTGGACGAGAATTTTCGTTTTTCCCTACTGCCAGCAAGATTCCCTCTTGTTCGGAAATTTAACTCGCGGTGTAAACACAGGTGCATCTGGTAGGCCTACAATCAGCAAACGCATGACAACCGCACAAAGACATAGGGTAGCCTTAGGCAGCGCAACATACGCATCTTCGTTGATAAGCAGACCCACTCGGCGCCACAACTCTCATTCTCTAACCCCAATTTTCGCAAGAATTGAAACTTTTCGGTGCTTTTTCTTCCCACGAACCAGAGCTGAGTAGAATAATAAAACATTCTGATAATAAAAATGTCACACTTTCGCCGCAAGGCCGAAGCAATGAATGCGATAGCAAGAAAAGCGGCCCGTGGTGGACGCGCTCCTACGCTGCAAAAACATTTGCCCCCCTCCGGCAGCAACTACCGCGCGAGCAGACAGCGGAAGGGCAAGGTTCTCCCTGCGCAGATATTAGAAGCGAGCGAGTTCGCCGACGACTTTTGAATGCGCCCGTTGCGCTCCTCGCGCCATCTCGCTGGTAATGAAGAAACGCTTATAAGCGCCTGCCGTCTCTGAGTCCTGCCAGCGGTAAAGGGTGTGTATATAACGTTCGCCGTTAGCTACCTAAAGGATCTGCGCTTTGGGGCGTAGTGGTTAGCGCCACGCGCTGCGGAGAATAGGGTCGCTGACCCCCCACCCCTTGTATAATGCCCTCGGACCTTTAGGTGCATAAATGAATAAATAAGTAAATAAATAAATAAATAAAAATAATTAAATTGTTCCACTTTTGTTTAACCTTTACCCTATGACCAAAGAAATTGAGCGACAAGCGCGTTACAGACTTGTTTCCTCCTGTTATTTTAGCAAGTTAACCAAACAAAAGAAATGCCTTCAAATGACCGAGAACGCTCTTAGTAAGCATGCAGAGTGCTCACGGGCTGAAACGCGACATCGAACTTTTTCGTATAACCACTGGTATGGGCAAGTGCTCGAGATAACCACGTCATGTCGCGATGAATGTGGTTCCTTGAGATAACATGTTGGCTTGATGTACGCGTTCGAGACGAAATTACGCCGATATGACCCGAACTGAAGACGGCGGAAACGAAAATATGTGCGTTACTTAGCCCTGAATTGTTCCGTTTCCATCCGTGAGTACTGCACTTCAATGGTATTGAATGGGCAGCTCTGCTCAGTCGTGGCACATGCAGTGTTCGTCAGGCGCGGAACTTTGCGCTGCTTGCGATTCGGAGCCAACGACAACATCCACAGCTATACCCATTTGCAGGCAGTTCTTAAGGTATAGGCGTAAAAGAGGAGTTATTTCGTTTAATACACCTCCAGATTTTTGTCGCAGCGAGGAGTCGGCAAGACGGTTCGCAGTTTTAAGCGCAGCTTGTTATAATTCGCAGATTTCGGTGGTGGCGTCGTACGCGAAAAACACGGCGCCGGCGAGCGTGCAGAAACGCGGCCCTCGAATGCGCGCCGGTCACACGCGCATTTCGCCCTTTTCCAATGACTGGCCATATCTCGATCGCGGGGTTGTCGGCGATCAGCCGTTTTTGATACGGCAATCTGATCTTTTATCGAGGTCACCTGTCATTCCTCGTTGTCACGCTTCATTGTTGCCTGCATATGAACGCATGACCATCGTTGTTGCCTGTAGCGACCGAAGTGTTGCGTTGCTAAGCGCGTGGATGAAGGTCCGATTCCCGGCACGGAGGAAGGAAAAAGTTCAGGGTGAGCGTTGTGGAATGCGAAAGAAAGAAAGAAAGAAAGAAAGAAAGAAAGAAAGAAAGAAAGAAAGAAAGAAAGAAAGAAAGAAAGAAAGAAAGAAAGAAAGAAAGAAAGAAAGAAGTACGTCAGACACGCGGACGCAAACTTCGCTTGCACCAGTTACCCGATAGCGCAAGGGCCATAGGCGTGCGAAGGGGGGGGGGGGGGGCTCTCCCTAGTCACCGAAGTGGAAGGGGGGGGGGGGCAAAGTCTGCCGCACACATAGAGTTAATAGAGAGGGGGGGGGGGGGGGCGCTGCGATAAACTTTCGCCCCCGCTGAAGGAAATCCTGCGCACGCCTATGGCAAGGGTTCCTGAATTTTTATATGGAACTGACTTCAGTGATGGGGCCCGTGACTTTAATAACTGCACTAAAGTGACTGAGCAACAGATATCGTAAACGTGTCGCGGCCGCACCGTATGCATCCGTATATGTTCCACTTTTAAACCTATACTGCGACGCTGCCGGGCTTCAATATACACCACGCTTTCAAGTTTATCTCTTTGTAGTGTCCTAATCTGCCGAGCCCGCGAGCTTCCTGAAGCTGTTGCAGACGACGCCGACGGGCGCGCGTCGTTCTATCGGACGCGACCTTCACCAGCGGTCGTGCAACGCCACGCGCGCCAAACCTGACGCGACGTAAATACGCCCGCGCCGTGCATGGCCTCCGAGACAGCGACGCCGCCGTTACAAGTCTCCGCCGCTATGCAAAGTTTACGGCTAGGCACGCGAAAGCCGCCAGAAGATAAAGCGGCGCTGGCAAGCAGAAATTGCATAGGGGATTGCGCGTCTTCGCGCAATAGCCTTGAAGTCGGAGTTCTTCCGTCACTCTATAGTTGCGAAACTCCTGACAGGCACCTCGTATCAAAATCCAAACACAGCAGCGGCCAGGATCGCGGAATTAACTGACTGTAGCGCTACCTACCGGCAAAGAAACAAGCTATGGGGCTTCGCTGCACCAGCTCGATAGCTTGATGAAGCGGCAAGTGTGTATAAGTTCGCGGTTTGCTTTCTGCGGGGGTGCTATTCTGTACACTGTCAAATACCGCCATTGGTCAACTTTGATTGGCCAAGAGAGCCGCTATGGCCTCCCTGATTGGCCTAAAACGCCGAGATTACAAATTTTGACAATATGGCGGAATTCGACGGTGCCCAGAATAGCACCCCAGCTTACATACGGGCACAAAACTCGTCGGCCTTTCCTAAAAGTACTTCTAACACTGACTCCGAAATTTTTTTCTCAAAAATTTTTCAGTTTTTCGTGTGTATATATATACGCACACATACAAACGCACGCACGAACATACACTAAGAGTGGTGGAACTCTCCCTGACCAAAAAAAAAAAAAAAAAAAGAAGTCTGGGTACGCCCATGTCTCCAATACTATAGCCGCAGTAACTTCTGGAATCACAGCAATTACTGGCAATGCAGCGTGCTTTGTGTCAGCGCTCCCAGGTGGCGCATCGGTCTGCTAACCTCCCCACGCTTGTCAGTGGAAATGCCCGGGTGTTGTAACGGAGTTTCACAACTGGCGTGCTTTTATAGTACGCCGCCGATCGATGTGCGCCGCAGACACGCGGGGGCGTCGCCCTCGTTCGCCTCGGCAGCGGCGGTTCTTATATCTCGTGTGCTTGCGATTACAACGTGACTGACGCGTATCGCGCCGTGGAGAGAGGGCCTCCGCGGAGCTTGAAAGCACCTATACTTTGCTGCTGACAGTTGACGCTGCGCCGTGCTCCCGACTGGGCTGCAGAAATAAGCGTCTCTTCCACTACATAACCACAAACAACTGCTGACAGTCGTAGGACGGTACGTAGTACGGCGCTTTTCCTTAATATCCATCATCCTCTGCTAAGTCTTCGCTGCGCGAGCAGTGCTAACGGTGTCTTAGTGCCTCTCTGCGCGTGTACAAGTGCCTTGCAGCGCGAAACTTCGTAGTACTTAGCGCGAAACTACTACGTAGTAAACTGCGTGAGCGCTCCGTAAGCACTACGTAAGTAAAAACGGAAGCGCTCAGAATAATTGTCACGTTAATTCTTGAAGACCGTTCCTTTCGAGTTGTCATGAACGTTAGCTTTACTACTACATATTTTCGCACTACGTAATACGTAGCGTAGTTAACATGTATTGAACTACGTGCTACGTAGTTTACTGCACATAATACGTAGCGCGTAACTATACAGTAGTAAAGCTAATATAATAATATCTGGGGTTTAACGTCCCAAAACCACGATATGATTATGAGAGACGCCGTAGCGGAGGGCTCCGGAAATTTTGACCACCTGGGCTTCTTTAACGTGCACCTAAACCTAAGTACACGGGCCTCAAACATATTCGCCTCCATCGAAAATGCAGCCGCCGTGGCCGGGATTCGATCCCGGGACCTTCGGGTCAGCAGTCGAGCGCCATAACCGCTAGACCACCGTGGCGGGGTAGTAATAAAGCTAACGTTGAAGACAACTCGAAAGGAACGGTCTTCATGACTGAGCGCGCCAATTATATTCGGCGCTTACGTTTTCGAGTTAGTGACGTTCGTACCGTCTGCAACATTAGTGCTGTTCGAAAAGAAATCTGAAGGAACTTGCAGACCTGAAGGTCACGGGATAGAACCCTGGCCGCGGAGGCCGCATTTCGATGACGGCAGAATGTTAGCGGCCCGTGTGCATAGATATAGGTGCAGGTTAAAGAACTTCTGGTGGTTGAAATTTCCGGAGCCCTCCACTACGGCGTCCCTCATAATCATATCCTGGTTTTGAGACGTCAAACCCCAATTATGATAATTAAGTGGCCCAGGACGTCTCGTTGTGACTGAGACGCCCGAAGTAGAACACAAGTTAATGTCAGGCAAAAAAAAACAAAGCTAAATATGACCAAAGAATAATAAGAACGCTAGACTTCAGCGTTCTTACTGTTCCGTGGTGTTGCTGTTTTAGCCGCATTCTTTTTCTTTTTTTATAACACGCTGGAAATGCGTCAAACGACAGCGAACTTAGTCTGTCTTCATTGCAAAAGACACAAATACATCGAATTGCCTCAGAATAACGGAATACAATTTCTAAACATTTCCTTAAGATTTCAGAAGAGCCACGTATACGCTGGCAGTATTCGCCTAGACCTTCAAAACCGCAGTTAAAACTCTTCGATGAAGCATTCTAAGGTTGTAAAAAAAAAAAGGTATAGCCATGGTATAGCCTCAATTAAGTCTTCCCTCACCAAATCGTGTGTGCACAAAATGAGTGCCATTTTTAACGCACAGGTTACGCGTCTTTAAGACGTAGGTTATCCTCGCGTTGCACTGACCACTGTCGCTCAACGTTTAAAGAAGTCGATTTTGTTGAATCCGAGCATGGTTGCAGAAAGCGATAGGAAAAAAAAATCACAGCATATCCACGGAGTGAATGATGATGAGTGGGCGAAGCTGCGGAGGTTCATCGGTAAACCGTGAATCTTCCGTGAATTCTGCCCAGTACATCATCACCGACGTGAGATCGGGCGCGTTTATACTAAAGGTTCGATGAGTTATGACGACTTGCAGCGCACTTCAATTTTACATGTACGCAGTGAATTTTCATTGTTTAGAAAACCATTGCTTAGAAAACATCTGGCGTCTTTCGTTAAGCAGCTGGCGTCTTTTCGTTTTGCTTTAGAAACATATGGCGTTCTTTCGTTTTGCTTTTACAAAACATCTGGCGTCTTTCGTTGGTTTATTTCATCAATCAACGGCGTTTTGAACAAAATTTTTATTGTTTAATCACGCACAGGAGAAATCTCACCAGGCACTACCTTGGAGGTAAAGAATGGCTGCTAATGGGAATGAGAGACAGAAGAAGTCGGCTTTAGCTAACGCTGCGAATTTTTTATTGTTCAACAACGCACAGGAAAAATCTCCCACCGGCACCACCTTGCAGGTCAAAGCGTAAGACTGGTTACATACTACGCTACGAGGGACGAACGGGTGCCGCTATAAGGAGCTTCGCCCCTAAAACGTGTCATAGGTATTCCTTACATTCATTGCATATCTCACAGGCTAAAGAAAGTGGGTGGTAGATACGGTGTTAATGTTATTTTTACGGCTGCTAATAAGGTAGGAGGTTTGTGCCGCTGTGCAGAGAGAGAATGAGCGAGTAATATAGACAAGAAGCGGACCGACATTCGTTTCGTAAAACACGCCAACAAATTAACTGATTGTCGTACAGGTGTGGCATATAGGGTTCCTTCTAGCGGCGGCCGCTTCTACGTGGGACGGACGATCAGCTGTGTTAACGAGAGATTATTGGAACATAAGAGGTCGCTAAACGGAGGCTCACCTTCTAATCTTTCTTTACATTGTTGAAAGTATAGGTGCATGCACGCCAAAATTCGATGAATGCGCAGTTCTGTACCGGCACAGAAATGAAGGAACGCGTCTAATGATTCAGGCATGGTATGGCATATCGATAACAGTGGTAGCGCATGCGTGAGCCAACCGTCAATTGAATTGCATATAGAAGAAGTGAAATGCCTTATCTTTCACGTAGACGCCCCCCCCCCCCCCCGCGTGCCGGATTGATAGGTTTGCCGATTTCCTGGGCATGCGCAGATAAGTTTTCGTGCCTTCTTTCTTTTCCGCCGTTGTGCACCTTTGCAGTTGTTTAGTCGGCGTTTGTGTTGTCTTGACTCCTTTCTTGTATCCGTGTTTGCACTTCCTGTCTTTTAGAATGAATACTTACCAATTAGCTCAGCTCTCTGTTATTCTGATCTGTCTTGCTGTCAATCATTTTATGTTGTGCATTGCTCAATTATTTGAGGCAACGTCATCTCGGTTATACGAGTAGCTGGGCTTGTCGGTGCATGGTCACACTCGAAGAAAGCCACAGAAATAAAAATAACTGAAAGGCAGAAACTATACAAAGTGACACAGACGTGGCTGTGTCACTGTCTCGGCGTCTCATTTTTTCCCGTACTTCCACGTTTTAGTGGCCTTATTCAAGTGCAACCGAGCACCAACAAGCCCAACAAACAACTCTCTTGAATTGCTGCTTTGTATCCGGGAAAGGCAAGCAGCGGAGGTACGTGCATACTCAGGAAAAGAAGCCATTCATGTTGGTCTATCGGATCAGGTGATACCTCAGCTTCGTTGGCCAACCGCCTTCACAGTGTGGATTGGAGCCCAATTTCTAATTTTTCTTTTTTTTTTGTTTTATTTTCGTTACAGTGTCTTGCGGCGTCACCATGCCCGACTATCGTCGAACGAGACTGTACCGGGTGAGCGGTCACGCCGTCAGCGGCGTCAACTGGAGGCCCACCCGGTTTGCCGAAGACGTTCCGCAGGCTCACGTGTGTTGCGTGTGCGGAACGATTCCTGCGAGCACGGTGCTGCTTCCCTGCGCACACTTACTGTGCCAACCGTGCCTAGAAGGCAGCGCCGGTCAAGGGACCGGCTCGTTGTGTCCCATAGACCAAGAGCCTTTCGATGATCACGAATGTCACGTGATTCCTACGCCCACCAGGAAGGCAAGCCGCCTCAAGGTGCGATAACATTTCTGTATATTCTGTACGCTATACTCGGCTACAAACTAAGAATAAATACAAGCGCCGCCCGCAAAGCCCCGGCGCGCTTGTCAATCACCTAACAGAGTCGTGCAAGCAGGTTTCCTTTCGCACCGCAAGTACTTTGTCCGTACTAATGTAAATACCAGGTATATCGTAAACTAAAGGTCCTTCGTTCCTACGTAAAATATGACCTTTGGCTAAGCAATGATGTCAGAATCTCTGATAAAACTTGCCAGAAAGTGGCAGTTTTCATCTTAAAACCAGCGACACGAACATGTCTCTCTATAGCTACACCAACTATCTCAGGCATTGTAAGCGCTTGACGTCACGGAAATCAGCAGATGTAATTGGTGGAACGTCCGTGATGGGACGGCGATGGCAGTGGGTGGAGCTTGTATTATTTACTCTTAGCTTGTAACCGAGCCTAGCATGAAAGCTCAGTTAACTGGGATTCTTTTAGCTTTTTTTTTCTGCCTTTCTTCTCCGTGTATCTACTCAACTCTCGAGTCCGTTCATCATTATCAGCCTATTCTGTGTCGACCGCAGGACGAAGGCCTCTCCCAAGATCTCTCAACTTACCATGTGTTGCAGGATCACATGCCATTCGGCGCCTGCGAACTCCGCTTTTGATCACCCCACTTAGCTTAGATTTTGTTTGTTAACTCGATGAGCAATTCTATTAAAGCCTTTTTGGCCGCTGCCCAAGCGCTAGCTGCTCTAACATTGAGTATTAACTGCACGCGTAATGATCGCCATTTCGCATAAGCTGACAATAGCAGAGAAAACGTGCACACCGTATACATTTCGTTGATGAGGGACAATATTTTCGAGAAGTCCTTGAATCTTTTTTTATTGCGATAGCAATTATATGGACAGTCTCGGCTGAATTTTGCCGTCGCCGTCGTCATGCACCGTATATGTATAAGTATGTACATATGTAAAAGCCCCAAAGAAAAATAATTCAGAAAAATGCTTCCGAAGCGCGGAATCGAACCAGGGACCTCTTTCTCTGCAGCGAGGGGCGCTAACCACTACGCCACGAGACGCAGATCCTCCACGTAGCTAACGGCGAGCATTATATACACACCCTTTACCGCTGGACGGACTCAGAGACGGTAGGCGCTTATAAGCGTTTCTTCATTACCAGCGAGATGGCGCTAGGAGCGCGACGGGCGCATTTAAAAGTCGTCGGCGAGCTCGCTCGCTTCTTCTTATATTTGCGCAGGGAGAACCTTGCCCTTCCGCTGTCTGCTCGCGCGGTTTTCTCGTGGTGAGGGGAAGAGGGATGTTTCACGCTTTCACCGTGATGTCCGCGCTCATGTTACGGAGCGTACGAAAGTCACTCGAGCTCAAGGGACACCGCTAAACGAACAAACAGAAGATGAGCGCGAACTATCAAGTGTCACAGCTCGACACTTGAAGCACGCTAGTTTCCTTCGCTGCTTCGGCCGCCTTTGCAACAGGAGCGCTGTTCAAACTGAGAGTATCCATTGGCGACCCTCACTTCGTATAGCATTAGTTTCTTGCTATCGCATTCATTGCTTCGCCCTTGCGGCGAAACTGACTTTTTTTGTCTTGTTTCTTTTAGGCTCACTGCTGGAATGAAGCCGCGGGCTGTGGATTCGTGGGTCCTTTGGAAGCTGTCTTGCTGCACTTCGAGCAAGACTGCTGCTTTCACGTGATCGAGTGCCTGCGGTGTGACGAGACAGTGTTGCACAAAGACCTACCGGCACACTACGTCACCGCCTGCCTCGCCGAGACCGCCTCAGCAAGCACGGAGCAACCAGCCTCGCAAGGTAACGCGCTGACCAGCGAAGACTTTAACACTGCGGTGAGTGACCTGAAGAGGCTACTCATCAACCCACACCACGACCAACTGCCAGCCATGCAGTCTCAGGTCAACGAACTCGTGGAAAACTCGAAGATGCAGGGAACGCGGATGCTCGAAATCGCCCGCTCAATCGAAGATTTCCAAGGAACGCTGAGAGACGAGCTGACCCGACTTGTTGATGGTATGTCGTCGATGTCATCGCTCTTGGAAAGTCTACGGTCAGATGAGCACCAGCGTGACTCATCAAAACAGGAACAGTTCCAGAAGAGCGGTATGGATTCTGACAGAGCAGTCGCTCAAGACTCCATGCCTTGGAACCTGGAGAAGAAGGTTATCCTTCGCAAGTTGGAAGTCCTGTTCCACGCGAACATTGCCTCCTTCGAAGACGTGCGTCAGGGAATGCATGCAGGCAAGCGGACGCCTACCGTTTCTTGCAGGCCGGTGGGGCCATCGTTTTGTCACGTGATGAACAGGACACTGACCAGTTCACTTCGCCGTGGAGGAGAGTGGGAACGCGCGACGTACCTGGTGACCGTCAGAAATGCCTCCGAGTTATTGGCCCGTCCAGGACCGTGTCGCAAGTTCGCAGCTGTAACTCAGTGCCACTGTCGGGACACGTACTTCGTAATCTACTTCTCATCTGGAAAGAGAAGTGGAGTTGAGTGTTTGATACTCAGTATCGAGTGTGGCGGCTTTCTGGAATCATCGCACCTGGTGTCGGGAGCGTTCAACGTGTCGGTGCTTCACGATGAACAAGATAAGGATCGCCCCATGCAGAAACTATTATCGGGATTTCCGTTTACTGGCTTGCACTTCAAGACTGAGCTGCTCACGTTGAAGTCGGAGGGTTTCCTCCGAGACGATGAACTGAAGTTTCAGGTTGCGATTGGTCAGTAACTGTGGCCCTTGGACCAGGCTCTTCTATTCCGACGTATGGATAAGCGGTCTTCAATTCCTCAAAAATGAGAGCCCTGCTTGCGGAATGAGTAGCTAGGAGAGCAGTCAATCCGAGACTGAACGTTTACTACAGAAGCCTCTACGCAATTCGATGCGGATATGAGACACACACTCAAACAATGACCAATAGATATATAGTTGAAATTTAAGCTCAAGTTAGAACTGTTGCTCGGCTGCTGAAAAGAAGGTCGCGGGTTCGATCCGGGCCGCGGTAATCGCCTTTTAGATGGCGACGAGAATGCTAGAGGCCCGTGCACTTAGGTGCACGTTAAAGAAACCCAAGCTGTCTAAATTGCTAGAGCCCTCCACTACGGCGTGCCTCATAATCATATCCTGGTTTTGGCACATAAAACCCCAGCAATAGTTGTTATTAAGCGAGAACTATGTATTTATCAGGAATGATGGTAGTTTTACATTCATACGACGAGTAAATTATGGATCTTCAAATATGTGACTGATCTTCAGAGACAGTATTAGTGATCACATCTTGTGGCAATACATTTCTGCTGTACAAGGTATCCCGGAAGTTTCAGAAAGGGTGCAAAAGAGCATTTATGTGTTTTCATGTGCTAAATTGTTTTGTTGATACATTTTAAGGAAACCATAGTATCAATTCTTGCGAAGTGAAAAGTGCGCCATGCTAGAGCCGGGAAGGGCCCGTTTGCTGCGACACTGGTCGCAGGATAGGCACGCCCGTTACACAGAACACACAGTGAACTACATAGAACCCTTATTCTAAGCGAAGCGACATTGATAACGCACTTAATAGACATTTCGCTTCCGCTATGATCACTCAGTACCCACTGTAGGTTCCACGTTTATCGTATTATCTCAACGTTTGCACTTTTCTTCTTAGATCCTAGTTCTTTGTTGTGCATAGGTTCATTCTGTCATAGCATGTAACCGGGCCGGGTTCACATTCCATTGGCCCTTAAAGATTAAAGCTAGCAAATGAAAAGATATCGCAAGCTCTTGCTTCGACGTAAACCGCAGGGCATTGACGTAAACAGCAGGGAGATAAGGTATCAATCAAATAGTACAAAAGATAAGAGGCATCACTCCCCTGACGAACCAAGGCACCGACCCGCGTCTGCCATGTAGCCGTGGCGGTACCCTCACTGACCTTTCACTGCAAAGCCGTTGCGCAAGATTGTTAGATGCGAAACATCTTATGGCGAAGTTCAATCCAGTGGTGGTGTGCGGCGTGACCACCCTTACTGCGCATGCGCAAATCCTCTCCACACACCTCCTCTCTAAACATCGCCTCTCAACTCCCCCGCTCCCCCTCTCCACTCCCCCTCTGAAACGCGGGCTCGACATGGCGAAACGCTGCTTCGCATTGCCTCATGATCCCCTTTAGCGGGAGATGGTGTAATTTTTAACTCCCTTGCAATTCCCGACAGCCAACTCCGCTTTGTCTCTTTGCGGCTTTCGGGTGCGTTACTAATGCCGGCGCAGGGCATTCGAAATTTCGAATGCAGTTTTGCGTTTCAAATGGGATGATTAGTCAGGTTTAGACGTGAGTCGAAGGTAAGCGGCACTCGGGTCAAGCATGAAAAGCGAAGAGCGAGGCAGTACTGGTTCAGACTGACCGCATTTCGCTTGAATTCAGAGAAGTGCAGAGCGAAATTACTTCTGAAGCACAGAGTGTTTGCACTGACGTCGCTGAAACAGCCCTGTTAGAGCACCAACATGGGGGGACGCGCACTTTGTGATGTCACGTTAATGTTATCAGTACATGGCATGCTGGTTCCTTCGTTATTCATGCACGGAGGCCCAATAACGTTCCAGAGAACCTATTTTTTGCTGAAAAAACAACTCTGATGCCTGTTTTTTGTGCTACTTTTTTAAACAATGAGACACCCTATGCAAATACGGAATTACCGCTGTTTTTGAAAGTGGTTTTTTTGGCTGTTTTAAGCCTTCTAGAAGACCTTCGGCAAAAAAACTGAACAAAAAAACAGCCAAAAAAACTGAACAGCCAAAAAAAACTGATTAGTCGTCAGGAAAAGAGCCCACTTTCAAAAACAGCGGTAATTCCGTATTTGCATAGGGTGTCTCATTGTTTAAAAAAAGTAGCACAAAAAGCAGGCATCAGAGTTGTCTTTTCAGCAAAAAATAGGTTCTCTGGTATGTGCAATAAGGTGAAGAGAGAAGACAGAGGGCCTCGCGTGTATGATAAGAAACACGCCAAAAAGTTTGTTGAATGCTGTCATAACGCGGTATACGAAATCCCCCTCTCATGCGGTCGCTGCTACATCGGCCAAACTGGTCGGTGTGTTAATGACCGCCTCAGGGAACATCGCAATCTAATGCGGGGTTCTGTGGGCAGCCACCTAGCTGCGCACAGCTCCGTATGCGGCTGTCATGCAATGTTCGATCAATGTAAGATACTTCGGCGATACAGGGATCAACGAGCACGTGAGATTTATGAGGCATTTTGCATTGACAAAAAAGGTGATATGTGCGTCAGCGTGCCTTCGTTAGCGCTCCTCACCAGGGAAATTGCCTATCTGTCTAGTGGATGATGGTTTTATTTTTTTCAGAA
Source organism: Rhipicephalus sanguineus (assembly GCF_013339695.2). Classification (NCBI taxonomy): domain Eukaryota; kingdom Metazoa; phylum Arthropoda; class Arachnida; order Ixodida; family Ixodidae; genus Rhipicephalus; species Rhipicephalus sanguineus. Next base: position 25,758,086 of record NC_051185.1, on the reverse strand, counting down.
GCTTTCATAGAATTCGTGAACAAAGTTCCACGTCACTGTTCTCCTCTCCTTCCTTTCATGTTGCGTGTGCTATATATACCCCCATGTACGGAATAAAACCTTGGTTGTGAGTCAGCGCTTGGTCCGTCTCTTTCACTGTCCCGTGTGTCGCGCTGTTTCTCGTATCGTTGAACATGTACCAACCGGCCCAAATACGCACCATATTGAAGTAATGGGAAAACTTTAACGGCTTCACAGCAGCTTTAGAACGAACAATTGTCTCGAGGGACAGTCCGAGGCGCATGAATATTTATTGATATATACTGAGTATGTGCAGCACAATGAAACGAAGACAGGAGAAGACACATAAACGACATAGACTGGCTATGTCGTTTATGTGTCTTCTCTTGTCTTCGTTTCATTGAGCTGCACATACTCAGTATATATCAAGACATGTACCAACTATATTTAAGCTTCAGGCAGGCATTTTATGCATTTTTAGTTACGGGTATATCGAACTATTTAGCGATGCCCTTTGATTCCGATGTATGCGAGTTTTACACTTAGCCGACAGTGTGCATTCGTAACACATTGGTCGGTTCAGCGAAGCATTATGTGGTGAGGAGCATTGATTTTCCTGGCGTAAACAAATACTTTTTTTCATTATATGATATTTAGGAGATGTTGGTGTTTCTGTATAGCACCGGCTACTTCTTTTCACTTATGATAGGATATGTGAAAAGCACAGCAATGAAAGAAATATTTCACAAAAAACAGCTAGGCAAAAAAAAAGTTATTCACAATGGCGTTTCATATATCGGCTTGATACCGCACGCATGCGATGGAAGCCATGCATGCATATGCTACATATATCGGTTGAGGATGGCCTAGATCCATCACCACGATGTGTTCGGTAGGCACCGGGGACTCCACTGATCTGATGAGAAAATAAGCAATCTGCATCGCTGCGCCTAGTACACACATACTGTGCTCCAAGTAGGGAGGCCGGCTTCGGCGTGACGCTCGCTCGCGTGGTGGCTCGATCACCACAAGCATTTGTTTAAAACAAGAAATAATATTGATTATTCGGCGACTATCACGGAATATTGGAGCTAAACGTTTTTCTAAGGCACCTTTTGGGAAAAGCTGGCTTTTCTGGAACCACAAAACAAGGCCCAAACAGCAGCTCATATGAATATGAAGCAGCAGCTCATATGAATGCTAGCTGTTCCGATCATGTCTCAAACTTCGTCGTCCATAGAGAGCCAGCTTCGTAAACTAATGCGCTTGATACGCCAGCACGGTTAACACAAAAATGAAACCTAATGTACTGTGCGGCTATGCCTGCGCAGTGATCTCATTGAGCTGAAACGAAACTGATTCCCCTTCCTTGCGAACTGCGTGCCCCTTAGTCAAAAAGTGGCCCTTCCCAAAGAAATCAGCAAGTACGCACATTTATTCGTGCGTCCATTAAATCAAGCCACCTGCATTTCCATGGTAAAATCGCATGATCAACGTCTCGCACGCACGTAGAGCCACGGGACTAGGCTAGGTACATCTCGCTTGGAATTTCCTAGGGACAGCACCAAAAAGTGGTCTGGCAACGCGGGCATGTTTTGGTTGCTTTTTAGGCTGTGTTCCAATTCTGGACAGCATCGTAGACAGTCTACGCTGACAGCTTAGAAGACAGCATCGAGGCCATGTTGTCCGACAAATGGAACGCGTCTAGAAGACGTCTACGCGACGTGATACCACCTAGCGTCGAGAAGAGAAAGCTAAGAAAAACAAACGTAAATGTTCTTTCTTTAGCCTCTTTCGTGTTCAAACCTATGAAAAAATTAACGTAGCTTACATTGAGCGCCTGGAAAAGCGCCTACTGGTGTACAGACGACCATACCGGCGAGATCCGAGCTACGCGAGCATTGCGCTCAGCCGCCATCTTGTTTGGACAGCAAAGTAGCCTGCATCGTTTTTGTCTTTCTCGAAGCTGTCTATTTTGCCGGCTACGTGAGAATTGGAATGGGATTTAAGATGGCCGCTGTCCACTTAGCTGTCTATTTAGCCGTCTACGGTGAGTATTGGAACGCACCCTTAGTCGCTCCCATCTGGGCACTACTGGGCACAGGTAAGTCGCGCCATCTCATGTCGGGCTGAGAGTTAACCGTTGCCGTGGCAAAGTGCAGTCGCTAGATGGCGTCAGTCATGTCACTCCAGACAAATTTTTGTTCCAGAACAGTTTATAACAAACTACTCTCTACAACAGGTTGTGAGCAAGTCCACGCCCATAGAGTTTCTTACAATAATACCTAGAGGGGAATCTGGCGCTAGTGTCTACGCGGGCTCCTTGAGACGCGCTTCAACCCAACGTTTATAGAACCAGGTAAGTTGCAAAACTCCCCCCGTCAGCCAACCCGTCGCGCGGCGCCGGGACAGCTTCCGGTTTGGTGGCGCTGGTGGCGCAACAAGCTTCCGCTAGCAGACGAAAACGCGGAGTCTGCGTGGCAAGACGCCGGGGCAGCCGTTTAGAAAGGGCTCGGTTGTTCACTCATCGACTGTATATTATCGAGATTTGTGGTTGCGCTGCCGCTGCAATGTAAAACTGAGTAATATTTAGCAGCGGTAAGGCAAAGTCAGTAAAGCTATGGCTTTCGAGACTGTCCAAGATAACTGACGCTTGATAGCATAGCATACGAGTCTGTCCATTACCCTATAAGAAGTTAACTATATGGCGCATTCTCGTGGCGTAATTGTTTAGCTAAAGTGGATGCTTGGGCGTGTTGGTATTTATATCTTTTCGTTTTGGACTGTGCAAGTATTGAGTGGTGTTAATGAATAAATCTTTGTTGTAAGTCAGCCCTGTTGTTTGTGTAATCCTTTTTCTGGTGCTCCGTAGTTTTTCGCGCTATTTTTTTTTCGATAATTCTTCACTTTCACTTTTTTCAAGTGAGGAGTTTTCACTCTGTACCGCGGCTGTCGTTACTTGTAATTACTGAGTGGTAAAATCGCCGTGTGTGTACTGCACGCCACAATTTCAGTCCTGCTACAGAAAGAAAAATTGTATTTATATTTCGCACGCAACGCAGAGAAACAATTTTTCAGATATTGCATGTATGGTGGGATGCACACAAACGGCACAACTTATTTACAGTCTCAGGCATTAAATCTTATCAAGACAGCTCTAATTAACTCTAAAAAATTATTTACAGCATAATTTTTAGAATCACTCAAATCAAGGCAAGTTCGGGAATATTTTTGGGACGCAGTCTTCGACGAGGCTCCTTTCCGCTGGCGATTTCAACCTTAATTCTTATCGTTGACCATGTGAGTGAAAGTCTTCAGAATGTCTTCCTCATGAAAGTGCATATCACATAAAAGTGATATGTCGGACAGTTTCTTGTCCTTACGAGGAATGACGCGATCCCACGTCGCTCGCTATCAACGGTCCTGTATTTCTCAGGACTGTCGCGACTTTTCATGCAGCGTTGCGAGCCGTCCTTGGGACAGTTATATGTCCCGGATTTATTCCGTACCGTCCAGTTAGAACTTTTTATGTGATCCAACGCACGCCAGACAACGCGCGTCACGCTCCTGAACTAGGGGTGTGCGAATATTCGAAACCTTCGAATATTCGTCGAATATTACATTAGAAATATTCGTATTCGATTCGAAAATCCTGTATCGGAGAAGTTTCGAATATTCGATAACTTCGAATATTCGAAAAATTCCAATATGCGATTCGATTATCATGCATAAAATAACTCGTCTTCCACATTTCTGCTGCGTTCGTATAGCTAAAAACGTTGCCGAGAGCAGCGATAAACATCGTAAGTACACGGAGGCACGATATCTGCCTGCGACGAGCGCCCCAATACCTATGATTTATTGCTGGTGCATCTCCGACGTGCAGCGCTGTTGGCGATCATGTAACCGTACATTTTCAATATTATGCGGCCGTAACGTGCCGCACTACCACTCGTTCACTATGCGGGATCACTTCTGAGGAAAGACAGTGACCCATGTGACTGGTGGCGGACTGTAGGCACCTTCAGATACCCCAGTCTGGCAAAGCTTTGCCCCATGTTCCAAGCGAGCATGCCTTTTCAGTGGCAGGGGGGGGGGGGTTGTCTCTGTTAGAAGGGAGCGCCTGCTGCCTGATCATGTGGAGCAACTCATATTTCTTCATGATAATATCTAGTCATTACTTGCATTGTGCCGTGATATTTGCTTGTGTTGTGATGTGCATTGTGCTAGCCTGGACATTGTGTTCTGGAGATAGCAGTGTATGTTATGTTGCCAGTCAGGCTGTTAATGTTTTCTTTTTTTTTTCAAATAGCTACATGTTAAATAAAATATTGTTACTGTGGAGGCATTGTTCCTTTGATATTCGATATTCGATTTGATATTCGAAGGTGGATATTCGTATTCGATTCGTATTCGAAAAATTTGATATTCGCACACCCCTATCCTGAACACAAAGTTCTCGCGAATAGCACGCACGAAGCAATGTTGCAGTGGCTAGCGGTGGCTGCGAAGGGCTTCAGTTACGTTGTCTGAACTTCTGTGCGAAACGCGGCAACTTTTATGGGTACATTCTCCAGCAAGAGGAAGTGCTGCGAGCAGAACGTAGCCAGCTGAAGAGGCCAAAACAATAGAAAATGCCCCCCCCCCCCCCCGTCCCGACTCCCTTCATTGAAGAGTTGGTAACGGTAGGCACAAAAGAAATGTGGTGTCTTGGAACACAATATGTCGGCATGGTGAAGACACGCAGCATATCCGAAGCACAACAGAGAACGCCAAGGTGTTCGCGCAGAAAGCAGCCTCCACGGATACTGACGCGACGCACCGCAACGCCGGCTGAAGAGAGCGGAGTGAGTGAATCCTGTTGCGACAGCAGCGCCACATCTGTCGCTGATGGCGGCGGCGCCGCGCAACATCGCTCAGTTTTGCAACTGACCTGGTTCTATAAACGTTGCTTCAACCACCATGGGAATGATGGGAAGTACAGGCTTCGGATTTGCTTCGGATGGATTAGGTTCTCGAGATTCGCAACGCTTGTTTGCCGAGTGTAAAACAAAGTGATATGAAGTTAATTCCAATTAAAACTTGCTTCATTCTTTTGTATGTAAAACTTATTGCAAAAAGTTGGCGTGACCATGAGATGAAACTGAAACCTGCACAAATTCAACCACCATGGTATGCATTGCTCTGCAATTGTGTTCCAGATTTGGCATCACCAAATAATGAATTATTTTTGTACAACACTTGAAAATAAACACGCTTGTTTTTCCCTGGAAAGTACGCATTATCTATTTATGGAAATAACAGTACTGTATTGAGTGAGAAACACTTAACGTATCGTCTGCTGCGATGCCAGGTGCGTCTGTTCAAGTGGTCTGCCTCCAACGCATCTCTCGTTTTGTTGTGAAGTCGAGTCAGAGGAGCGTGACGGTGCGTCTACTTAGCTTCGCCGTCGTTTTGCAGCTGATTTGAACGAGTTTTGGTAAGACGCGCTTATCAAACAAACGTGAACTCGATGCAGTTTGCTGCACTGACATGGGACGCTACATCTGTGCGCAACGGTGAGTGCACGACGCTTTGCTAAAACTGTCAAATACAACCTGTAAAGCTGCAGCATCGCAGCAAACCAAGAGGTCTAGTGGTCTTCGGCCTCTTTGAACAACAAAGGCGCTTCTTGAGTGCTTTGAAACGTACCCCACTACCCAAGCCTCGCGAAGAACGAAACTGAAACTGTAGAAAAAGATCCGTAGACAGTTCGCTAGCTAACGCTATCCAATCCGAAGCCTGTACTTCCCATCATTCCCATGGTGGTTGAACGATCGCAGCGCCAGTTTCCTCTCTAGGGTATTGTATGAAACTCTATGTCCACGCCCAAACGCCGGTTCTCTGGTGAGCGAATACCAATCTCGGAGGCTATGATTTCACCGGCTGCAAGCGTCGAAAGCCGCTTGAGATTCGAGAAACGGAAGAAAAAAAACCGTCATGTTGCCGCGCTACAGTTACTTTATATGATTACTGTAGTTACTTAGTTCCTCCACTATAGCTCCATTTCGAGCCATACTCTTCATGCAGGCACTACAATAGAGTCACATACCAAGGTTACTAGACTAGCTACTCTAGTAACGTTGTCATATACAGTAACCCTTTTCGGCACTAAAGTTATGCGACAACCCCTCTGGCTTTATATGACTCTAAAGCCCTAGAGAAACATAATGTTGCGCTAGATTTAGAGTAAATGCTCCCGAAATGTAGCATATATACAGTATGAGAGGAGGAAGAGGAGGAATAAATTGTATGTGCTATTGCATTCCTACTCCCATTTCGTATCAGTCAGAGACGCGTACGTAACGCGGTACAAGTATTCGATCACTTGTAATCAATTCCATTTTCTTGTAATTTTGTGATACAATCGATTACTTTTTCTTAAGTGTAACGTTGTGGGTAATTCCATTGCATTTTCTTGTAAGTGACCACTGGTAATAAATTCCTTTTTTTTTTTTGCGAAAATCAAGTTGTAACCCGTCTTCCACGGCAGTTCTCGTCCCGAAACATATGCGACCGCTCTTTAGTGACTCCCCGTCCGGTGAGACAGGTGGTTCCCACGGAACCTTTTTTTTTTTTTTTTCACGTTTCCCTTGGTCTTGCCTGCGACGCGTTCCCCGAGCGCCAGCAGCGGAGAGCGAAGCTTCGTAGAGGAGATGGACATTTGCATCGAAGCAGTGGTGTACCAACTCGTTCGCGAGTGGGGGGGCTGGCGTCGCTATATATATATATATATATATATATATATATATATATATATATATATATATATATATATATATATATATATATATATATATATATATAGGTATACGCTTCGGTCTCCGATCGAACCGTCGACAAATAAACTGTTTTTTAGGAGCGTATATCTTTTTCTTATTTATTTTACGGCAACCGAAGACAGACTCTTCATAATCTACGTATATATATATTTATTAATTAATTAATTTATTTATTTGAGGCTATTTTTGATACTCATAGACCTCATCACATGACTTGCTTTGCAAAACTGTTTGTTTTAAATCAAGGAAGAATCTGCACAAACAGATTGTGCAGGCGGGCCGCCCTATACCGCGACAACACAGCAGTGTTTAATAACATTTTGGAAATATTACCGTGATGTTTAAGAAGTACACCCAAATTTAACCTGATCATCTGAGCATTCCATCAGCAAACTTTTAGTTTGGCGTTGTAGATACGATGAGTATGAAGAACCTGCTATGACTCTAGTACCTTAAATTCTCACTTATTAAACAAAACATGTGGCTGACAAAGCAAGGTACTTCGCATGCGGAAGGCTTCAGGATACGCCGAGTGCCAAATTTTTTTATTGTTAGAGCCCTCTAATATCAAGTTTTTCTCAAGAAGAAGACCAAGTTCAGTCGATTAATACTTAAGCAAACCAGATTGAGCTGCTTGTGTATAGTTATAAGATTACAAATAACTACGAATTTATATACTAGGTGTCGTTCCCTGCCCTCCTACTTTTCCCAGCTTGGGTGGGGGGTGGACGAAAAAGCGGTGAAGTGACTCTGTACTCCTCCCCCCTCCCCGGTTCCTTCAAGTAAATAGCCTACATAAACTGTGTAAGCTCAAATTTTTCTTGCAGAAATGTGCGCGATTATAACATTAAACTACCCCGCATTGTGTCCTTCCGTATAAGTCGTTAGCTGTTAATGATTGGTCGAAATTTTCTGGGTCATGCTCACAGCACCTGCTCGTCAAATGACGCAACGAATGGCGCATAAGTGATCCACCGCGTAATTACCACGTACGCATGACTGCGTAAAAATATTAATGAACTGTTTTCAATACGGCGTATTGTTTGTCATTGGTACTTCGCTATTCGTCAAAAATGTTCAATGTGCCATAAAATCTGCTCCAATTGTTACGCGACGTCGCAAGTCTGCGAAAACTCGCGACGTTAAAATGAAGTGTGCACAATAAGCAGCACATTACTGCGCTGAACAATAACTAATTTTTTTCAGAATAGCCAGACAATGTCTCTTTAATCAAATTGGCAGCGGCTGCTTATAGCAGCGGGCGAGATGGATTCATATGTATATGATAGATACTTTTGAGTTGTAGTATAATGATGCTGAGCTGTTTTTGCACATGTACAACTTTGTGTGAACTCATTGTTGCTGACAAAAAGGTAGAGAGAGAAATAAACATTATTAGCAACAGACACAATCCTTTGCAGGTAGGCAGCCTTCTTAGTCCAGAAAACCGTGGACTCTGATCATCTCCCTGGTGGGGTAGATCAAATAACGGGGCAAACTTTAAAGCTGGGCTTCTCAATGTACTCGAGTCTACTGCCTTGTTACAAGCCGCCACGATCGCTGCAGGCTACCATATGATAAGCCGAGTGAAGCAGGCTCATAGGAGACTACAGTGGGAATATATTTTAGCTGTGTTGGCCAGGCACAACTAAAATACTGGACACTTCTGCACACTCATCAGCTCACAGCAGCTTAAATATGGAGCAGTCGCGATGCTATTCGTTTTCAAAGAAACTGAATTTCCTGAATAAAGAGAGCGTTTGATTGGGCTTTAAAACGTTTACTGGTTCCCGCCCATATTTCCGTCGCGGATTACTTAAATTTCAGGCCAGGGAGGACAACATAAAATCATGACAGATTGCTGTAATGTTAAGCCCCTGCTGAGCGATAGCCTCCTCTGCAATGCTCGAGCGCAAGACGCACAAGCATGGAATATGCAGCCCGCACCACAGGTAGCCTACAGTGCGCGGTCATGACACACGGAGGACAGTCGTCACAGCAGAATCGTAGGACCAATTTTATTACAAAATTGCGTTATTGCTGCGTTCAAGTAAAACTTTGCCTGACTTGTTAGTTTCCCAGTCTGCAGCGGACAATAACCACTGTCGAAGGTGGGGAGACAGAGCCCCCCAACATATTTCAGTGGGGGGGGGGGGGGGGCTAGCGCCCCCCTTGCCCCCCCGGTAGATACGCCTATGCATCGAAGCTCTGCGCAACTATGAGCTGATGTGCAAGGTGTTTCTACGTTATAATATCACCCTCCCCTCCAGCACATGTATTGAGAGAGTGTTCAGTGTAGCAGATGACCTCTTAAGGAGGAAACGTGGAAGGATAAGTGACGACAACTTTGAAAAACAACTCCAGTTGAAAGTTAACAACCTGTAACACTATATCATAGCCACAGTAAGCCTCCCAACCTTCACGCAAGCCTCCAGCCTTCCCTCTACCATGCAAGCCACATAAGTTCGTTGTAGTTTGAGTAAACTTCTGTTATTGTGTTACGGCAATAAAATTTTGAAGGAAAGTAACGCAACAGTAGTCGATTACACTTCTGTAATTGCTCAGTTACTTTTCTGGGGCTGGGATTGACCACTGTGTTAAGTTGCATTTTAAAGGAAGTAGTTGTAATTGTGATCTGTCACTAATTTTCTGTAACGTGCACAAGTCTGGTATCAATAGCATATGGAGTAGTTCTATGTGACAAAGGTACGTCGCGCCATCCTATTCAGCGCTTCGAGTTAACTTGTGACCTCTGAGATCCCAAACGCACAAAGACCGAGGCCACGTTTAACCGCTTCCGTTTTGAAGCACATCCTCTAGATGGCGCCAGGCATTTTAAATAGGAATATATTTTTGTTGAGCTGAGAGAAACACTGCATGGCCTCTGGCATTATATGGCTCTACAGTAACCTAGAGGGGCTCTGTGTGGCACTAGAGTTGCCGTATATGCCACCATATATGCTACTTTAAGTAGCATATAAGGTGGCTATACAGTAACTGTGTTGATGAAGATGATGTTTTACTGTATCCCTTCCAGCGGGAGGGTATAATCGAACCCCAGCGCATACATAGATGAGAAATAACGCCCACTCCATACTACTGTGTTCTAGAAGTATTCTAGTTCCCTGTAACCACACTGGAGAAACAGGTACATCGCGCCATCTTAAGCAGCGGTTCGACTTAACTTCTGGCCTCTGTGATCCCCTGCACAGAATGACCGAGACCACGTTTAACCGCTTCCGTTTTGAAGCAATCCTCTAGATGGGGCCAGACATTCCAAACCGGCATATATTTGCCCTTTCTAACGGTTGCGTGTGGTGCCCAGCACATGCGTATAAAGAAAAATAACACAAAACACACTGGAGGAGAAAGGGGTGCGTCGCGCTATCTTAAGACGTGCTTCGAGTTAACTCTTGGCCTCTGTGATCCCTCACGCCGACAAAATGCAACGTTGTGTAACGTTCAACCTGTGCCGTTTCGAAACACGTCCTCTAGATGGCGCCATGTATTCCATACCGGAATATTTTTTGTTCGCCTGCAGGAGGAAGAACTTGTTTCGACATGACCGGCGCCAAACTAAACGGATACGAAAGCAAAACAAGTTTGCGAAATTGCGAGAAAAGCAAAAAGGAAACGAAACTGCGGCTTGTCAGTCTATCCTTCCCGCTGCTCTCAGTGTAATTACGCCCGGAGCATCGGCGATTATCAGGACCCAAATGCCGGACGTCTCTCTCTTTTATTTTTCTTTGATTACTTTGCCTGGCCGAAATGGAATTCGCTCTCGAAATGAGTATGGTCTAACGAGTCGTGCCTGTTCCCTAGGCTCGCTGCCTGATTAACATTACGCTGTCCAGAGCGGCAGAGTTCGTGGTCAAGGAAAATGTAGATGTTTCCACTGCCTCACAGTAATTTTTGACCGGAAAATCAGCGCTCAAGATGGAATTGTCGGGGGTCCATCCTTTTTCGCCTCTCCAATGCTCTCATTATTTCTCGCTAACGTATCTTTTCTTTGTTTTGTTTTTCTTTTTCTCTTTTTTTTTTCTTTCTCGTTCATTCCGACGCGAGCAACGCTTTCGTTATTATTAGTAGTTTGTCCGTGTCGTCATCCGTGAGGCTTAATTTTCGATTCTAATTAAACTAACAGCGCGGACTAATGCGGTGTGTCCAATTTCTTGCTTGTCCGGTTTTAATCACGAAGGAAGAAAATAACAGGCACGAATTGTACCGCAGCGGGGAAATGTACATGCTGGTCGCTTCTCGTGAAGTTATTTGACTGTGTGTACAACTGCATTACATATCAGCTTACAGTGCTTCTTTCATTATTGCCATTAATCCTAATAGTTTGTCAGTTTTTTCTTTGTTCTTTGTTTTGTGTGTGTGTGTTCTCTTATGAAGTCTAATTTTCCATTTCTAATTAAACTACGAGCGAGGAAGCAAAACGCGCGATGCCCTTTTTTTTTGTTGTTGTTGTCCAGGTTTCGTTTCTGTTTTGTTTTGTTTTCTTTTGTTTTCACTTTGGCGCTGTTATAGTCTAATTAATATACGTCCAACCATCAAGCCCATCTCTGCGCTTAGCTTTCGCACTTTTTAGCTTTGCTATTTGACATCTGTGTGGTCCGTGGTCAAGCCTGCGGCCATTTTCGTGGTCCTTCGGACAGCAGTATATTATTTAATGTTCCTGCGGAAAGACACAAGAAATTAATTTTGATGAGACACCCATTACCCTTCCGAAACAAGCTTTTCGATTTCGTTCAGGTGCGTGTCTACACGGAATGCAACGTCATATGCTAGGATTCACTAATTATTAATAATAATTGCTAGTGTTTTACGTTCGAACCTACGACATGATTAGAAGGCACGCAGCATTGGGGACTCTGGATTAATTTCGACCACCTGGGGTTCTTTAAGTTGCACATAAATCTATGCACACAGGTGTTCTTTGCACTTCGCCACCATTGAAATGCGGCCGTATGTGGCCGGGAATCGAACCCGCGCCCTCATGATTAGCATGCTAGGATAGACGCTTTGATTGATCAGCGCAGAAAACTGATAAGCACGCATATTTCACTTTTTGTATTCAATTTGTTTTTCCATAGAACAACAGTAAGTTGAGCGATAGTTGGTAGCGGTTCATGATGTGTATGATAGATATTCATAAATGTAACATGTGTGGTAGGCATTCAGTATAGTTAATGTGTATGATAGGGATTCATCATATGCAATATGTATGATAGAGATTCTTATTTGGGATTCATATAGGTATTTGTTGATAAATATGTAATACGTATGTTACGGATTTATCATATGCGTTACGTATGACAGGGACTGATCATATATAATAAGTATGACAGGGATTCATCATATGTAATATATATGGCCGTGAATCGTCATGTGCAATACGTATGATAAGGCTACATTACATGCAATATATATGATAAGGATTCATTACATCTTATACGTATGATAGGGATTCATCACATGTAATGTGTATGCTAAGGATTCATCATATGTTATGCATATGCTTGTAAGCTCATTTTGGTTTGCTAGTGCGAGCGCATTATGAATATGAATTAAACATAGAACAAGCGTTCATATCCCTGGAGCTAAGAGCTTGCGCTAGACAGGCGCAATAAGGCATCGCAACGAAAGAAACAAAATAAAAAAAAAGATATTTTATTTATCTACGTCATTGCGTCGCTTTTATCAGGCATGATAACAGCAACCTCTACGTGCTTTGCAGGACCGATGCATGCAGAATGGCATATATAACACGATGGCATATATTTAAATTTAGCTCTGTTCTTCCTTACAAATTTTCTCGGGGCAGACGCTGCGAGGTAGGTTCGACAACTGGCCCTCAGTCTCACAGTGACGAAGTGGAACGCGCCAATCATAAGGCATACCAGACTGTATGAACTGAACTCTTCTCTGCAACTCAGACCTCCATCCGGCCTTCATCGACGCGAAGCTTCGCTTCTCTGTCGCCTTTGGTTGAGCGTTGCTTTTACGAAGGTAAATACAACGTTAATCGGAATGACTGACAGCGCGGCATGCGATGTTTGCGGCACCGAAGAAAACATCGAACGCACTTGCTGTGCCACTGTCCACGTTTTGCCTCGGAGAGGCAAGTACTTTCCAATGCACTGCGGCGACTGGATGATCGGCCACTTTCCGTGCAGGTGCTAATACAGCACATCTCTCGACGTCCCGCAGGGCAGTGAAAGTACTCTCGTGCTTTTCTGAGGACGACGGGCTTCTGCGAATGCTTCTGACTTGTGGTGCCATCCCGCACGCTGCAGTGAATACTCCGCTCTCTCTTTTTTTTTTTTTTTTTTTTTTTTTTGTAAAGAGACCCATACTGCTGACTAGCATCTGTCCAGACGGATCGCTGCACCGCGTCACCGCCTACACTAATTACTTCAAGAGCAAAATCAAGCTGTCGGACTCACCATTGTGCGTTCAATGTAACGTCCCAGAAGACCTGGAACACGTTCTGTGTGAATGCAGGCGATACGCATCAGAGAGACGATCTCTGAAGGCGGCCTTGCACCTTCAACGGGACTCGTGTCTAGAACTGCGGCACATTCTGGGCCCATGGCAAAGCAGCACCTGTGCGTTATGCGCCACGAAAGCGCTGCTGACTTTCTTGCGGGCCAGAAGCCTGAACAAAACTTTGTAAACAGTGTAGTGTGTGTGTGTGTGTGTGTGTGTGTGTGTGTGTGTGTGTGTGTGTGTGTGTGTGTGTGTGTGTGTGTGTGTGTGTGTGTGTGTGTGTGTGTGTGTGTGTGTGTGTGTGTGTGTGTGTGTGTGTGTGTGTGTGTGTGTGTGTGTGCGTGCGTGCGTGCGTGCGTGCGTGCGTGCGTGCGTGCGTGCGTGCGTGCGTGCGTGCGTGTGTGTGTGTGTGTGTGTGTGTGTGTGTGTGTGTGTGTGTGTGTGTGTGTGTGTGTGTGTGTGTGTGTGTGTGTGTGTGTGTGTGTGTGTGTGTGTGTGTGTGTGTGTGTGTGTGTGTGTGTGTGTGTGTGTGTGTGTGTGTGTGTGTAATAATCATCACCCTGCACCTGGAGTAGCTTGTCAGGCGAATAGACAAGCTAACATCTCCAGCGTTTCATTGAAACATCTCTCTCTCTTTGCCTATTTTTTTTCTTCCCTTCCCTCTTCTCTCATCCTTCTATTCCCCTTCCCCAAACCCCCAGCATAGGGCAGTCAACCACAAGTTTTCCTGGTTAACCCCCCTGCCTTCTCTTTTCTGTTTCCTTCCTCCTCCCTTGCGTACAGCTCATGAATGTACACAACACTGGCTAGACTCATAGGCATAGACTAGTGCGGGCTCTAAAGTAGGATATCTAATTACAAGAACAAAGCACTTGAGGGATCGTACATCACAAGCTCATGAACATTGGTTATAACAACAGCATTCGTTGTCTCTTTACAAGAAACGTTCCGTACGTCATTCCACTGATTTAATATGTTTCATTGCAGAATCCATAAATTTTCCATATGTTTGTCGTATATTTCTGCAAGGATCTTACTGGAACATACGGAATTATTGAAATACCGTACGGAACGTTTCACCAGGGAATAGCGTTATAACGTTTTGCTGTTGAAATAATAAACACTAGTTTTCCCTCGCAAATCAGCCCATGTAACATGGCCCCTGTGTGCAACTTCATATCAAAGAGGTCGCGTAAAGGACAAGCAAGCAACACGAAACCAACTTAGTCCTCTGAAGATTTACACTTCCTTTTATCTGATGGGGGAGTATTAGAGAAGACAATGAATAAGCTATATACTTCCATATTTCAAAAATTAAATTAGACAGTCTATAGACTGTCTAAGCCCACTTTTAGACAGTCTATATACTGTCTAAATATGTTTTTGTAAGGACGCGGCTCAATAATGTCGCAGGTTTGTGCCTTAGGAGCGGGTGGGGGGCGAAGTTCCGCCACAATTAATAAGTAAGGGAAGAGGTGTAGCCGGAGCCATTTATAGACACCAACCTCTCCTTAAGCACATTTAATAAAAAAAGAAAAGGTAAGGTGCAGAAAGTTTACAATGTCTGCGATCATGGAGTCACTGCAAAACCACGTTGCAGAAAGCATTCGGAGGGCTGCTCGTGAGTTTCAATGCATCTACTTAGAAGCAATGGACGTAAAAGATAGCTTTCGCCAGCGATTCGACAGAGTCGCATGCATCAGGCAGCCTGTGAGTTCTTAATTAACTACTCTTCAGCAGGCGCTCAGCAGGCAGCAGACGTCACCCGCGCAACCCCTGGGTGACGTCACTTGAAGGCGAATTCGCCCCGAGCCTTTCCTCAAAGCGTTTTTTTTTTTTTCTTGCTCGTCTATATGACCATACCTCATGGAAGGCGTGGCGTTTGGTTAATTACGGATGCGTAGAGAGAGAGAGAGAGATAATAAAACGAGAGAAAGGCAGGGAGGTTAACCAGAATTGTAGCATCCGGTTTGCTACCCTACACTAAGGGGAGGGGGAAAGGGAAAGAAAGATGGAAAGGACAGCGAAGAGAAGAGCAGGCGCGCGATAAAAAAAAGATATAAACAAAAGGAAGCTGAACTGTCTGCACAGCGAAAATCGTTTAAGGCCTTACTGAACTTTTTGCGTGCCAGTGGCCTATTGAATAGGCTTTAGTACTGCCGATCTACGGATGCGTAGTTTGCTAATTACGCTTATGACAGGGGTATGGATCACCCGGAAACGCCTGGGCGGCCGCTACTCCAGCTGTAACTAACAGAAAGGATATAGTTTGGATAGAGATGTAAGGCGAAGGGGCGATTACACAGTGCTTCATTATTCATTGTTCTTGAAGGGGTGCCAAGAGAAGGTAAGCGCAGTCGAGGACGGTCAAGAGCTCGGTGGTGTGATGAATGGCGAAAGGAAAAAACGATTTAATATGCGCTGTTCAAGACCATCCCCAGACCATTGAATCCGTTGCACTTGTTTCATTAGCAAGGGGCACCCTGTGCTCGGCTGCTGACATTAAGGTGGCTGGTTCGATCCCGCCCATGGTGGTCCCATTTCGGCGGAGGCGGAACGCGAGTCACATTAGGCGAATGCATAAAGGAGCATATGGTCCTTCATGCATAAAGAACTAATGAAATCGACAGACAGAAATGTATTGGGGACATTATTAGTGGTTTCTTAACTATATTGTAATGATTCTCACCTAAAATGGAAGGAATTAAAGTGCAAGAAAAAACGCCCTTTCCGTCGGTGGGATCCGAACCCACAACCTTCGTATTACGCAACCGATGCTCTACCACTTGGTAGAGATTCGCTATAAAAGCATCTTCCTCAAGAAGCATGCACGGAATATCCGGTCCAATACGACCCTGCAATCAACACAATCGCACAAGTGAACGACTCCGTGTCGTACGAGGGTACGAAAGCCTTGCTGGTCGCAGTGACTACACATGAAAGCGCTGAGACACGTCTGGAAGCGCCCTCGCCACGCTTCTCGTGGCAATGAAAGAAGGTATGTCCACGCACAAAAGGTACGAGATACAAAGCGGATTACGTGCCACTGAACTTGAAGTGAGAATGCTCTTCCCCCTCTCAAAGACTCTCTTCTCGAATTCAACCTGAAACTGTAATAAATTCTTTCCGGAGATTGGTGGCCCGACTTTACACGACACAAGACGTACAAGACGAGATCGTAAAAAAGCTGGCTGCTAGACAAAACGAATAAGAGTGGGCGGTCTCTGAAATGGGAAGACAGAGATGTCAATGTCACGCCGCAAGAACGCGTCTCGTGCGCGAAAACTTCGCGTTTTTTACCCGCTTTCCATTCGTGTAGCTCCTTCTCATAGAGCACGTACGCGCGTCCGGTATCCCAACTAATGGATGTGGACAAGTCACGAATCATACCCTCCGTGAGCAGCAGCCGCCGCTGACGCCACTTCGCGGTAAAAGTGAGAACAAAAGCGGAAATGAAGTTGACCATTAAAGACCACCTTCGCAGAAGCTAGACAGCTCCGAAGTAATGACACTGACAATAAGGTACAAGAGCGTCTACGACCTCGGGAGCCAAGAAGCGCTGTGTCTAGACTGGGGGGGGGGGGGGGGGGGGGGGGGGGGGGACTACAAAACATAGGCTTGCGAGAGCCGCCGCATGGGGGCGCTGCTCACCACACTACTACAGGGCATGAGATGAAAAGGACGAGGAGTGGGCGGTACGGCGTTCACCGTAGACAACGGAGATCACCTCGGCGTGCTCAGACAATCTTCGCGTCGTGTAACTCATCACCCGGGAGCGTGAAAGCCGCAAAATGATCACGTGGTTCAAGTCACCGCAGCAGCAGCAGAAGCAGCAACGGCCGTGGAACGTCCGCAGTGAGTGGGGCTTCCGCTAGAGGGACACGTTTTTTTTTTCTTTCAAAACGGAGGGCCGCTGTGACCGCCCGCAAAGTGCGTATGCTTCCACGCGAGCAATACCGCTTTTGCGTATACTCTTTCACTCGTCGACATCGTCGTGTCGTGACATTTTCTCCAAGGATAAAAGAAGAAGAGTGTCGTGCCTTCTCGCCCTCTTTCTTACCTTCTTGCACCTCTTCTAATCAACATTCTGTAGTAAACTGTGTCTTAAGTGTCTGGCTTGTACCACTTGCTGCCTTGACGCTGTGCGCAATGGCACAGCGCAGCGCCGAATTCCGGATGCAAGAAGCACTGACGGATCGCGAACACACTATGAAAAGAAAAAAAATCTGCAGCCATTGCCCTACCGGGAAAATGGGGGGGCAAGCTAAGCTTTGCGTCTGCATGCCTGACAAATACTTTCCTTTCTTTCTTTCCTCGCTGTTGGTGTAAAGTTACACTTTGTTGTTTGCGTAAATCTTAGGCAGCGGGCCGCGTAACCCCAGGTGGACACGATGACGTTTTCATGACCACTTCACACCAATGATATCAGAAGAGCTCCCTTCAGAGCAAGTCTCTGCGGTCCTCCGCGTCCTCCTTTCCTGCCAGGATATCTTTGATTTCGGCGTCCGTAATTTGGGCCAGGCATCCGTGGCAACCCATCGCGTTGATACCGATGATGCTCGACCCATTCACAGACGACCCTACCTTACAACGCCACATCTGCGTACTCGGTCATCTTGTTGACGCTGCGGGCGTCAACAAGATGGCCGAGCAAGTTGTCCAGAACTTCGCCGAATTAGCCCGTCCTCTGACCTGCATACTGAAAAAGAAAGAGAAAATAGACAACCACCCGTTTGTAGCACGAAGCAACAAGGAAAACCATACGGATTTCTCAAAAATAAAGCCTCTTAGTTGCCGAAAAATTCGTCTGGTCCGGGGTTCGCACCCGGGGACCAACGCCTTTCCGGGCGGTCGCTCTACCAATTGAGCTAACCAGGAAGCTAGCAATTGGCAGCGCGAGGGGCGAATTCATCGACAACTCGAAGCAACTGGACATCATATTGCAAAATCAGTTCTTGCGGAATCCCGCAAGGTTGGCGGAGGTCAAGGGTTAAGAGAAGAGAAAATCGGACACCACTCCGTTTGTAGGACGATAGCCACAAAGGAAATCCCATTACGGATCTGTACGGATTTCCTTGCTGATAACAATACAGATCACGGTGCCGTATGGATTTCCGAGGAATCCATACGGCACCGTGATGCCGAACACACTAAACCTCTCTACTAACATGTCTGCCGTGTCACATGACCAAGAGTCGATCGTCATTATCCTCGTAAGGCAAAAAACCACGCACACTTTACGAAGCTAGACAGATGGAGCACGAGGCACAAATACTGCATTATGTTACAGCTTGTTCCTTATCAACTGCTCTAATTCCAATTTTCTTTTTTTGCTGACCCTTGAATTGTTTCATTGTTTCGTTTTCTTACCTCGTCTTCACTTTACGATTTTTTGTAATCGTCGTATCCTTCTTCTTCTCCTCTTGTTTTTAATTTTGCCTTTCCTATAATAATAATTTAATGATAAGAAGAAGAAGAAGAAATATCTGCGGTTTTGCGTGCCAAAGCCACGAAACAAAGCACGCCGTAGTGGAGGGCTCCGGAAATTTCGACTATCTGTTGTTCTTTAACGTGCACTGACGTCGCACAGTACACGGACCTCTGGCATATCGCCTCCATTCGAAATGTGGTCGCCATGGACGGGATCGAACCCACGATATTCGGGTAAGCAGCCGGGCACTGTAACCATTGAGCCACCGATGCGGGCTGTTTTCCCTTTGTTTCCTCATCGCCAAAAGAAAAAAAAAAGAAGATAAAGAGAACATGCCCAGACGTGTAATCACGGTTTCTCTGCAGGCGAACGCGTTAACGTCCATTTGAGACAATCCGACGAAAGTGAAAACCGTAATACACCGGGGAGAGATAGACGGGTACGGAGAAGGGGGGGGGGGGGCGTGGCATCAGAAGGCGGGAACGAGCATACATCCAGGAGTACATAGATGGACAACGAAAGAAGCAACCTCTAGTAGACTAGTAGGAGAGGCAGCGACGCCGACGGCGGTGAAACAGACTCACCGCGGTCCGCGATATTCCGTCTACAGTACACTGTACCCCGGTGGGAGAGGTAAAAACCACCGCTCGCCGTGTCTGCAGCGTAGTTCTCTTCGCCACGCATCTTTCCATCACGCCGCCAAGAAACATCTCTGAGAAAAACAAAACAAAAAAAGACATTCGTTCCCGTCGTCGTATCCTCCGCAGTGTGTGTTTGGGCTTCGCTCGAGAACCATACGAAAGTCCATTACAAGGGCCCCCTTGAACTTGCCGTACGCAGGCGGGCCAGCTAGCGAAGTCGCAGCAACGCGGTCCCTTCTCTGCCCCGATCCTCTAGACCTGAGCCTCTTCAATTCACCTTCTTTTGATTCTTTTTTTTTTTCTGTAATCTTCTTCGCTCGATACACTGTTGCTTGACCTCTTTCTTCCCTCTCTCTTTCTCTCTCCCGTGTTCTCAGCCCCCGGAAGGGAAAAAGTGATTAAGAAGGACGGAAAGAGAAAAAAAGAACAAAAAAAGCGTACGCTCACAGCCGCGGCGAAGAAGAAGAAGCCCTTGAGAAAGAGTGTAAGAAGGATTGGCGCGAGCGGCTAGGGGAGCCCTTTAATACTATTAATGGACCTCTACCGCAGTTCTTCTCTTCCTCTCAACTCCCTTATGTTGCTTAGTTGCTTCGTTCATGGCCACGTGTAGCGGGGGCAACGCAGCTTAACATAGGCCCCCGGCGCGGCGTTACGGTACGGCACAAAAAAGAAGAAGCCCTTCAGCGGAAGGCGAGACTAACGCGGCACTCATCATCACGACTCGCGCTGCCCTCTTCTTCTTCGGCGGCGGGGATTCACGCGAGGTCTAAATTACGCGTCGGAAGCGAGAAAGGCTGTGAGAGTGAGCAGCATGCCGGGTTCGGCCGGGCCCGGTCTGGTCCGGTCAAGCCCCTCAGGAATCTGGCTGGGGCTGGGTGTGCGTGGCAACGCTTGGCGGCGGGGTCGGGAGGAAAAAGAGCGAAGCTGCCGCCACAGCCACGCCCACTCTTCGTCGCTTTTCGGAAATCCGAAAGATCCACGCCTACCGCCCCCCCCCCTTTTTTTCTTTGATTCCTTCCCAGCCAGCCACTAACCGGCACGCGCAATACTCCCACCGTCTCACCTCTTCATGCCCCTGACATCCCCCCTATGAACTGATCTCTGGCTGCTTCTTTTACACGCGCGCATCGCAGCTATAGAAGGTGGCGTTACACCCCCATCGACCTCTGGCACTCGTATGATTCGGGCAAGCCCGAATTCGGCATTCGAGTACGTCAGAATAACGCGCGATCTTCGATGACCGTAAACGTTTTATCGCACTCGCACTTCGAGCGTTTTTCTCTTTTCTTGCTTCACACTCATATGCACGCATACACACACACAATATATAGTATATATATATATATATATATATATATATATATATATATATATATATATATATTCATTTACAGCGAAGCTGTGCTGGTCTACCCTGTGCCGTCGTCATCCCCGTCGTCATCGTCCTCGCTGTCGTCGTCGTCGTCGTCGTCGTTGTCGTCGTCGTCGTCGTCGTAGTAGTAGTAGTAGTAGTAGTAGTAGTAGTAGTAGTAGCAGTAGTAGTAGTAGTAGTAGTAGTAGTAGTAGTAGTAGTAGTAGTAGTAGTAGTGGTGGTGGTGGTGTGGTGGTGGTGGCGGTCACGTGAGCAGAGAGGGAGCGAATAAAGAAATAAATTGAAGTGAATAGACGAACAAAACAAAACCAATCAGCGCATAATCAAAACTTCGACGTGAAACAAGTAGCTCCACTCACTGCCTTAGCGAAATAAATTAGCCGAAAGATGATGGTGACGATGACACTGACCCTTGAAATGACAATGATCGCGATGATACTCGAAGTTATAATGATGATAATGAGCGTGATGATGATGCTCGAAACGTGTAAGGGTGCGTATTTCAAGTCTAGCGGCGGATTTACGACGCCATTTGATCTCGCTAGCCACTCACATACACTCGCGTGCTTACATCTTCGCTCTCCGGCGGTATCCACGGCGTGGAACTTGCTGTGTGTGCGTGCGTGTGTGTATGTGAGTGTGCGCGTGCGTGTGTGGTCTTGTGCGTGTGTGCCTGTGTGTGTGCGTGCGTGCGTGTGTATGTGTGCTGTCGTATTAGGCGGCCTCTGTTCGTTGGCTTAAACTGGTTGATCATATAAGGCAGTTATAGTAATCCGTAGCCAAAGAGCATTCGCTGTAGCACTGTCAGAATCTACCGTCAGAATCTACACAAACACTGTTTCAATTCCGATTCCTTCACACTCCAGTTGAGTTCTTTGCTGGAACTGCGAGCACTCCCGAACATTCGGTTCGCAATTACCTAACGCTACCTACATGCACTGAACTCATATAGAGATATAAAGGTTGCACGAATTACACTAAATATTTATCACACCAGAGACATCAGTAAGTGCAAACACTAAACAAAAATTGCTGCACAAAAGAAAAAGCTGTTTGTTGTTTTTGTGTACATCTCAGAGGCACCGCTTAGAGGCTTCACCCACAATTGCAAACGTTGAATATCTCGCAAGTGAAAAGGTGAAAAGGTGTTACACGTGTATAACGGCTCACTTTGCAGATGAGTGTTGACTGCGACTTGGCTCTTTAAATAAGCGAGGAAACGTGCTTTTACGCAGAAATCTGCAAGGACATTATTGACCCTAGAATGGCTTCGCGCCTTCCTGCCACGACACATTCTAGTGCTTTGGTGCACGTACGCAGAACTTCAACGTCCTTCGAGCAGTTGTAGTCTAAAATGAGAAGTGTTTTGAAAACGACACGTGGCAAAATCAGCTCCCTCGCAGGCCTTCCTAACAAAAGCCAGGGCACTTCCGGCGCATAATATGACGCAAAAATGGCTTCGAAACATTTAACATTGCATCTTGGCTGCCTGTAACGAATAGTGGTTAAACTTTGAGAGACAGGAGAACAGTCTACAAGAAGTCTGCGGGAACAGATGATCTACAGACATTGCATCTCTAAAAAGAGCAAGTTTGCCAGACGGAAAAACAGTCTACAAGTCCGCAGGAGCAGATGGCGTACATACGCCGCATATCTAAAAAGAACAAGTCCGTCAAACGAAGAAACCTTCTACGAGAAGTCTGTAGAACATAGGGTCTAGAAAATGCCCCTATAAAAAAAAAATCACAGCATATCCACGGAGTGAATGATGATGAGTGGGCGAAGCTGCGGAGGTTCATCGGTAAACCGTGAATCTTCCGTGAATTCTGCCCAGTACATCATCACCGACGTGAGATCGGACGCGTATATACTAAAGGTTCGATGAGAGTTATGACGACGTGCAGCTCACTTTAATTTTACATGTACGCTGTGAATTTTCGTTGTTTAGAAAACCATTGCTTTAGAAAACATCTGGCGTCTTTCGTTAAGCAGCTGGCGTCTTTTCGTTTTGCTTTAGAAACATCTGTCGTTCTTTCGTTTTGCTTTTAGAAAACATCTGGCGTCTTTCGTTGGTTTATTTCATCAATCAACGGCGTTTTGAACAAAATTTTTATTGTTTAATCACGCACAGGAGAAATCTCACCACGCACTACCTTGGAGGTAAACAATGGCTGCTAATGGGAATGAGAGACAGAAGAAGTCGGCTTTTAGCTAACACTTACACTTCTACTTCTACTAACGTTTCCTACTGGAACATGCCAATGGCTGCTAATGGGGAATGAGAGACAGAAGAATTCGGCTTTTAGTTAACGCGCACGCTGTGAATTTTTTATTGTTGGCCAAGAGGGCAGTTGAAGCCAGAGGGTTCCTGTACTAGGGAGCCCTCCCACCTTAGGGTGATACCGAGCATCGCTCGGAACACTGTTTCACAAATAAACGTTTCTTTCTCTCTCTCAACAACGCACAGGAAAAATCTCCCACCGGCACCACCTTAGAGGTCAAGATCTGGTACTAGCGTTACGACTGGTTACGCACTACGGCTACGAGGGACGAACGGGTGCCGCTTTAAGAAGCTTCGCCCCTAAAACTGTCGCGCGGAAGAAAAGTCTACAAGAAGTCTGCAGGAACAGGTCTGTAGACAATGCACGTCTAAAAAGAAGCAAGTCTGTCAGACAAAATAACAATCTAGAATTCTCCAAGCACAGATTGTCTAAACACTGCGTCTCTAAAAAGAAGAAGCATGTTAAAGGCCAACTCCGGCGATTTTTTGGCCATGTCAAAGTAATGGTGCTTTTATGTTCCTGAGACCCTCCTGTTACGGGCCCGACAGTAGAAATACTCGGCAAATTGGAGAATAATTTTAAATAAGCAAAAAAGCGCAACACCGAAACCGAAACCCAACCGAGTGTACTGTCTACGTATGACGTAGACGTTGTTACGAACGAACCGGAAGTCGTGCAAGGCATGCCGGTCACGCCGGCGCGGAGTATGAAAACTGTGACAGCCGGGACGACCAGAGAAGCGCCGGCCAAACCAACGCTGTCTGTCGCCTTGTGCACAGCAGACGCTCGCTGTAGCGGCCGAGGCGCCGAAGTTAGTGGTGCCCTCGGCTGCATCACTTCCGCCGCCTTCCCAATACTGACGTCACAGACGCAATGTTGCCAATAATTGTGGGAAGCCAGGAGGGCGTTTGCAGACAATCTTTAAAATTCATTTGCAAACAATCTCCGCATGTCTCAAGCCTGTAATTTGGCATAAATGACGGAAACGTGCAAAGGAACGTACCCAGCAAATTTTATTGAGATCCATCGACCTCGAAAAATCGCCGGAGTTGGCCTTTAAACGCAAGAACAGTTTATGAGAAGTTGGCAGGAACGGTTTATTGAGATTACATCTCTGAAAAAGAAGTCAGTCTTACGGATTGAAGAACAGTGTATAAGAAGTTTACAAGGAATTGGCAAACTGTCCAAATTCGTTTTCCTCGCAAGAATCCTGTGCATTACTGTTTTTTAATGTATTTCTGAAGACATGCGCTTCGCTCCTGAGAAAACTCTATGCACCACCACACCAAATAACCCGAGTCTGCAGAAACCGAGGGTATACACACATTATACCTCTAAAAAGTAATCTGTCAGACGGAAGGACAGTCTACAAGAAGTGTGCAGTAACAGTAGGTATGTAGATATTGCATCACTAAAAAGAAGCAAGTCCGTCATACAGAAGAAAAGTCAACACTTCTCCAGGAACAGATGGTGTTTGGATATTGCATCTCTAAAAACAGCAAATCTGTCAAACTAAAAACATTTACAAGAGGTCCACACATTAACAGAGAGTCTATACACCATGTATCTACAAGAAGTTCACAAGAACTCTACAAACTGTCGAATTTCGTCTTTTCCTAGCAAGAATCGTGCACATTTTTCTTGTTTTTCTTTTCCCCTGAAGACATATACCCTTTGCTCCAGAGACAACGCCATGCACCACTCATAATCCAAGTCTGCAGAAACTGAGGGTCTATAGACATTGTATCTCTAAAGAGAACAAGTCTGTCGGACGGGAGAAAAGTCTTCAAAGAGTCTGCAGGAGTAGAGGGTCTATAGACATTGCATCTCTAAAAAGAACAAATCTGTCAGATAAAAGAGCAGTCTACAAGAAGTCTGCAGTAACAGAAAGTCTATAGACATTGCATCTCTAAATAGATTTCTCAGGCGAAAGAAAAGTCTACAAAAAGTCTGCAGGAACAAAGGCTCCATAGACATTGCACTTATAAAAAGAACAAATCTGTCCGACTGCAGAACAGTCTGCAAGAAGCCTGCAGGAGCAGACGGTGCATAGACATTGCGTACCTAAAAAACCGCAAGTCTATCAAATTGAAGAACAGTCTACAAGAAGTCTGCAGTAACTGAGGGTCTATGAACATTGCAACTCCAAAACGAAGCAAGTCTGCCAGACGGAAGAAGCAGTCTACAAGAAGTTTACAAGAATTCTACAAACTGTAAAATTTCGTTTTTTTTTTCTTTTGTTTGGCAAGAGCCCTACGCACTCTTCTTGCTTGTGTTTTTTCTAAAGACCTATACGATTCGCTGTCGACACAACGCCACGCACCACCACCGCCACTCATAAATCCATCTCGAGCGCTTTGTCATTTTCGCCTGAACCGCCGCCGCCACGACGACTGCACAAAGCGCCAACCACCAAGAATATACGCGGGGAGGGGCGAGGGTCGTATTATAATAGTCCCCACAACTATGCGACGACTTTCGTCCCTCCGTATTATTACTACGCTCCAAAACTCAAGGAGCTCACATTCAAAAAACCAGATCGCACGACGTCCGCAAAGCATTAAGCCGTCGCCCGCAGCCCCCTTGTAATTCAATTTCACTTCATATTTTTTCTCTATCTTTCACTTGATTGCGCAGAGTCGTGCTGTGGGAACATTGGCCTCTTTAAAAGAATGTCCCGGCGACGCTGACCTTCCCACGTGCGATCGTCTAGCCACGCTCAAATACGCGGGATGAGGCAGATATTTTTTCTTACCATTTCCTTCTGCAGTTTTTGTTTTCGTTCTTGCATGAGCCTCCCGTGTAGTGCTTTCATTTATTAATTCATTTACCGTTCCGGTGCGACACATACGGTACACCTTCGCACTTATGTGGCCTCTGGGTTTGTTGTCCTCCGATGATGGAGAGTATTTCGCGTTTTGTTTGTTTTGGTACACAAAAAATGTCAACCACCAGGACGAAAACGAAACTATACAACACAAAAAGTTTTATGTTTTGTAGTCGTGTATTTTTTGTCTGGATCGTGCCCTCCGCAGACGTAAAACGCGTTCATGTAGATGAAAGATCGTGACTGTCAGATTTCTTCGCCGCATCGCGCAAATGACGTTGATAGTAGCGAAAGTCAGACGAAGATGACTGGTGTCTGAGAGTGTGAGGGACGCGAAAATAAACAACTACGGCGAACGAAGAATGCGTTTTTAAGGCTAAAGATTCGTGGTGTTGGGGTCGTACGTTGACGCTGGCGTGCGTTTCTGACATGCACGAACGGCTGCGTGAGCTGTGGTTATGCTCGGCGGTGACCCCTGAAGGCCGAGGCGACACGTGTGGTTCCAAATGAAGCTAACAAAATGAAAGTCTGTACGAACTTTTTTCTGCAGAGCCTACAGCCCGGCGCGTTGCTGCGATTACAGTAAGCTGTCCAGTGAAGCACTTTAGCAAGCACCAACGGTAGGCGTGTTGCAAATAGCTGTTACACAATTACGAAAAGGTGCCATCAACGCAAACTAAATAACGAGAATGGAACGAGTGGCATGTATTCACAGCGAAGCTCTCGTTGTTGTTGTTCCTCAGATGCTTCGCGTCGTAGTCTACCCTGTGCCGTCGTCGGCGACTCGTCGTCATCATAGTAGTAGTAATAGTGGTATTAGTAGTTGTTGTTGTAGTAGTAGAAAGTGGTAGCAGTAGTAGTAGTAGTAGTAGTAGTAATAGAAAGTAGTACTAGAAGTAGTAATAGAAAGTAGTAGTAGTAGCAGCAGTAGTAGCAGTAGTAGTAGTACAGCAGTCGTAAGTAGTAATAGTAGTAGCCGTAGTTCGTACTATAGCAGTAGTAGTACAGTGGTCGTAAGTAATAGTGGTATTGCAGTAGTCGTAAGCAGTACTGGTATTACAGTAGTCATAAGTAGTAGTAGTACAGTAGTCGTAAGTAGTAGTAGTAGTAGCACAGTAGTCGTAAGTAGTAGCAGTAGTACAGTAGCCGTAAGTAGTAGTAGTGGTAAGTAGCAGTAGTAGTACAGTAGTAAGTAGTAGTAGTAGTAGTAGTAGCAGCAGGTCACGTACACCACGTGACCAAGGGGGACATGAATAACGAAATAAAACGAAATGATGATGATGATAGACTAAGTTTTAAATACCAAAGTGTTTTATGCCGGAGTCCACTAAGACGTCACTGACGCATTTCCGTCACGGAAATACGTCATTAAAACACAGATGACAAAGAAAAACCAGAAGAAAAGGTTTCGCTCTTTTGTATGACCTTTGGATGACATTCTTTTATCGTCGCGCACCAGGTCCACGACAATAAGTTCCGGGCGTTGTGCCCACTGTGTTACCGACGCTCGTGCATGAGGTTTCAAAAGCGCGCCTTACAACTCTCACACCTTCCCCTTTCACAGTGACCTTGGTCGGCGGCGGAGGTGTCGCCATCTGGGATCGGTGAAGCGAAGTACGGCAGCATGGCCGTGGCCTCCGAGATTAGCTCCGGCAAGGCACCGTTGCTACAGCGTCCCCTTCGACGCGTTTGTTCTTTTTTTCGTTTTTTTTTTTTGTGTGGCAGGAGCAGCGACAGACACTCTTCTTTCTATGCCAAGCACTTCCGGTCAAGCACTTACTTCCGGTATTCCTAATATTCAATTTTTTTATGAAATAAAAGTGGTACGAAATCGATGGTTCCGGTTCAGGTTAAGAGTTATATTGGACACATGATACGGAAGCATAAGTTTACTTAAGATGAGGGTCAATTACCTGTCAGAATAAGTGATCAAAATTAACTCAATGATTGCATGATAATTTATGGCAGCGCAGGCCAAACACACGGACAAAAGAAGGCACATGAGACACCACAGCGCCTCCACTTTTTGTTAGCGCTGTGGTGTCTCATGTGCCTTCTTTTGTCCGTGTCTTTGGCCTGCGCTGCCATCAATTATCATGCAACCATACCAACAAGCCCAAATCGCCACCCTCATTAACTCAATGAGTTTACTGAAAGAGCATACCGTTTTCTTGTGTGACAAGCTGGGATCGTTGCAGCACCTGGCGGAGCAAAACTCAATCACGCGCTTCCTTCTACATGGCCTCCGAGATCCGCGTCGGCAGCGCGGTGAAACAAAGTTAATCCAAGGAATGAACCAGGACACACGAATGGCCGACGTCCGAGTGGCACTGCCAGACACCTAAGTCAAGAATTAGGGTCGCCTCCACTTTTTGTTAGAAAGAGATACGAAGCCAATAGACCACGAAGCTCTCACTTTAGCGCAGTAACTCATCATGGCATACAGGGACGTGAAAGTGGACAGAACAACGTGCCACCGGTGGGATACGAACCCGCAACTTCCTCGTTGTATGCGCGGTGCACTGCCACTCGTGCGGCGGCCGTTCCCCCGTCCGCTTTCTTGTTTACTCGTGTGGCAAGAATTTTTCAGGAATCTGATGCAGGCTGGGTTGTCGAATGATACCACACACCTGCTTTCATCGTGCAAAAGAATAAAATACACAGCTCCAACACAGCGTCGCTTTACTGCGAACAAACCGGACGAGACCGACGTTGAAGTGACATGGGATGACATACGGATTTCCAATGAAAATGTTCCCATTGGTGATCTTTGGTTTCGCTCTTTCACAACTGTTAAATACGTCACGCTGCCTTCAATATAAAAGTGGATTCAGTGGAATTTTTGTCTCCATAGTCGTGGGCTCAGCGGGGGGGGGGGGGGGGCACACGCACCCCTCCCCCCCTCCCCTACAGCTTGTCTTTGCACTGCTTAGTTCTGATCGTAAGGGCTTCATGGCAGGGGGCCTAGAAGACCAGGGGAAGAAGGGAGGGAGTTATGCTACGGTGAAATTCGCCCCCCCCCCCCCAACCCCGAGCCCGCCTAAGCGTGTTTCTGTCAACCAATGCTTAGTTCTTGATGTGAGGAAACCTTCCTAATAGCCAACAGGGGGGGGGGGGGGTTCATGTTGGAAATAAACTGGGTTGCAGAAGAAGCGTATAAGTCGATCAGCATAAAAAAGCACTTCCAGGCTAAAATAAGGGTGAAAAGATCTTTAGTGGTTATAAGAAGGAAATTAAAGCTACTATACAAAACTAATTAGGACGTTAAATAAATAATCTTCAAACAACTACAGTTAGTGCCTATTTGCTGCGATAACTTCAGCGGTATTAAATGCTGGCTATTGTTAGCTAACGTGGGATATCGCAGCTATTGTCGACTAACTGTTAGCTATCCGCGCTTCTCAAAAACGCATTAAAATGAAAACATGCGTGATACAGCCTATTTGCTTCACTCAAATTATTCGCAGACTACGCTTAGCCTTAATAAAACTTGCCGCAATATATATATTTTTTTTCATTGGAAAATATATTTACTTATTTGGCGACAATTTGACACTCGGGACGTCTTTCGAAGTATCGTTGAGGCCTGAGTCATCCGTAGTCTGCACGTACGGCCGCGCTTCGCGATACAGGCACGAAGCCTTGTAGGTAAACCACGCCCATGTTTGAGCTTTTCTTTGCTGGAAACAAGCCTAATATGGGCCTGTTGCGTTAGAGAAGGAAAGAGCCCAGTCGAAAGACGAAGTGATCCTATTGTCATACCGTCAGAGATGACAGCTCGCGTGCGGACGGGAGCCGGCGAACTGACACAGTTAACGATGTGGACTGACTACTTAGAGCTGGGAGATCGATGCCGAGTGACTAACATTTGCGCGTCATCCGCGTTGTCACTCAGCCATTAAAGCAATTATTATTAATAATAATATTTTCTGGGTTTTTACGCGCGAAAACCACGATATGACAACGAGGCAAGCCGTAGTGAAGGACTCCGGAAATTTAGGCCATCTGGTGTTCTTGAACGCGCACTGACATCGCATAGCACACGGGCCTCTTGCATTTCGCCTCCATCGAAATGTGACCGCCGCGGCCAGGATCGAACCCGTGACCTTCGGGTGACAAAGCAATTCAAGCCAGTTAGCCACAATATTATACTAGTCAACCATTATTCACCACTGACCAACGTGAGCAAGTACCAGCCAACACGTAACCAAGTTTATCCCGTGCTAGTCAACAGTAGGCTAACAGTAGGCACCATTAGCGAAAGCCATAGTCGACAGCTGGCTAGTCAAGTAAGGCGTGACATAGTGGGAGTAAACACGGTACATAG
The DNA here is from genome assembly GCF_013339695.2 of Rhipicephalus sanguineus. NCBI lineage: Eukaryota > Metazoa > Arthropoda > Arachnida > Ixodida > Ixodidae > Rhipicephalus > Rhipicephalus sanguineus. The sequence continues at coordinate 25,727,893 of NC_051185.1, read as the reverse complement.
CGAGGCATGTGCGTCATGTCATGTCGTTAATGCCGTGACATAGATATTCTGATATCCCAGCTAAAGAAACGATTGCAATGACATCTTGTCATTTATGCAATTCATGTCATGAAATTCAGGATACGCATGTCATGTCATTCGTGTAAAGACCGGTAATTCGTGTTTGTCGTATGCCATTGTCATGTCATGCGAATTATGGTCTAGGTTGTGGTAATAAAACGACCTTGAGAACACCGAGACGGGTAGATAAATAGATAACATTTTTTTTTTTATTATTAACCCATTGTTAGTACCCTGGTTCATCGCCTGGCTTCCTACTCCAGGAGTCGGGTGTCGATTACGGTATATTACAATGATCACATATACACGCAAACAACATTTACTGCAACGCACACACATATACACAAAATAGTTATTCATAAAGTTTCGGTAAGGTGCGTAATCCTCAAAAACACCAATTAGATACGCTCAATGTGCCTCTAATTAGCAAAGAGACGTTTCGCATTTAAAAGGAAAGATGACCGTCAGGACGCTCATATATTAATAATTCATTCAGACTTTATTTTATTTTCGAAAATCTGCCCTTAGGCATAATAATTATTGATTCAGAAATACACATGCAAATTTGCGTCGTGTACGAAGTTAGTGAGCGGTGGTGAGGTCCACTAATCCAGCGGTCAAGGTCGGGTGGACGGCCAGGCCTGAGGCCTGTTGCACGTAGGTGACGACGACCTGTGCAAGACCTGTGCAAGTCCACAATAGGTGCGTGAAAGTGATTGATTCAGACTTACGTTTAACCACGAGGAGAGGTAAAGATGCGATTCTGACACCATAACCTAAAAAATCGGGAGCGTCGTTCGAAGTAACAGCGAATGCGTTAACAAAGCGCAGGCGCTATCAGGCACTACGTCAGTACATTGTTTCGCTACAATAGCAACTACTGTGTAGCGAGACATTGTTATTGCTATCGTGTGGAAAACTAGGGTTTTCGTCTTCACCATTCCGTCTTTCGGGCTGGCGTAATGCGACTATCCTTAAAAAAGGCTGGGCAGAGCTGATAAACAATGATTTATGGGTACGTTCGTTGCACAATATCGAGCGTGCAGCCTATTTTTGCGTCGTCAGAAATGTACCTGCCGCGACCGCCTTATCGCATACCTGTCATGCGTAGCTTTATTAAACAGACGTGCACATCCGCTTCCCGTCAGCAGGTATACACAAACATTTGCGGACGGTTGTGCTCGTTTTGAGCCTACAAGCCACGTAAAACGGACCGAAAACGAAAGAGACATAAAAACAAATTCCCCCCGCTCAAGCACTCCGTACACAAAGCTATACCAGCGAAGCTGAAATGTGTGACCCCGGTATTTAACACTGAATTAATCCCGACGATTCAATAAAGTCTTTCTTAATTATTACTCGCGTCTTTCCTGAAATATTAATTGGTGTTTGCCGCCCGTTGTTCCATCCTTAATTTTTAGTGGGCCAGTGGTGCATAGTGGTGGAGCTTGCCCATTTTGTGTGGCACATGAGAGTTTTCGCGTGCACAGGGTGGACGAATTTGGGTTTCGCCTAGTCATTTACAGAATCGCTGTAAAAGCAATGTCATATACACTAGACTTGTACGTGGCAGACGCGCATCAACTGGGCATGCGCAGTGCACGAAGTGTGACGTTGGGGATCCTGCAAGCGACAGGGCACTAGCCGATCTCCGTTTATCGAACGCTATTGCGGTTGCAAAGCGTACTCAGGTATGAACTGTCCGTGTGTATTATCGGCGTCAAATGAAACGCGAACAGCGGCAAGCATTAGAAATGCTTTAGTGCGTGTCGTCCACTCATCGTCATTGACAGGCGCGCAGCATTCCGGTTTGGCAGCACTGCGCATGTCCGTGGTGACGACTGGACGGCGCGTACTGTACCATTGCTAATGCTTGTCACTGTTCACGTCTCATTTGACGCCGATAGTACTTCTTTCTTGTGTTAGTCTTTCTCGCGCATCAACCACTTCATAAAAGGTTGACGCGCTGACCGAGTGCTCGCGAAAACGGTAAAAGTTGTTTCGCCATCCGATGACATTTTATCTTGTGTACGGTGGCTTTCTAAACTTGGGGTCATGTAGCAGTGATTTTAAAAAATGAAGCTGGTATCGACGTTGTTTATTTCGCGTTCTTCAGTCCTTACAAATGACAACGACCAAGTGCCAGGACAGAAGCAAAAAAAGAAAAAGAAATGTCGCCTCGTCAGCTGGTTGACCGACTCCACTTCTTATTGTATTCCGAGGCGGAAATTTGAATGAAACAAGTGGCAACATACACATTGTGCATAGACATATACTAAATATAAACAAGCGCATAGTGTATCTGTACGCATCTACAGCTTTAAATGTATGCGTCGAGTATCACAAGTGTGCAGAAATATAATAAATGCACCGTAACATTACAGGGAAGCAGGCTCTTAAGTGTTGATCCGTTTTGCGAATGCCTCAGTCAGAAGACGTAGAATGGACGGAACAGTAATGTTAAACGGGCCCAACTCTCCCCGTTAGCACAGTCTACACTTACATGACCGGAACTTTGTATTTTAGGGGTACGAACAACGAATGACGCTCTTGTTCGTCTTCCGAGCACTTCCGGTCGAGCACTTACTTCTGGTTTTCCGAATATTCAGGAAACGTGTTTAAAAAAATAAAACTGGCACGAAATAGATGGTTACAGTTAAAGTTAAGAGTTATACTGGATACATATGATACGGGAGCGTAAGTCTACTTAAGGTAGGGACCAATTAAGTGTCACAATATTTAATGAAAATTAATTGAATGAGTTCACTGAAAGAGCAGACGGTTTTTAGGGGCGAAGCTTCTCTTAGTCTAACCTTGTCACGTCTCCGTTGTCCGGCGTAACCACCTTTGCAAACTGCCCACTATTTCGTCCTTGCAAACATCCGACTACGACCCATCACCGATCCTTTGCAAACTGCCCACTACTTCACCTTTGCAAACATCCGACTACGATCCATCACCGATCCATTACTTCCCCGACCATAAAGCCGTTATAATGAAGGGGGAACGGAAGCCACGTCTAGCTACCACTTACGATTAATAAAATTTCTTGTATAAATATATACAGTGTTTGTCACGTCTTTGATGATGTACTGGGCTATCGCTTTGATTACGGCTGGGCGAAACCATTGACGATTTCACGGTGTAACCATGATTGCTTCAGGAGCTTCGCCCAAGCTCTTCATCATTCACCCGTGGATATGCTGTGAATTTTTTTTGTTGTTAGTAGTTTGGGTCGTTGCGGCACCTGGCCGAGCAGATCTCAACCTCGCGCTTTCTTTTACGTGGCCTCCGAGATCCGCCTCGGCAGTGCGACGAAACACATAGGTAATACAAGGAATACACCGGGGCACACGAACGTCGAGGTTGCGGGTTCCATTACCAGGCGCCTAAGTCCAAGCTTAGCGTCGCCTCCAATTAAAGGGGCCATGACACCCAATTTTCGATCATAACCGGTGTTATGTGGGTTAATCCTTGTGCGTTCACAAACAAGCTGTCAAAATTTTAGCGCAGTTGGTCGAGCACTCAATTTCTGATTGAATATTTTTATAAGCACACGAGCGGCCTGAGAGTCGGGCAACACTGACGCACTCGCGAGCCGTGACGTAACAAGCTTCTTCCTTTGCGACCGTCTGCAATCCGGCGATCCATTTTGTTCCGTGGTCAGCTGCGCGTGCAATCGAGCTATGTCAGCTTTCTTCAGCATGGCACTGAGATTGAACGATTCTCAGCGGCTGAAACTTTGGGAGAAGACGACGGCGCCGCTACGTTCAGCGCATGACGTCACACACGCCATTGCACAGTGACGGCAGCCGGTGCTGGGCGCGGTTTATAGCCGAATACTTCTAGGGATCATTTTGTACTGAAATGTTCTTTTACAGTCAATTTTTCATACATGTGCAGGCACAATTCGCCCATCTACTTCTATTTTTCGCTTATAGGGATACTGAACAAAAATTTGAAAAAGCTACGAAAACACTTGCATTTGACTCGGACGACACGACTGTTCCTATAAACAGCGTTTATTTCACGTAATTTCAAGCAGTTGGCCGTATTTTTAGTGGATTGTGAGAGCGCGGCGGCTGCATGCCAGTGTGCTTAGTGTGCTTGTCGACGGCCGTGACGTCCCTTCCCGCCCGTGAGAACACGTTTTGAGAGAGACCCGCGGCAGCGGGTGGCGGCTTGCGATGTCGATTGGTAAGCGATTTTGCAGCGAGCACGGTTGGCGAGTCAGTATCCGCCGAGTTTCGCGTCACTTCCTCTCTAGTTCGCGGCGCGGCCGCTAGACGCGCCAATTTGCGAAACATGCATTAAATTCATTATTTTCTGTTAGTCTCTGGCTGAAATGAAGATTGTTTCAACAAATTTCAGCACCCAACCTTTCAATTGGGCCATTTATCTCGGCGGTGAAAATTTTGTTCAGTATCCCATTAAAACCCTCAGATTGTTGGGTAACCGTGTCATGGCCCCTTAAAAAGAAAGGAAAATGCATGCTGCCATACGCTTTCACAGCGAAGCTATTAAGCAAATCGTTCCTTGCGTGTCGATCCTGAAAACTATCATCATCACAAATGGGTATGTGCCACACGAATTGGGTAAGCCCCACTACTCACCACTAGCCCAATAAAAAAGAAGAAGGCACCAGTTAGCTCAAGAAATGGCTGCGAAGCGACCGCGGCGAGCAAGACCCCGAGTACGTACAACGAAGAATACTAGGGAGCGGGAAAGGCAACGGCGGCGGCTAGAAGACTCCGAAGCGATGGGAAGCCCACGCCAACGACGACGTGCCCGTAGATCTACGAGAGGTGCGAACGCTAGGTTTCAGAGCGAGTTTCTGTCTCTGGAGTTCGGACATCCGTGTCGTGTCTGTGACTGTCTGTGGTTTAACTCGAACCTCTCTGCGCTGAGAATCAATGTAGAAACAACATAGCATCACCTAGCTAAAGTTTAGCAACGACCTAGCAGCAACCTAGAAACAACCCTCCTCACCTAGCTAAGGCCTAGAAACAACTTAGAAGAAACCCGGTTAGTCTTCAGAATCTTCCAGTTTCGCTGTTTCAAGCCTTGCGCGGCTTAGTGCAAGCTTCGCCATTTTTTTTTTCTTCTTCACCTGGTTATGGCACATCCAGTGCTTTGGACAAAATCAGGGGGGGGGGAGGCCACCCCCCCCCCCCCGCCGATTGGAGAACCCTACGCACGCCTATGGTCCCTAGCTGTCGCTGTAGCAGATGTCGCACTGCATAGACGAAGTTTAACAGGGCGGACGTATCTCGTACTTGAAGGCTCAGTACATCGCTTTGGAGATTACTGACGCGCCCTTTACGGAAGACTCCACAAGGAAGTTCAGGCAGCGCAGGGTCGAACACGTGAAGAATGAATGCCCCCTTCCAAAACAAGCCACGCGCTGGCAATTCTCCCAAACGCGAAAGCAACCTCGCAACCCCTTCGTTCTTCCATCAAGCCCAACACCCGTAGTTTGCAGGTCCTAAAGAGGCCTAAGCGAAGGGCCTAAAAACGGAAATATTGAGGAAAATAAAGAAAAAACAACAAAATTAAAACGCCCGCGCTTCTAGAAGTCCCGTAGCAACGCGGTAATAAGTCCGCAAAGATGCAGATGCATGCGAGAGAAGATAGCAATCGCCCCGTAAACGGTCATTTTGTAAAATCACGCGCACGCGAGCGCCTAATGAAGAATAACAAGTGTACGCGAAGCGAAAAGGGGGAGGGGTCGTAGCAGCGTTGAAGAAGAAGAGGGGAGGGAGGCGGGGGTTGTGACGTTCAAAACGGGAGTGCATCACTAAGTTAAGTTTGCCCATCCTTTCGTGACGCTTCACGGCGCATCAGATCCAAGTAAATGCCGCATCGGCGGCTACACCGGCAGACGCCAGCCTAGAGGGGTCACCGTCAGTCGCCAGGGGTCGCGACCCCGAGACCACCCCTGACGCTGTGTATTAGTCTGGCGGTGAGGAGGGGTTTAAAGGGGGCGGAGAGGAAGACGAAGAAGCCACAGCGCGTCGCCGCACGTGGCGTGCTATACGGCGCACAGTGTATTAGACCGGACTGCCCGCAGACCGGACGCCTCAAGGGCGATGGTCTGGTAATGACCGCGTGACTTACCTTCGTTGCGCGTTCTGCGCTAATTGAGTTTGATGTGTGCCGGGCCGCGGCTTCGTGGCTTCTCTCTCTCTCTCTCTCTCAGTCATTCACTCATTCTCGAGGCAGGGGTAGACGGAGATGCCACTATACGCGGCGTAGAGGTCGTATAGGTGGCGCTACAGGCGGCGTAGAGGCCACTATAGGTGGCGACATAGAGGCCGCTGTATGCGGCGTAAAGGTCGTATCAGTGGCCTATATGTGACGCTATAGGCGGCGTAGAGGCCGTATCGGTGGCGTATATGTGACACTATAGGCGGCGTAGAGGCCTCTATAGGTGGCGACGTAGAGGCATCTATAGGTGGCGCTTGATTCAAGAGGCGAGCCGGAAGGAGCGGCTAGACCTGTGGGAAAAAGATGCGCCGCGGCGTTTTGGATATGAATCTCGGGTGCCCATAAAGTATGCCCTCTTTAGCTGTCGAAGTCATGTGTGAGGCTAGTGTTTTCTTTTATATATTTAGAGAGTTTTAGAGGTGAGCCCCAAGGGGCCCGTTATACGGTGCACGCAACTGCTTTCGGAAATGCTGTGGTGCGCCTTGCGACAGAGCGTTTAGTTAGCGACAGCGTTCGTATGAATGTATGTTGCCTTTTATGGAACGAGAGCCAGTTATGACTAAAAAGCGCCGGGTTACGTACGAGATGAGTAATAAACTGATGCGGAACATGACAATGAGCAAGTGTAACATGGCTGTACAGATGCTTAAAAGAGGTCGCTGTAACAGGGTAAAATAGTTATCCAGCCAACATGGGTCAAATTCACTTTTAAAGGGACACTAAAGAGAAACAACGAATCGGTTTAGATCTAAAAATTGTGCTCTGAGAACTCTAATGTCGTTGATTTCGCCATCATAGGTTTATTAATAGAGGAGAAAATCAAGTTCAAAGTTTCATTTATAAATCTCGCGCCGAAATCTCCCCGCATGACGTCACGGATTTCTAAGTGTATTTATGGTATTTTGGCGCTATTGGCTCAACAAAATTACCCCAAACTTGGTATGTTAAGTCTATGGCCCCCTCAGAGGACAATGTACTTCACTTTTACCGATTGGGAACTACGTAGTCCCTAGTAGGCGCCGTCAAAACATGTGGCGTCATGGCGAATGGTGCGGAAACTTCAAGGCGGCGTCGCCACCCACATTTTGTTTTTGCTCGTTTTCTCGCTTACTAAGCGTCCTCTCGCAGCAAGCGTGGTGTTTTTGGTATCGTGAAAGGGTACTTTACTAATATGAGAAAGATCGTTTCGCTCTTTAGTCTCCCTTATAAAAAGGTTCAGGCTAGATACCAAGGCGCAACCAATGGCGTTGAGAGAGAGACACACACGGGTCTCTCTCTCTCTCTCATATATATATATATATATATATATATATATATATATATATATATATGTGTGTGTGTTGTGTGTGTGGTTGTGTGTGGGTGTGTGTGTTGTGGGGTGTGTGTGTGTGTGTGTGTGTGGTGTGTGTGTGTGTGTGTGTGTGTGTGTGTGTGTGTGTGTGTGTGTGGGTGTGTGTGGTGTGTTTGTTCCAACTCCCTTCAAAAATACCGGATTTTGTACCGCCCCGCGTGTGAGTCACATACACCACCTGTCTGAACGCATCCGCTCTCGCAGTGACGTCAGACTGAGCAACGAAACTTGGAAACCGGCTACGACCTCGCATAAAAATAATTCCGAGATAAACATTAATATTCGCGTGGCGACACGTTCGTTTTTCTGTGAGTGAGTGAGTGAGTGAGTGAGTGAGTGAGTGAGTGAGTGAGTGAGTGAGTGAGTGAGTGAGTGAGTGAGTGAGTGAGTGAGTGAGTGAGTGAGTGAGTGAGTGAGTGAGTGAGTGAGTGAGTGAGTGAGTGAGTGAGTGAGTGAGTGAGTGAGTGGGTGAGTGAGTGAGTGAGTGAGTGAGTGAGTGAGTGAGTGAGTGAGTGAGTGAGTGAGTGAGTGAGTGAGTGAGTGAGTGAGTGAGTGAGTGAGTGAGTGAGTGAGTGAGTGAGTGAGTGAGTGAGTGAGTGAGTGAGTGAGTGAGTTGCTTCTATGGTTTCTCATACTACACTAAGAAAACCTTCAAAGTGAAAGAAATCTTTTTTTCTCCTGTACATGTTGCTGCCCGTTTGAAATTACACGGATTATATTGCGCGCGTAAGCGTACAGTCTTCTACATATTGAGCATCGAGCCAATTCCAGTCTCTCCAGAATGAAAGGGAGAAAATGCCACTGACCCACAAATAGCACGCAGCTCTAAAAGCAAAACAAAATAAACGGAGATTTATCAGAACAAAAACGCTCAGTTGAAAAATTTGCCCTGATCCGGGAACAAAATCTATAATTGATTACTCAGAATGGAAAGCTTCACAGCTGACAAAAATGTACTACGTTCCAAGATTTAAATCTATGCAGAATTCTTTCGCAACTTCATGCTACAATCAGGTGATCAACTTTCACTGCGCAAAACTGAACACGTACCGGACACGGTGAGAAAAGACACACACAGACATTGCTCCTCCCTTTCATTGTATTGTATTAATAATGAACGTACCCCATAGTCATGTCATAGGTAAGTGCATAGAAAACTATCTGTACTCTCCTATGTGACCAACCTGTATGTATTGGACAGGCCCGTAGCCAGGAATTGTTTTCGGGGGTGGGGGGGGGGGGGCACTTGCTGAAAGCCTTGACTATTTGAGAAAAACGCCTATTTTCATTATTTAATTTCAGTAAAACACCATGTATCATAAAAATTTCGGGGAGGGCCCGGCAGAGAGGAACGTATTGCACCGAACTAATCAGGTCTCACAATTGGCAACGTACTGCACCGAACTAATCAGGCCCCACAAGCAGGAACGTACTGCAGCGAACTAATCAGGTCTCACAAGTGGGAACGTACTGCAGCGAACTAATCAGTTCTCACAAATGGTTGCATAAAGAGCGCGGAATGGACACAATAACAAGGAATTGAGGCGGACTTGCGCCAGTCTTCATCCAACCCTTGTTTCTATGTCCCTTCCATGCTGTTTATGCAATCGTGGAATACCAACTAGCCCGGTCACACGCCTCACTCACAAGTGGGAAACGGACTGCACTCATCTCAATCGGGTCTCACAAGTGGGGACGCGTCGTAGCTACAGATCGTTCATTAGGACATCACAATAGCGCGTCGAGCGTACAGGAAAGGTCATAACGTAAAGCGCGGATGATGTACTGAAGGAAGCGAATGTATCACTCGATGTGTGAGGAGGTCGGGGGGGGGGGGTGGAATGGGTTTAGGTGACGCACAGACCATAGCACACCCCGACAGCCGTCGGTGTAGTACAATGCGCGACTCTCAATCGTGCTGTCCATCTCGAGCAAACAGCGTCTCGTCGCATCCTGCACGCTACGGAACACAACAAAGACATCCTTGTAATTCTTCTCTCGTTTTTTTTTCTTTCTGTTTTTTTTTTTCACGGGAGAGGGCTGCTGCTGGCGCAGCAGCTGCAAATGCTTATAACCTCGAGACGAGGCGCACAGAGCACCGTTTAGCAATCGCTACAGTAGTAAACACGTGACTTCCTCCGGCTCCAAGGCGTCCGCTGCGCACAAGTTATCGCGCCAGATTTTTTCGCGAGTGTAAGCCTTTCGAGCGGAAGGTGTCAAATATACATCGCGAGCAGCTGCTGCACCGGTGCCCTTTGTTTCTTTCATAGTTATCTTTATCTTATATTTTTTATGAAACCCTCCCCTGAGTCACCGCTATAAGGAAATAAATCTTGTAATGCTTTTGGCTATCCGCTTACTTCGTCCTTTGTTATGAAGGTCCTTCGGCTTCGTGAGTCATCTTTTATAGACTCGCAGAAACGCTAGAATACGGATGAAAGGGGTGAGACCTCCGGAAAACATAAGATACCGGGCGTAAGCGTTCACGGTATGTCACCACTGGGGACTCTAAGAGTATCTGGAAGAGGCTACATACGGAACACTTCTTTCACGTACGCCACTCCCCCCGTTCTCCTTATCTTCCTCCCCCCCCCCCACCCTCCCTCACAATTTTATGTTGTCAAACATCGCATGCTGTCGCATTAAATAAACAGATACGGCAGTGCCCTAATATTTGAAAACTGAAACCCCAATATGGCGTCAAGACTATCTCCACCGACTTTAAGTCACACAGAGGTCATGTCAGCCTCAAAGACAATCCAGTTTTGCTATCATAATCGTCATCATCATCATAATCTCAGACTGCGCCCTCTGCAGGGCAAAAGGCATCTCCCATATTTCGCCAATCAACCCGGTCCAGTGCTTGCTGTGGGCATCACCGCAAACTTCTTAATCTCATCTGCCCGCCTAACTTTGTGATTCACCCTCGCGCACTTGCCTTCTCTTGAAATACAGTCTGTTACTCTTAAAAATAAGCAGTTATCTTGCCTTCGCACAGCTGGCCTTAATTGCAGAGCCATACGATGCCAATGAAGGCCGCAACTTTACGAATGCTGCGTGAAAAGCTCTTTGACTTTGTCGTCGATATGAATGCATAATATGCACCACCATTAATTCTAAGCCGTAACTTACGCGAATTGCTTTGGGTTCTTAAATTACACTCAACTGTATCTGATACCCAGATTCCAGCACATTACTTACTGATACCTAAAACTCCTTCACTTGCACCGAATACATGAATTTGAATACCAAACTGCGCTATCAACTTCACTAAAATTCTCCCGATGCCTGAGTATCGGCGAGTTGCCTTGAATATCTAAGCTTCTCTAAAATATTTCTGATACGAAAGCTTTAGGTGTTCCTCTTGATAACCAAACTTAGATCCGTTGCCCTGAATGATATGATTTAATTCAAGTGTCCCTAACACCCAAACTGCAGAATATTGCTCTTAATGCCCAAACATCATTCAGCAGAACCAGGTGCCTTCCTATCAACTTTCCTGAATTGCTCCTGTGAACATCGACGAATTGATATGAATACCTAAATTTCACTCATTCGTTCATTACACCTAAACGTTAAGGAACTGCTGCTTATGCGATACTTAAACTTTGCTACTTGCTCCTGGTACGCAAACTTCAACCGATTGTTCATGTCGCTGAAACTACAACCTACTTTCCGCTGTTGCTGTTTCAGCCAAATGCTTCTTAGTCTAAACAATCTTCGCCGCGAACTTTCCCGTTTTGATAATACACATGCACATCGGCATCCTCTATTCGTCAGCTGACACCTGTTCTTTATTTAGGCTAGTATGAAGTAGGACGACAAACTGAATGATTTCTTTTTTTGCATACCAGAACGAACATTTCCGATGTTTGTAGCAATAAAAAAACAAAGAAAAGGCTGAAACTGCCAAATGAAACATATATTTTCTAGTCCCCTTCGTGGTTGAAAATTCGGTTATTAGTGCGCATACCAGTGACAGGATATACCGTCCAAAATATGTCCCCAGCGATAGATTGTTTACATAAACATTGCACTATATTTTGCGCCTTGTTTTACAGCGAAAGCTGTCATCAGATCACAACGGCAGTGGGGTGGTTGTCCGCCGCCGCCGCCGCCGGTGTTCGTAACCACTGTCGCGCGAAATAAGGAAAGATTAAGTGAGAAAAAAAATTTCCAGTATCAGATGGGATTCGAACCCGGCCCCTCTACGTGGCAGTCGAGTATTCTACCACAAAGCCACGATGGTGCTCGAAACTCCTTTGCAAAAAGACCATCTATAGATGTCATGCCGGGCAAGGAATCGCGTTATCACGTGTAATATAGCGTGCCAGAAGAGTAAAATAACAACCAGGCGTCCCACAATGCTAACTGCTCACCGAGTGTGCGGTTTAACGCTTCCCACTCACTACAAAGTGCTCAAACATAATTCTTCATCATCATCAGCCACATGCAGCATCAACAAAGTGCTGCACGTAATGCCTTACAGATGTGTAGCGGTTACCTCGCTTATCCGCAGAAAGACGAATAATGACATAGTGGGTACTTGCCTAATTTACATAAATTATGATTTGTGGCCTAGTGGACACCATTTATGTGTACTTGTACTCGTCTCCGCAAGAGTTTCGAAAGGGCTGTAGAAACAGCACTCTTCTAGTTTTCGCTGTGACTGTGCTGCGCGCATGCCTGGCGTTTTTTTAACTTTCTTGTTGTGAATGTGTCCATTGCCGTCATCGTGCTGCTGTTGCTATTGTTAGTGTTTTTATTCATATGAAAAAAAAAATATGGGAAAGTAGGCTACGCAAGTGCCGGCTATCCCATCAACATATCAGTATTGCAGAAACACACCAAAACAAGGTAAACTAGAACGAATAAAATGATAAGAAAAGAGAGAAATAATCAGAAGCACTACGTACATATACGACATGTGGCGTATACAGAATTAGCATTGTCTAAGGGCAGTTTGTTGCTGTTACTGGTTTGCTGTTGTATTCATAGTTGTTTAATGTGGTTCTTGCATAATAATAATATTAATAATAATAAACAGTTTATTAAACTTGTGTCCATTTAAAAATCACGAAGCGCGCTTTTCCCGTTGTTGTCGTTGTTGTTCCTGTTGTCTTTGTCGTTGTTGTTGTCGTCGTCGTTGTTGTTCCCGTTGTCGTTGTTGTGGTTGTTACTGCGCCCACTGATTACACAAGTGCATGTGTAATTGCAACCACCCGCCTGGCCGATTCGAGAACCGGCGACTTTTACCGAAAGCAAGTATTCTCCCTTAGACCAAACACTGTTTATTAAAAGAAAGCACGTTTGATCTTTTAAATCCAAGGACAAATTGTCTTGGCGATCTTGTCTCATAACAGCACACCAGCCTTCTTTATCTTCTGCGCGTTTTAACATGTATTACCTTTAGCCTTATATATGCAACCAATAATCACAATCATTGTCCGCTCCATGATCCATTCTGTTAACCCTTCTAGTATGTAATGACTAAGCGTACTACCCCTATGACGCATTAGGTTCATACATCACTTTCAAAATGTAACTGCTGAGTTCGTACAACGCCTCCCAGCTGCAGTCTGTGGTAGAGAGCTGACGGGGACGTTACCTTTAATAGAGATCGTAGAATCTACGTATGTTCGAACAGAATAATAGAATTAACTCCCGCTGTGTAAACAATCTTTTCGGTCCCAATGAGAAACGATGACAATGCGATCCCCAAACTACAGTACCGGGTGCTACGCACTGGACAGCGGGAAGCTCAAAGGCAACTGACAATGGAGCTGTAAGACAA